>NW_027139077.1:0-308750 GCF_035084215.1 Heptranchias perlo | reverse complement strand
GTGGGAATCTCACAGTCACTCTCGGGAGACACAGCCCAGCTTTGGGAACTGTTTGTATCGAATGTGGACCATCTCCTTACTTTAAATTCAGCCATTATATCGTTCCATGTCGAGTGTTCTAAAAGGCCAGGGTCCTGGGTCCCTCACTCTGTGTCCTCAGCCCCAGTCCTGGACCCGCTCCATGATTCAGTATCTCTGTCCCCGGGGACACACTGGGGGAGGTTTAATGAAGGGGGAGCTCAGACTACACACACCAGTCCTGGGCCCACTCTATGATTCAGTATCTCTGTCCCCGGGGACACACTGGGGGAGGTTTAATGAAGAGGGAGCTCAGACTACACACACCAGTCCTGGACCCGCTCTATGATTCAGTATCTCTGTCTCCGGGTTCACACTGGGGGAGGTTTAATGAAGGGGGAGCTCAGACTACACACACCAGTCCTGGACCCACTCTATGATTCAGTATCTCTGTCCCCGGGGACACACTGGGGGAGGTTTAATGAAGAGGGAGCTCAGACTACACACACCAGTCCTGGACCCACTCTATGATTCAGTATCTCTGTCCCCGGGGACACACTGGGGGAGGTTTAATGAAGAGGGAGCTCAGACTACACACACCAGTCCTGGACCCACTCTATGATTCAGTATCTCTGTCCCCGGGGACACACTGGGGGAGGTTTAATGAAGAGGGAGCTCAGACTACACACACCAGTCCTGGACCCACTCTATGATTCAGTATCTCTGTCCCCGGGGACACACTGGGGGAGGTTTAATGAAGGGGGAGCTCAGACTACACACACCAGTCCTGGACCCACTCTATGATTCAGTATCTCTGTCCCCGGGGACACACTGGGGGAGGTTTAATGAAGAGGGAGCTCAGACTACACACACCAGTCCTGGACCCACTCTATGATTCAGTATCTCTGTCCCCGGGGACACACTGGGGGAGGTTTAATGAAGAGGGAGCTCAGACTACACACACCAGTCCTGGGCCCGCTCCATGATTCAGTATCTCTGTCCCCGGGGACACACTGGGGGAGGTTTAATGAAGAGGGAGCTCAGACTACACACACCAGTCCTGGACCCGCTCTATGATTCGATGAACCCAGGACTTGGGGCCTGAGAGACAAAGTACCTTTTTATCCTGGAGTCTCGCTGTCAGAGGCTCAGAGAAGAGAACGGGAAACCTTTGACCAGTGAAGGTCCTGACCCCTCTGAGAATGGCCAGTGACAGATTCACACTCAACATTAGAGGACAATTCAGAGGGGAAATCCCCTGAGGTGTCAGTGTGGTTCAGTGGGTCGTTCTCTCACCTCTGGGTCAGAAGGTCATGGGTTCAAGTCCCACTCCAGAGACTTGAGCACAAAATCAGAGGAGAGTTTTGGAAGATTTACAATCAGCACTGACTCCACTTTGTGAAGAGACAAGGTTACCTTGATCAAAAGCCCTTCCCTTTTACACAGATATATGTTTAATCCTCGGGCAATGTTTAGAAACAAGCTTTCCAAAATATTAATCTCTCATCTGATATTTCTTCGTGACGTCAGAAGATTGGATTTAAAATCACTGAATGTTTTGCTGTGATGGGAAAATTCTGTGAAAGATTGTTTCCAAACGTCCCCTGTCTGTTAAAGACATCGTACAGCTCGATTGTAATATTAGAATCACACTAGTTTTACATTACATCGACAGAAGGTAAATTTAATCAGCATCACAGCATAACTGCAGTGTAAAAGGGCAATGAGCTGGGCAGGAAACGATATCTAAAACTGTCTGTGGATCATCAACACAAGGGACACAGGCCCAGAAAATTAATCCTCCAAAAATAATTAAATCCTCTTCACCCCCAATAAATATCCACCACTTCTTCACAATTAATTTTATTCCTTATCAAAATTACTGATCTAATCCCCCCTCCAATATCTAATCCTTTCCGATATCACAGGATTATAAAAACCTGATCCTCTTTCGCCAAATATTAAATCTCAGTAATAAGTTGGGTCTCGATGGCCCCAATCTTTGCTCCTTCTGTCCCCTGTTTGGTCTCAGAGGCCGGAATGTGTTTTCTGTTTAATTTCTCCTGGTGTTTTTGAATGAAAGATTTCTCCCCCTCACTAATCTAACGATGGGCCTGAGATCAGAGAGCTCCAGCATTCCAAACCAGCCCCCTTTCCCCGATAGAAACCTCAGATCAAAGCGGCTCCCACACTTTCTCACTTTACTCCTTGGGTTTTACAGCTCGGGAACTCCTTCCGACCAATCTCCCCGTCATTGGAAAATGGCCACATTGATTTGTGGAACTGCAGGGAGCAGAGTTCAGGATTCTGCCTCTCGTTAAATGTGGAAAGAAATCAGATTCTAATCGTGGGTTCAGTATCCAGGGTCACTGCGAGTAAAGTTATAATACAGGACAAGGCTGGTCCAGGATAATAAGGGGCAATAACCCCAACCCCAATCTCACCCCCAATATTAATATAATACAGGACAAGGCTGGTCCAGGATAATAAGGGGCAATAACCCCAACCCCAATCTCACCCCCAATATTAATATAATACAGGACAAGGCTGGTCCAGGATAATAAGGGGCAATGACCCCAACCCCAATCTCACCCCCAATATTAATATAATACAGGACAAGGCTGGTCCAGGATAATAAGGGGCAATAACCCCAACCCCAATCTCAACCCCAATATTAATATAATACAGGACAAGGCTGGTCCAGGATAATAAGGGGCAATGACCCCAACCCCAATCTCAACCCCCATTTTAATATAATACACACATTAATATAATGGTCCAGGATAATAAGGGTCAATAATGGAGCAAACGTTTCGATGAGATTATTTGTGTTTGTAAGAAGATGGAAGTTTGCCTCAATTCTCTCTCCCAATGTATCTGTGGATTATTATAAAATACACAGATTATCTTATTTAGAAAATGAAAAAACGATTACAATCAAATGTCGACACAGGGGGGAGGGGGGTGGGGGGAGGGGTGGTGATTACAGTCGAGTCTGGACACAGGGGGGAGGGATTCAGGGGGAGGGATTCAGGGGTAGGGGTGGTGATTACAGCCGAGTCTGGGCAGAGGGGGTGGGAGAGTTCAGGGGAGGGGGTGGGGATTACAGTGGATTACACTGAAAACAAAGATGGGAAGGGAATCTGATGTGATATTAAAGTGAAATTGTATTACACTGAATTTTGCCCCACGATCCTAAAGACCATGAAGGGAAACATCTGCAGACTCACTGCTGTTTGTCTGTAATATGACAGTCCGCAATGTGACAGTCCGCAATGTGACAGTCCGCAATGTGACAGTCCGCAATGTGACAGTCCGCAATGTGACAGTCCGCAATGTGACAGTCCGCAATGTGACAGTCTGTAAGAACATAAGGACATAAGAAATAGGAACAGGAGTGGGCCATGAGGCCCCTCGAGCCTGCTCCGCCATTCAATCAGATCATGGCTGATCTTCGACCTCAACTCCACTTTCCCGCCCGATCCCCATATCCCTTGATTCTCCGAGAGTCCAAAAATCTATCGATCTCAGTCTTGAATATATTCAATGACTCAGCATCCACAGCCCTCTGGGGTGGAGAATTCCAAAGATTCACAACCCTGTGTGTGAAGAAATTCCTCCTCATCTCAGTCTGAAATGGCCGACCCCTTATCCTGAGACTATGCTCCCTCGTTCTAGACTCTCCAGCCAGGGGAAACAATCTCTCAGCATCGACCCTGACAAGCCCCCTCATAATCTTATATATTTCAATGAGATCATCTCTCATTCTTCTAAACTCCAGAGAGAATAGGCCCACTCTACTCAACCTCTCCTCATAGGACAATCCTCTCATCCCAGGAATCAATCCAGTGAACCTTCGTTGCACCGCCTCCAAGGCAAGTATATCCTTCCTTAGATAAAGAGACCAAAACTGTGCGCAGTATTCCGGTGAGGTCTCATTAAATCCCTGTACAACTGTAGTAAGACTTCCTTACTCTTGTACTCCAACTCCCTTGCAATAAAGGCCAAAATGCTATTTGCCTTCCTAATTGCTTGCTGTACCTGCACGCTAACTTTTTGTGTTTCTTGTATCAGGACACCCAAGTCTCTCTGGACACCAACATTTAATAGTTTCTCACCATTTAAAAAATATTCTGTTTTTCGATTCTTTCCACCAAAGTGAATAACTTCACATTTCCCCACATTATATTCCATCTGTCACCTGCTTGCCCACTCCCTTTGCAGAATCTTTGTGTCCTCCTCACAGCTTACCTTTCCATCGAGCTTTGTATCGTCAGCAAACTTGGATACATTACACTCGGTCTCTTCATCTCCCACCTTTAAGGTGGGGGAGGGAGGGGGGTGTTTAAGGTGAGGGGAGGGAGGGATGGGGGTGTTTAAGGTGAGGGGAGGGAGGGGGTGTTTAAGGTGAGGGGAGGGAGGGGGTGTTTAAGGTGAGGGGAGGGAGGGACGGAGGGAGGGGGTGTTTAAGGTGGGGAGGTGGGGACGGAGGGAGGGGGTGTTTCAGGTGGGGAGGGAGGGACGGAGGGAGGGGGTGTTTCAGGTGGGGAGGGAGGGACGGAGGGAGGGGGTGTTTCAGGTGGGGAGGGAGGGACGGAGGGAGGGGGTGTTTCAGGTGGGGAGGGAGGGACGGGGGGTGTTTAAGGTGAGGGGAGGGAGGGACGGGGTGTTTAAGGTGAGGAGAGGGAGGGACGGGGGTGTTTAAGGTGAGGGGAGGGAGGGGGTGTTTAAGGTGAGGGGAGGGAGGGACGGAGGGAGGGGGTGTTTAAGGTGGGGAGGTGGGGACGGAGGGAGGGGGTGTTTCAGGTGGGGAGGGAGGGACGGAGGGAGGGGGTGTTTCAGGTGGGGAGGGAGGGACGGAGGGAGGGGGTGTTTCAGGTGGGGAGGGAGGGACGGAGGGAGGGGGTGTTTCAGGTGGGGAGGGAGGGGGTGTTTAAGGTGGGGTCGGAGGGAGGGGGTGTTTAAGGTGGGGGAGGGAGGGACGGAGGGAGGGGGTGTTTAAGGTGGGGAGGTGGGGACGGAGGGAGGGGGTGTTTAAGGTGGGGAGGTGGGGACGGAGGGAGGGGGTGTTTAACGTGGGGAGGGAGGGACGGAGGGAGGGGGTGTTTCAGGTGGGAGGGGGTGTTTAAGGTGGGGGGGAGAGAGGGAGGGGTGTTTAAGGTGGGAGGGGGTGTTTAAGGTGGGGGGAGAGAGGGAGGGGGTGTTTAAGGTGGGGGGGAGAGAGGGAGGGGGTGTTTAAGGTGGGAGGGGGTGTTTGAGGTGGGGGGGAGAGAGGGTGGGGGTGTTTAAGGGGCGGATGGAGGGACGGTGTGTTTTAGGTGGGGGAGCAGGTGTTTAAGGGGGGAGCGGGTTTGGGAGGTCCCGTTCAAGGTGTGGGGGGGGCGGTCTTGGGGGGTCCTGGTGAAGGGGGAGCGGGTTTGGGGGGTCCTGGTGAAGGGGGTGCGGGGGGGTCCTGGTGAAGGGTGTGCGGGGGGTCCTGGTGAAGGGGGTGCGGGGGGTCCTGGTGAAGGGGGGGGGAGCGGGTTTGGGGGGTCCTGGTGAAGGGGGAGCGGGTTTGGGGGGTCCTGTTGAAGGGGGAGCGGGTTTGGGGGGTCCTGGTGAAGGGGGAGCGGGTTTGGGGGGTCCTGGTGAAGGGGGAGCGGGTTTGGGGGGTCCTGGTGAAGGGGGTGGGGGTTTGGGGGGTCCTGGTGAAGGGGGGCGGGGGTTTGGGGGGTCCTGGTGAAGGGGGGGGGGGGGTTTGGGGGGTCCTGGTGAAGGGGGGCGGGGGTTTGGGGGGTCCTGGTGAAGGGGGAGCGGGTTTGGGGGGTCCTGGTGAAGGGGGGCGGGGGTTTGGGGGGTCCTGGTGAAGGGGGTGGGGGTTTGGGGGGTCCTGGTGAAGGGGGGAGCGGGTTTGGGGGTCCTGGTGAAGGGGGGAGCGGGTTTGGGGGGTCCTGGTGAAGGGGGGGCAGGGGTTTGGGGGGTCCTGGTGAAGGGGGAGCGGGTTTGGGGGGTCCGGGTGAAGGGGGAGGGGGTTTGGGGGGTCCTGGTGAAGGGGGGGCGGGTTTGGGGGGTCCTGGTGAAGGGGGAGGGGGTTTGGGGGGTCCTGGTGAAGGGGGGGTGGGTTTGGGGGGTCCTGGTGAAGGGGGAGGGGGTTTGGGGGGTCCTGGTGAAGGGGGAGCGGGTTTGGGGGGTCCTGGTGAAGGGGGGCGGGGGTTTGGGGGGTCCTGGTGAAGGGGGAGCGGGTTTGGGGGGTCCGGGTGAAGGGGGAGGGGGTTTGGGGGGTCCTGGTGAAGGGGGGACGGGTTTGGGGGGTCCTGGTGAAGGGGGAGGGGGTTTGGGGGGTCCTGGTGAAGGGGGGGTGGGTTTGGGGGGTCCTGGTGAAGGGGGGGGCGGGTTTGGGGGGTCCTGGTGAAGGGGGTGGGGGTTTGGGGGGTCCTGGTGAAGGGGGGCGGGTTTGGGAGGTCCTGGTGAAGGGGGAGCGGGTTTGGGGGGTCCTGGTGAAGGGGGGGGCGGGTTTGGGGGGTCCTGGTGAAGGGGGAGGGGGTTTGGGGGGTCCTGGTGAAGGGGGGCGGGGGTTTGGGGGGTCCTGGTGAAGGGGGAGCGGGTTTGGGGGGTCCTGGTGAAGGGGGAGGGGGTTTGGGGGGTCCTGGTGAAGGGGAGGGGGTTTGGGGGGTCCTGGTGAAGGGGGTGGGGGTTTGGGGGGTCCTGGTGAAGGGGGTGGGGGTTTGGGGGGTCCTGGTGAAGGGGGAGGGGGTTTGGGGGGTCCTGGTGAAGGGGGGGGCGGGTTTGGGGGGTCCTGGTGAAGGGGGTGGGGGTTTGGGGGGTCCTGGTGAAGGGGGGAGCGGGTTTGGGGGTCCTGGTGAAGGGGGGAGGGGGTTTGGGGGGGTCCTGGTGAAGGGGGAGCGGGTTTGGGGGGTCCTGGTGAAGGGGGAGCGGGTTTGGGGGGTCCTGGTGAAGGGGGAGCGGGTTTGGGGGGTCCTGGTGAAGGGGGGCGGGTTTGGGGGGTCCTGGTGAAGGGGGGGCGGGCTTGGGGGGTCCTGGTGAAGGGGGGGTGGGGGTTTGGGGGGTCCTGGTGAAGGGGGGCGGGTTTGGGGGGTCCTGGTGAAGGGGGGGCGGGTTTGGGGGTTCCTGGTGAAGGGGGGCGGGGGTTTGGGGGGTCCTGGTGAAGGGGGGGCGGGTTTGGGGGGTCCTGGTGAAGGGGGAGCGGGTTTGGGGGGTCCTGGTGAAGGGGGGGCGGGTTTGGGGGGTCCTGGTGAAGGGGGAGCGGGTTTGGGGGGTCCTGGTGAAGGGGGGAGGGGGTTTGGGGGGTCCTGGTGAAGGGGGAGCGGGTTTGGGGGGTCCTGGTGAAGGGGGAGCGGGTTTGGGGGGTCCTGGTGAAGGGGGAGCGGGTTTGGGTGGTCCTGGTGAAGGGGGTGGGGGTTTGGGAGGTCCTGGTGAAGGGGGAGGGGGTTTGGGGGGTCCTGGTGAAGGGGGAGCGGGTTTGGGGGGTCCTGGTGAAGGATCCTGGGCCAGTTGCTGCAGTGGAACTAACGCCCAAAGCAGCAGCTGTGTGGATCCGGCTGCAGAGAGATCGGGCGATAAATCCGTTCCCTCCCGTTTCTGGCCACGAACCGATCTGTTGCTCCCGTTGTCTCCGTCCTTCCATTTAAATTAAACCGTCCCGTGTTCACCAGCTGAAATATCACAGCTCCGAGACATTTAAATATTCTGAGATTGTTTTAATCTGGGCCCCGCTGACCCTCAATAATCTGTTTAAAGTTTCTGGTTAAACTCAACAACAGGGAACATGGTCACATTTTCTGTAAGTTTGTTCCTTCAAAAAGATTTCTCCCTCTGGCAGCGAATTAAAACCTGAACTCCCGGACATCCCATAATCCGTGGGCTCCACTCTCTCCCTTTGATGCTCAGTTCTGTCTCTCGGCCACATTTGTCTAATTGCGATCTGTTGATCGGAGTAATTAATTTCTAATTGTGTGAACCCGGGTCCCACAAACCATCGGATTTCGTGCAGCCCCCGCTGATATCTCAGATCCTCAAACACAGCTCAGTGTGTGAACAGAAACATCTGAGACAACAGGAAACTCCACACACATTTAACCCCTTATTACTGCCTCCTTCTGGCACTCTCCTTCTGCCTGATATTTCTGGTGATCAATCAATGTGATTAAACCCAGGGCCGGCCGGGATACTAATGACACAATTGGGACCAATAACCGGTCAATCAGACGCGCTGATTGATATCAAGCGGCTCACTGTTGGTGAACGAGTTCTCACCGACTGACAAACGGAACAGAATCTGGAGCAGAAACTGAGCCCATCGGGACCGACATCTCTGCCGGTGTTTCTGTCCCTGAGAGATGGGAATATCAGCGTTTAATGGGATTGTTATTTCTCTCCTGTTTGGAGCAGAAGAGGGAGGAATCGCATCGCTCCCAACACGCAGAGGACTTTCTGGAACCAAGAGGGAGCAGCGAGATTAGACCCTCATTAAAAGGCAAACACAATTCTACTGATATCGATAGTCCAATAAACAGGAGAGTGTCTCAGGCCCAAAGCATTAATCAGAGGACGGAGGAAACCCAGGTGTTTCCCTGTGAGTGAGATTAGAAAGTGAGACCGAGCCAGTGCCCTGAATTACACACAGCCCCCGATTGATGGTCCCACTCTCCTGGGGGCAGGTTTTACCCTCCCTCGGGGGCTCCTCACCCTTCTATTCACAGCTGATAATGATCTGAATGTCCCACAACACAGAGTTATTGCTCCAATCACTGCCTTGCCCTGCGAGTTCCCAATATAACGTTGCTCACTCTGTGAATATCCAGGCAGCTCATTCCAGTCCTGCATCAAGTCAACCAGTGACACAAATTAAAACTCCTTCCACTTAAAGGAAGAATCAGACCAATTCCCTGAGACTCCCTCCAGCACGGGTCCATTTTAAAGAGGTCTGACGGTGTTAAAAGGAAGGTCATTCCCCTGTGTTGTGTGATTGAGAAGTCCCTTCCCCCACTGCGATCACTCCGTCCCTCTCAGTTACTCTGCCGTTTATAGCCCTGCGGGACAGAGCCCCCAGAACAAGGAAACAGTCCCAGCTCGGGCCGTGTAGAGATACAACACACTGAGGGGACAATGTAGGGCCCAGGGATCTCAGGATTCATGCTGGGCCCTGTAATTCCACACACAACAAACTGCATTTATATAGCGCCTTTAACGGAGTAAAACGTCCCAAGGAAATTCACAGGAGTGTAAATCAGACAAAATATTTGACACCGAAACAAAGAAGGAGACATTAGGACAGGTGACCAAAAGCTTGGACAAAGAGGCTGGTTTTAAGAAGCATCTTAAGGGAGGAGAGAGAGGTGGAGAGGCAGAAAGGTTCAGGGATGGATTTCAGGAGCTGAGGGCCCAGGCAGCTGAAGGCACGGCCGCCAATGGTGGAGTGATGAAAACTGGGGATGCACAAGAGGCCAGAATTGGAGGAGCGCAGAGATCTCAGAGGGGTGTAGGGCTGGAGGAGGTGGCAGAGATAGGGAAGGGTGTAGGGCTGGAGGAGGTTACAGAGCTAGGGAGGGGTGTGGGGCTGGAGGGGGTTACAGAGATAGGGAGGGGTGTAGGGCTGGAGGGGGTTACAGAGATAGGGAGGGGTGTAGGGCTGGAGGAGGTTGCAGAGATAGGGAGGGGTGTAGGGCTGGAGGAGGTTACAGAGCTAGGGAGGGGTGTGGGGCTGGAGGGGGTTACAGAGATAGGGAGGGGTGTAGGGCTGGAGGGGGTTACAGAGATAGGGAGGGGTGTAGGGCTGGAGGGGGTTACAGAGACGGGGAGGGGTGCAGGGCTGGAGGGGGTTACAGAGATGGGGAGGGGTGTAGGGCTGGAGGGGGTTACAGAGATAGGGAGGGGTGTGGGGCTGGAGGAGGTTACAGAGATAGGGAGGGGTGTAGGGCTGGAGGTGGTTACAGAGATAGGGAGGGGTGTAGGGCTGGAGGGGGTTACAGAGATGGGGAGGGGTGTAGGGCTGGAGGGGGTTACAGAGACGGGGAGGGGTGCAGGGCTGGAGGGGGTTACAGAGATGGGGAGGGGTGTAGGGCTGGAGGGGGTTACAGAGACGGGGAGGGGTGCAGGGCTGGAGGGGGTTACAGAGACAGGGAGGGGTGTAGGGCTGGAGGGGGTTACAGAGATAGGGAGGGGTGTCGGGCTGGAGGGGGTTACAGAGATGGGGAGGGGTGTCGGGCTGGAGGGGGTTACAGAGATGGGGAGGGGTGTAGGGCTGGAGGGGGTTACAGAGATGGGGAGGGGTGTCGGGCTGGAGGGGGTTACAGAGATGGGGAAACCTTCAATCACACTTCACTAAAGCCGTTCTCTCCATTCCAACAGTTTATCTGTTACGATCTGATGCCCTCGACCGACACAGAGAGCAGCCGGCTACAGAAATCTGGTCATTTAATTTAATATTGAAGTGTTGTGATGTCTGGGGCCAGAGGAATAAATATCTTATCGTGATGTTTATTGCTTTATCTCAATCTGGACGATTGCCCTGGTAACAACACAGATCCAGTAAAGATGTGATGTGCCCGTAAATCGATCAGAACAGGATGAACATTAATGGCCTCCTGCAATAACTCACCACAGTCCAAAAACAACATCCTCCATTTATATCACACCGTTAACATCGTAAAACGACCAAGGAGATTCACAGGAGCGATTATCAAAAAAAAATTGACACGGAGTCACATAAGGAGATATTAGGCCCGGTGATCAAAAGCTTGGTCAAAGAGGTGGGTTTTAAGGAGGGTCTTAAAGGAGGAGAGAGAAGGGGAGAGGGGGAGAGGTTTCGGGGGGGAATTCCAGAGCTTAGGGCCGAGACAGCTGAAGGCACGGCCGCCAATGGTGGAGCGATTAAAATCGGGGATGCGCAAGAGGCTAGAATTGGAGGAGTACAGAGATCTCGGAGGGTTGTGGGGCTGGAGGAGGTTACAGAGATAGGGAGGGGCGAGGCCAGGGAGGGATTTGAACACAAGGATGAGAATTTTAAATTTCAGGTGTTGCTTGTCTGGGAGCCAATGTCGGTCAGCGAGTGCAGGGGTGATGGGTGAACAGGACTTGGTGTGAGTTCGGATACGGGCAGCAGAGTTTTGGAGGAGCTGAAGTTTATGGAGGGTGGAAATGGGAAGCCGGCCAGGAGAGCATTGGAATAGTCAAGTCTGGAGGTAACAAATGCATGGATGAGGGTTTCAGCAGCAGATGAGCTGAAGCAGGGGTGGAGACGGGCGAAGTTACAGAGGTGGAAGTAGGCGGTCTTGGTGATGGAGTGAATATGGTGTCAGAAGATCATCTCAGGGTCAAATAGAACTCCAAGGTTGCGAACGGTCTGGTCCAGCCTCAGACAGTGGCCAGGGAGAGGGATGGAATCGGTGACTCTGCATTGACGTCAATGAGCTCATAATCCAGGCCGACACACACAGTGCAGTACTGAGGGAATGCTGCACTGTCGGAGGGTCAGTACTGAGGGAGTGCTGCAGTATCGGAGGGTCAGTACTGAGGGAGTGCTGCAGTATCGGAGGGTCAGTACTGAGGGAGCGCTGCACTGTCGGAGGGTCAGTACTGAGGGAATGCTGCACTGTCGGAGGGTCAGTACTGAGGGAATGCTGCACTGTCGGAGGGTCAGTACTGAGGGAGTGCTGCACTGTCAGAGGGTCAGTTCTGAGGGAGCGCTGCACTGTCGGAGGGTCAGTACTGAGGGAGTGCTGCACTGTCGGAGGGTCAGTACTGAGGGAGTGCTGCACTGTCGGAGGGTCAGTACTGAGGGAGTGCTGCACTGTCGGAGGGGCAGTACTGAGGGAGTGCTGCACTGTCGGAGGGTCAGTACTGAGGGAGCGCTGCACTGTCGGAGGGTCAGTACTGAGGGAGTGCTGCACTGTCGGAGGGTCAGTACTGAGGGAGTGCTGCACTGTCGGAGGGTCAGTACTGAGGGAGTTCTGCACCATCGGAGGGTCAGTACCGAGGGAGTGCTGCACTGTCGGAGGGTCAGGACTGAGGGAGTGCTGCACTGTCGGAGGGCCAGTACTGAGGGAGTGCTGTACTGTCGGAGGGGCAGTACTGAGGAAGTTACGTGTCGAGACTGGAGAACTGGGATGGTTCTCCTCAGAGTCAAGAAAGTTAAGTGGAGATTTAATTGAGGTTTTCAAAATCATGAGGGGAGAAAAATTGGATAGGGGCCGTTTTTGGGCGTAGGTCGTGTGATGTGCTGTTACCCCGAGCCCAATGACCCCTGTGCAGGACACAAGTTTCAGCCCACCCGAGGACTCTCCTGCAATCAGCGTTCATTCCAGGCCTTGCGGGTGGAATCAATGCAATTCGTACTTTCCATCACCAGAGGGTGCTCAATCTCTTAAAGGGAGGATGTTTCTTAGAAATCTCTTAAAGGTAGCTGGTACCTGTTATTTGCTGAAAATAACAATCTACTGTCTGCACGGAGTCTGAACGGAGACCAGACATCACACACGTAAAACACAGATGCAGATCCCATCCTTATGTTTACACACTGATGAGTTATGTTAAAACATTGAATAAAGGTTGCGCACCACTAAATCGCACATCCTCCAATCTGCACACCAGACCTCACCAATCTGCCGATCTGAGTTGGTACCAGGCCTGTGAGAGTGCGTGCACCAAGGTTCTCTGATGATGCACTACAGACCTTGGGTGCAAGAGGTGGACAGGAGGAGGGACATCCTTTCACCGCGGGGGGGCAAGAGGCTCTCCAGACATATACTCAAAAAGGCAGTGGGAGGCAGCGGGGGACGAAGTCAATGCCAGGCGCACAGCATCATGAACATGGATGCAGTGCAGGAAGAAGTTCAATGCTTTGACATGAGTGGTCAAGGTGAGTGAGGTCAACTGTCAAGTGGTGTCTCCGACCAACTGCTCCACACACGACACCCCCATCACCCACACACCAATAAACTCTTCCCATCAATACTCAACTCTTCCAATCAGATGCTTCCTCTGACCCTTACACATTATCACTGTTTCAAACCATCCACCCACAACTCACAGGTCACAAACACTGGCAGCTATTCAACCATGACAGGCACATCACCCGGACACACGTCCCGCTTTCTTACAGGAGAAGGTGGCGAATATCAAGAGGCAGCAAGTGGCATTTAGCTGTCTTTTCTATGTTTCTACCTCTCTATCTCTGTTTTTTTTTTGGTGATTTGTATATTCGGAGACCTTGTAGGTAACACCTGTCTGTCTGCACACTGATTGCCTTGGCAACGGGCAGTTGAAAAGACTGTCTGCACTCACCAAGCATTGTTCTGTGATTTATAAATGCGATTTCATTTCGAGGATTTCATTTCCACAACATTCACCTGAGGAAGGAGGAAGCCTCCAAAAGCTTGTGAATTTAAAATAAAATTGCTGGACTATAACTTGGTGTTGTAAAATTGTTTACAACCATTCAATGAGATCATGGTGGACCTGTGACCGAACTCCATATACCCGTCTTAGCCCCATATCCCTTAATACCCTTGGTTCACAGAAATCGATCAATCTCAGATTTAACATTCACAATTGAGCGAGCATCAACTGCCGTCTGCAGAAGAGTGTTCCAAACGTCTCCCACCCTTTGCGGAATCTGAAATCTGACGGCATTTTTTGTCCTTCACCAGGGAAACAAACACAATCATTTAACTCTGAGTGAGAATCAGATCTGAAACCCCCCCCCCCTCCAGCTCTGGGCCCAGTCATTGAAGAAAGAAAGAACTTGCATTTACATAGCGCCTTTCACAACCTCAGGACATCCCAAAGCGCTTTCCAACCAATGAAGAATGTTTGAAGTGTACTCACTGTTCCAATTTCGAAAAAGCCACAGCCAATTAGCGCTCAGCAAGATCCCACAAACAGCAATGAGATAAATGACCAGATAGTCTGCTTTAGTGATGTTGTTCGAGGAATAAATATAGACTCTGGACACCTGGGAGAAATCCCCAGCTCTTTTTCGAAATAGTGCCCTGGGATCTTTCACGTCCACCTGAGAGGGTGGACAGAGCCTCGTTTTAACATTTCATCCAAAAGACGGCACCTCCGACAGTGCAGCACTCCCTTGGAACTGCTCCTCCAACAGTGCTGCACTCGAAGTGTGAACCTGGATTATGGGCTCAAGTATCTAGAATGGGACTTGAACCCACAACTTTTTAACTCAGAGATGAATGTAAAACCCACTGAGCCACGGCTGACACCTTAGGAAGGGTTGATTTTCACTGCACTCCCCTGGTGGCAACGACCTCAATTGTGTCAGTTATTGGTAGTGGGAGCTTGCTGTATGCAAATCCCTACAAAACGCAGATTGAGTGATTGCTTTACTGAACGCCTCCATTCAGTTCGCAAGCATGACTCTGAACTTCCGGTCACTTATCACTTTAATTCTCCATCCCACTCCCGCTCTGACCTCTCTGTCCTCGGCCACCTACACTGTTCCAATGAAGTTCAACGGAACCTCGAGGAGCAGCACCTCATCTTTCGATGAGGCACTTTACAACCTTCCGGGCTCAACACTGTTTTCAATAACTTCGGATCAGAAACCTCTGCTCCCATTTGCTCTTGGACATTCTGTACAGAGTGACACCACTGTATCAGCCAATGAGCTGGAAGCAAGGCGGGACTCGCAGCAAACAGAGTGTTTACTCAGCAAACAGAGTCTATTTAAAAAGAGTCTCTACGAACTACAGCAACCTCTCCCGATAAAAGCGGGATTATTTCTCCAGTAATGAGTGGAGGATCATTACATAATACAAACTCCGTGCATAAAATCAATCCCAGTCTCTTCCAGCAGTGCGGTCTCCAGGAGTGATTGACGGGGGAGTTACCCAATCGTCTCCACTCGGGCCGGGAATAGTGGGGTCACTATATGCAGCCCATTCTGTAACCATTTACACCTCCTCTGGACCCATCTTTTGTTTCTTTGCTTGTCCCATTACCGCCCTCCTTGCCTTGCACCATCATCTCTTTTGTCATTTAATCACTCCTGCCCTCCACCCTATCACAGACTTTTGCCTTTTGTTCTTTCCCTGTCCCCTCTGCCTTGACTCTGTACTTGCTTAAAAAGTTAAATCTCTAACTTCTTCCAGTTCTCTCTCCGCTGATGCTGCCTGTCCAGCTGAGTGTTTCCAGCATTTTCTGCTTTTATTTCAGATTTCCAGCATCCGCAGTATTTTGCTTTTGTTTTATAAAATGGGTTTTCTGTTCATTGTTTTGAGTGAAATGTCCTGAGATGTGCACAGTTCTGGTCTCTGTATTATAAAATGGATAGAGGCACTGGAGAAGGTGCAAAAAAGATTCACAAGGATGTGCTAGAATTGAGAGGATATACTTAGCAGGAAAAAGAAACAGGCTGGGGCTCTTTTCTGTGGAAATGAGAAGGCTGATGGGTGACCTGATAGAGGCCTTTAAGATAATGAAAGGGTTTGATAGGGTAGACGTGGAGAAAATGTTTCCACTTGTTGGGGAGTCCAAAACTCGAGGTCACCAATATAGGATAGTCACTGTTAGTGGATTTCTCCCATTACTGTCACAACTATGGGTTGTTAATCCATCAACAATAACTTCCGCTTGATTCTAGCCCGAGTGGTTATAACATAGCAAGTTTAATAGATTGACTTACAACAGAGTTGCACTACAGCTGTCTTCAACATTACATTCAACAGTATTATAGTTATAATGCAGCTGTCTACAGATTACATTAAATGACAAGTAATCAATATAACTGATGGACTTCCAACCGTCCCCTCTTGACAGCTCTCACTTTTGGGAGGGAGCATGCCCGATCTTTGTACGATTGAGCTGCGTTGTTCCGTACGTAAGCACCACTGGCCTCGTAAGTCCTCCCACCGTGCTGATGCCACGTTAGCAACTCAAGATAATCTGTTTTACGTAACGTAATGACTTCAACCTCCATCTCTGTTTACAATCTGTTATGTTCCTCTGAGGAATGTGTCCTTCTTATCGGAGTGCAGCCCCCCTTACTTGGCCTTGCATGGCCCACCAATGTCGGTTTCATAGCAACTACATCTCTTGTTTTGGTGTAAACCACCTTCCGATGTTAATGTTGTCTATTCTGTGGTCTCCCTGATGTTCTGCTGTGTGAGCTGTCCTTGTTCTCACAGAGATGCTCAACTTTTCCCCTCCAATTTTCTATGTTTGTTTTAAACCATATTCTTACAGTCACTAATAAATCCAATAGGGAATTCAGGAGAAACTCCTTCACCCAGAGAGTGGTTAGAATGTGGAATTCGCTACCACAAGGAGTGGTTGAGGCAAATAGCATTGATCCATTTATGGGGAAGCTCGATAAACACATGAGGGAGAAAGGAATAGAAGGATATGCTGATAGGGTGAGATGAAGTAGGGAGGGAGGAGGCTCATGTGGAGCATGAATGCCGACATAGACCAGTTGGGCCGAATGGCCTGTTTCTGTGCTGTAGCCTCCATGTAACTCGATGTAAATCAATATATCCGGGCTAGTGAGGGTCATATTGAGCTGGGGATCATCGATGAGAGAAGACAAAATTATCCGGAGTAACAAGGGGAAAGAAACCCAGAAATGTAACAAGTCTTGTTTGGAATAGAGGAACAGGAGGAGGCCATTCAGCCCCTCGAGTCTGTTCCCCCATTCATGGGAACATAGGAACAGGAGGAGGCCATTCAGCCCCTCGAGTCTGTTCCCCCATTCATGGGAACATAGGAACAGGAGGAGGCCATTCAGCCCCTCGAGTCTGTTCCCCCATTCATGGGAACATAGGAACAGGAGGAGGCCATTCAGCCCCTCGAGTCTGTTCCCCCATTCATGGGAACATAGGAACAGGAGGAGGCCATTCAGCCCCTCGAGTCTGTTCTGCCATTCAGTTAGATCATGGCTGATCTGTATCTTAACTCCATTTACCCGCCTTTGTTCCACATCCCTCGATACCCTCACCCAACAAACATCGATAAGTCTCAGTTTTGAACATTTCAATTGACCCCCAGCATCCACAACCTTTTTTGGGGGAGAGAGTTCCAGATTCCCACTCCCCTTTGTGTGAAGAAATGTTTCCTGACATCACCCCTGAACGGCCGAGCTCTAATTTTAAGATTATTCCCCCTTGTTCTGGACTCTCCCACCAGAGGAAATAGTTTCTCTCTATCGACCCTATCAAATCCCTTTATCATTTTAAACATTAAGGGAATACAAGCCAAGATTATGCGACCGGTCCTCAGAATTTAACCCTTTAACCCCATTGGTTGATGCTCAAATCCTGCCCTCAGTTATTTGACAGGTTCCAGTTCAGTGCTCCTGATTGGCTGATCTTTACCGTTCGGTCTGTCTCTGATCCGATTCCCCACGGTCTCATTTTACTCAAACCTTTTTGTGGTGAATTTATACCTCACGGAATTATCCACTCGACTGAACTTATCTTAAACGTGATCCTCTAACCTTTAACTAATTGCTCAGTGAGGATTCCAAGGGACCCGCTCTCACTGGATTGGTTGAGGAATATTTAATTAACTCTTTGAAGATTTTCTGACTGATAATGAGCAGATAATCTGTTTCTTTGTGATGTTGATCGAGAAATAAATATCGGACAGGACACCGGGGAGATCTCCCCTGCTCTTCTTCAAATAGTGGCTACGGCATCTTTTACATCCACCTGAGAGGGCAGACGGGGCCTCGGTTTAACGTCTCATCCGACAGAAGACACCTCCGACAGTGCAGCACTCCCTCAGTACTGACCCTCCGACAGTGCAGCACTCCCTCAGTACTGACCCTCCGACAGTGCAGCACTCCCTCAGCACTGACCCTTCGATAGTGCAGCACTCCCTCAGTACTGACCCTCCGACAGTGCAGCACTCCCTCAGTACTGACCCTCCGACAGTGCATCACTCCCTCAGCACTGACCCTCCGACAGTACGGCACTCCCTCAGCACTGACCCTCCGACAGTGCGGCACTCCCTCAGTCCTGACCCTCCGACAGTGCAGCGCTCCCTCAGTACTGACCCTCCGACAGTGCAGCACTCCCTCAGTACTGACCCTCCGACAGTGCAGCACTCCCTCAGCACTGACCCTTCGACAGTGCAGCACTCCCTCAGTACTGACCCTCCGACAGTGCAGCACTCCCTCAGCACTGACCCTTCGACAGTGCAGCACTCCCTCAGTACTGACCCTCCGACAGTGCAGCACTCCCTCAGCACTGACCCTTCGACAGTGCAGCACTCCCTCAGCACTGACCCTCCGACAGTGCAGCACTCCCTCAGCACTGACCCTGCGACAGTGCAGCACTCCCTCAGTACTGACCCTCCGACAGTGCAGCGCTCCCTCAGTACTGTCCCTCCGACAGTGCAGCGCTCCCTCAGTGCTGACCCTCCGACAGTGCAGCACTCCCTCAGTACAGTATGGTCATATAGGGGTTATGTCACTGGACCAGTAATCCAGAGGCCTGGGTGAATAATCTCTGAGTTATCAGTTCAAATCCCACCACGGTAGCTGGGGAATTTAAATTCAATTAATTAAATAAAAAATCTGGAATTAAAATGCTAATATCAGTAATGGTGACCATGAAACTACCAGATTGTTGTAAAAACCCATCTGGTTCACTGATGCCCTTTAGGGAAGGAAACCTGCCGGTCTGGCCTATATGTAACTCCAGACCCATAGCAATGTGGTTGATTCTGAAATGGCCTAACAAACCACTCAGTTATAAAATCTCGCTTAAAGAAAGTCATAATAAGAATAAAACCGGACACGACAAAGGCAAACCAAGCCCAGTCGACCCTGCAAGGTCCTCCTTACTAACATCTGGGGACTTGTGCCAAAATTGGGAGAGCTGTCCCACAGACTAGTCAAGCAACAGCCTGACATAGTCATACTCACAGAATCATACCTTTCACCACCGGCGCACTGTGGCTGCAGTGTGTACCATCCACAGGATGCACTGCAGCAACTCGACAAGGCTACTTCTGCAGCACCTCCCAAACCCGTGACCTCTACCACCTAGAAGGACAAGAGCAGCAGGTACATGGGAACAACACCACCTGCACGTTCCCCTCCAAGTCACACACTATCCCGACTTGGAAATATATCGTCGCTGGGTCAAAAACCTGGAACTCCATTCCTAACAGCACTATGGGAGAACCGTCACCACACGGACTGCAGCGGTTCAAGAAGGCGGCTCACCACCACCTTCTCAAGGGCAATTAGGGATGGGCAATAAATGCCGGCCTCGCCAGCGACGCCCACATCCCATGAATGAATTTTTAAAAATCACACTCCAACTTGTGCCTTGTAGATGGTGGAAAGGCTTTGGGGAGTCAGGAGGTGAGTCACTCGCCGGAGAATACCCAGTCTCTGACCTGCTCTTGTAGCCACAGTATTTATATGGCTGGTCCAGAAAAGTTTCTGGTCAATGGTGACCCCCAGGATGTTGATGGTGGGGGATTCGGCAATGGTAATGGCGTTGAATGTCAAGGGGTGGTGGTTTGACTCTCTCTTTTTGGAGATTGTTCTTATCTGGCGCGAATGTTACTTGCCACTTATCAGCCCAAGCCTGGATGTTGTCCAGGTCTTGTTGCATGCAGGCTCAGACTGCTTCATTATCTGAGGGGTTGCGAATGGAACTGAACACTGTGCAATCATCAGCGAACATCCCCATTTCTGACCTTATGATGGAGGGAAGGTCATTGATGAAGGAGCTGAAGATGGTTGGGCTTAGAACACTGCCCTGAGGAACTCCTGGGGCTGAGATGATTGGCCTCCAACAACCACTACCATCTTCCTTTGTGCTAGGTATGACTCCAGCCACTGGAGAGTTTTCCCCCTGATTCCCATTGGCTTCAATTTTACTTGGGCTCCTTGGTGCCACACTCGGTCAAATGCTGCCTTGATGTCAAGGGCAGTCACTCTCACCTCATCTCTGGAATTCAGCTCATTTGTCCATGTTTGGACCAAGGCTGTAATGAGGTCTGGAGCTGAGTGGTCCTGGCGGAACCCAAATTGAGCATCGCTGAGCAGGTTATTGGTGAGTAAGTGCTGCTTGATAGCACTGTCGACGACACCTTCCATCACTTTGCTGATGATTGAGAGTAGACTGATGGAGTGGTAATTGGCTGGATTGGATTTGTCCTGCTTTTTGTGGACAGGACATAGCTGGGCAATTTTCCACATTGTCAGGTAGATGCCAGTGTTGTAGCTGTACTGGAACAGTTTGGCGAGAGGCACGGCTTGTTCTGGAGCACAAATTCCATCAATCCTCTCTCAACGACCCATCAATCCTCTCTCAATGACCCATCAATCGTCTCTCAACGACCCATCAATCTTCTCCCAACGACCCATCAATCTTCTCCCAACGACCCATCAATCTTCTCTCAACGACCCATCAATCTTCTCTCAACGACCCATCAATCTTCTCTCAACGACCCATCAATCCTCCCTCAACGACCCATCAATCTTCTCTCAATGACCCATCAATCTTCTCTCAATGACCTATCAATCTTCTCCCAACGACCCATCAATCTTCTCTCAACGACCCATCAATCTTCTCTCAATGACCCATCAATCCTCCCTCAATGTCCCAAGTCAGAGTTGCCGTCTTTCAGATGAGACATTAAACTGAGGTCCCATCTGCCCTCTCAGGCTGCTGTAAAAGATCACAAGGCATTGTTTGAGAATTCTCCCAGGTGTCCTGGTCAATATTTATCCCTCAACCAATATCACTAAGAAATAGATTATCTTGTCATTTATCACATTTCTGTTTGTGGGATCTTGCTGTGCGCAAATTGGCTGCTGCGTTTCCTATATTGTAACAGTGACGACACTTCAAAAGTAGTTCATTGGCTGTAAATCACTTTGGGACATCCTGAGGTTGTGAAAGGCGCTATATAAATGCAAGTCTTTCTTTCTCAGCTGAACATGTTAATCATTTCTCCAAAACTATCCCTGTTGTGATTTCAGGGTCTGAGTCCTGAGCAGTGCCCGAAATTGGTGATTGTAGAGACACAATTGGAAGGTTTAATGAAAGGTTTGAGAGAAATCCTCAGACAGAGCAGTGCTGATCTGAAGGTCAAACATACCCTGCATTCCACACACCAGTTTATTCATTATTTATATCTGGGCCTGATGTCGCCTGTTTAAATTTTAATAAAGTGAAATTGTTTCCACTTGAATCTCCAATCATTTCACTTTTCTGATCCTGGGACTGATTGTTTAGCAATTTGCAGAGTGGGGACATTTTCTCCAAACCCAGTACTCAGGACTGAGCGAACATTCCCAAATGCCTCTCCTGCTGCTCCCGAGATTCCCACTCTGGGAATTTCCTTCCTGTTCCGACCGCACTTTGCTGGTTTCATCCTGTAGCTTTGATTTGATTGGATCTGATCGCAGTGTTGCTCAGACTGAACACCCTCGACCTTGTGTGTGTTCCAGGGTCTCGGCTGTTTCTGGACATTCCCAGTTCCTGTGTTTAGGATTCTAAAGGGACTGGATAATGTCGACCATGACCAGCTGTTTCACCTTGTCCAGAACAGTAGAACCCGAGGACACGGCCTGCGCTCGAAGGGGGTCAATTCAAAACTCATCTGTGGGAACAATATTTCAGTGAGCGAGTGGTCAATCTATGGAACAGGTTCCCCAGGGAGATGGTGGGAACAGTTAGTATTGATCCACTCAAATACAAATTACATCGATTTCATTCAGAAATAGTATTTTGTGATCCAGTATCTGAGTAATTTGAGACATGACGTGTGGTGAGTGTAACAGGCTCGGGAGGAACAGGGGACTTTGGACCTATGGTTCCCAAAGCTCTCCCCCACTGGGGGTTTTCCTCACCTCATGTCTGGGTCTGTTGGAGACTCATTGATAGAGATTGATTGCTGTGATTGGTCAATAAAAGGAAAAGAAAGAAAGACTTGTATTTCTATAGCGCCTTTCACAACCTCAGGACGTCTCAAAGCGCTTTACAGCCAATAAGGTGATTTCTTAAAGTGTCGTCACTGTTGAGATGCAGGAAACGCAGCAGACAGTTTGAGCACAGCAAGATCCCACAAACAGCAATGTGCTAATGACCAGATCATCTGTTTTAGGTGTTGGTTGAGGGATAAATATTCGTCCAAGACTCCTGCTCTTCTTCAAAGCAGTGCTGTGGGATCTTTTACACCCACCTGAGAGGGCAGATTGGGCCTTGATCTAATGTCTCATTTGAAAGACAGCACAGCACTTCCTCAGTACTGCACTGGCAGTGTCAGCCTAAATTATGTACCCAAGTCTCTGGAGTGGGACTTGAACTCATAACCTTCTAACTCAAAGGTGAGAGTCCTGCCCACTGAGCCACACTGACACCGGAGGAAGGAGGTCAAGGATCAAATCTTGGGCCCCCTGCTCTTCCTCATCTGCACATCGATGAACTGTAGTGAGATCAGGAGCTAAGCACCGGAGCAAACACAGATTAACTCCGGAGCAAACACAGTTTAACTCTGAGGCAAACATGGATTAATTCTGGAGCAAATGTGGATTAACTCAGGGGCAAATGCAGATTAACTCGGGAACAGACCCGGATTATCTCCAGACTAAATGCGGATTAACCCCAGAGCAAATGCGGATTAACTCCGGACTGAACGCGGATTCAATTTGGACAGAACGCGGATTAACTCCGTGTCAGGAGGGAGCCTGACGATCGGAAAGATCCGAGTATTTCCACCACTGAAGGAGCTGCGACAATGAACTGAAGATTGTCCAGATGATGAAGATGGATCAGCTGCCCTGTGATAACAAGGTCCCATCGACAGAGACATTCCCCCTCCCACCGTCACTCACTGGGGATCCTCACACCGTGAAGCAGCAACACGCTGATAGATTGAGGATCACATTAATCCTGCCCAGTCTGGGATTGGGACTCACTCCAGCTGATGGAGGTTCCAGATAGAGCTCGGATCTGACCCAGAGTAAGAACGTTTCAGTGAGGTTAAAGACAAGACAAACTGAGACATTAAACACACACAGTCAAACACTGAGAACACGCCACAAATCAACTCACGTCCTGAATGTTAAAATCAATCCTGTTTTATTCTCATCAATTCTGCACAATAACATTTCAAAACCGACCAGATCCCAGACACAGAAATACACAGAAGTTACAACACGGACACAGGCCATTCGGCCCATCCAGTCCGTGTCGGGGTTTACCCTCCACACGAGCAAATAGTTCCAATCACATTTCCCCCCTGTTCCCACATCACTTCATCCCCTTTCCCTTCATCCACTGATCCAATCTAATCTTCATTGTTGACATAGTTTCTGCCTCAACCACTGACCTCACGACTGTGTGTGAAGAAGTTTCTCCTGCTCTCTCTGACTCTATGAGATATGGGCAGTGGACAGTGATCAGTATGGAGACAGCGAATGGTGAGACAGTCTTTGCACATCCAGCGACAATCAGGGTAGGTTGGAAACTGTCCCCAGAGCTCGTCGTTCAAAGGTCACGGGCAGGATGACAAGCTCCACATTTACAAAATGCAAATAGGGTCACATTGGGGTCCCGACCCTCCCAGTAATTAGTGGGCCGTGGACTATCGCAGAGTGAAAAGAGCAGTCAGAGTATTTCCCTCCCTTCATATCCTGCCCAGCAGACAGAAACATCAATATAAGGTCATCACCGTCCCCATCTCCCTCTGACAGCCGCTCCCTGGTGACTAACCCGCCATCACTGATGGGCTTGGACTTTACTTCAAACAACACACAGACGTCAATAAGATTTTCTTCCACTTCTCTCGCTCGCCTGCCTCTATCAGCAAGCAACTCCCAAACTCTGCTCACATCTTCCTCTCCCCACTCACCCCCTCCTCCCCTCCTCAGCTCCTCCCCATCCCTTTTTCTCACTCCCTCGCTCTCTCCCCTCACCTGGCAGGTTCCAAGTTTGCTTCCCCTTTAATATTTCAGTAAAGGGGCCCCTGAAAGGTCCCGACTGACCCCCGGGGAACCTCCTGAACCTTTTCTTCCTCGTTCCCCAGCAGACAAGGAGGGACATCTTCCCATCACAGTCAACAAACAAACCATCCCATCACCGGGCAGGAATAGATCTGGAAACAGCTGCTCGGAGCAAGTTGGGAAGAGGTTTGTGTCGATGGAATTGAAGCAAAAATCAGCCCAAGTCCCCGAGTTTGTCTCCCCATAAATGAGAGCAAATGGCACCGAGCTGATTCCTGATCCTCACTGGGAGAAGGTGCAGACTCTGAATATTATTTAAATTGCCGTTATTCTGCCCGTTATTATTCACAGTCTGGGAATGCAAGTGTCACAAACTGAACGACAAACTCATCAACTCATCCCCAATCAACCAGTGTGATGGAAACTCCAAACCAAACCCTTAATAAACAGATCATTCATTATGGAAATCATTCACTCAGAAATCCTCATCGCCGAGAGTAATCTCCACAAACCACATCACACTGTATATTATGGTCTGGGTCCAGTTTCAGTGTGTTGTGTGTCAGGACTGAGGGAGTGCTGCACTGTCGGAGGGTCAGTACTGAGGGAGTGCTGCACTGTCGGAGGGTCAGTACTGAGGGAGTGCTGCACTGTCGGAGGGTCAGTACTGAGGGAGTGCTGCACTGTCCGAGGGTCAGTACTGAGGGAGTGCTGCACTGTCGGAGGGTCAGTACTGAGGGAGTGCTGCACTGTCGGAGGGTCAGTACTGAGGGAGTGCTGCACTGTCGGAGGGTCAGTACTGAGGGAGCGCTGCACTGTCGGAGGGTCAGTCCTGAGGGAGGGCTGCACTGTCGGAGGGTCAGTACTGAGGGAGCGCTGCACTGTCGGAGGGTCAGTCCTGAGGGAGTGCTGCACTGTCGGAGGGTCAGTACTGAGGGAGTGCTGCACTGTCGGAGGGTCAGTACTGAGGGAGTGCTGCACTGTCGGAGGGTCAGTACTGAGGGAGTGCTACACTGTCGGAGGGTCAGTACTGAGGGAGTGCTGCACTGTCAGAGGGGCAGTGCTGAGGGAGTGCTGCACTGTCGGAGGGCCAGTACTGAGGGAGTGCTGCACTGTCGGAGGGGCAGTACTGAGGGAGTGCTGCACTGTCGGAGGGTCAGTACTGAGGGAGTGCTGCACTGTCGGAGGGGCAGTACTGAGGGAGTGCTGCACTGTCGGAGGGCCAGTACTGAGGGAGTGCTGCGCTGTTGGAGGTTCAGTACTGAGGGAGTACTGCACTGTCAGAGGGGCAGTGCTGATGGAGTGCTGCACTGTCAGAGGGTCAGTACTGAGGGAATGAGCCACTGTGCGAGCGGCAGTACTGAGGGAGTGCTGCACTGTCAGAGGGTCAGTAATGAGGGAGTGAGCCACTGTGCGAGCGGCAGTACTGAGGGAGTGCTGCACCTTCTGTGGGTCAGCACTGAGGCAGTGCTGCACTGTCGGTGGGTCAGTACTGAGGGTGCGCTGCACTGACGGAGGGTCAGTACTGAGAGAGTGCTGCACTGTTGGAGGGTCAATATTGAGGGAGAGCTGCACTGTCAGAGGGTAAGTACTGAGGGAGCGCTGCACTGTCGGAGGGTCAGTACTGAGGGAGTGCTGCATTGTCGGAGGGGCAGTACTGAGGGAGTGCTGCACTGTCGGAGGGCCAGTACTGAGGGAGTGCTGCGCTGTTGGAGGTTCAGTACTGAGGGAGTACTGCACTGTCAGAGGGGCAGTGCTGATGGAGTGCTGCACTGTCAGAGGGTCAGTACTGAGGGAATGAGCCACTGTGCGAGCGGCAGTACTGAGGGAGTGCTGCACTGTCAGAGGGTCAGTAATGAGGGAGTGAGCCACTGTGCGAGCGGCAGTACTGAGGGAGTGCTGCACCTTCTGTGGGTCAGCACTGAGGCAGTGCTGCACTGTCGGTGGGTCAGTACTGAGGGTGCGCTGCACTGACGGAGGGTCAGTACTGAGAGAGTGCTGCACTGTTGGAGGGTCAATATTGAGGGAGAGCTGCACTGTCAGAGGGTAAGTACTGAGGGAGTGCTGCACTGTCGGAGGGTCAGTCCTGTGGGAGTGCTACACTATCAGAGGGTCAATACTGAGAGAGTGCTGCACTGTCGGAGGGTCAGTCCTGAGGGAGTGCTGCACTGTCGGAGGGCCAGTACTGAGGGAGTGCTACACTGTCGGAGGGGCAGTACTGAGGGAGCGCTGCACTGTCGGAGGGTCAGTACTGAGGGAGTGCTGCATTGTCGGAGGGGCAGTACTGAGGGAGTGCTGCACTGTCAGAGGGGCAGTGCTGAGGGAGTGCAGCACTGTCAGAGGGGCAGTACTGAGGGAGTGCTCCACTGTCGGAGGGTCAGTACTGAGGGAGTGCTGCACTGTCGGAGCGCCAGTACTGAAGGAGTGCTGCACTGTCGGAGGGTCAGGACTGAGGGAGCGCTCCACTGTGCGAGGGGCAGTACTGAGGGAGTGCTGCGCTGTTGGAGGTCCAGTACTGAGGGAGTACTGCACTGTCAGAGGGGCAGTGCTGATGGAGTGCTGCACTGTCAGAGGGTCAGTACTGAGGGAATGAGCCACTGTGCGAGCGGCAGTACTGAGGGAGTGCTGCACTGTCAGAGGGTCAGTGCTGAGGGAGTGAGCCACTGTGCGAGCGGCAGTACTGAGGGAGTGCTGCACCTTCTGTGGGTCAGCACTGAGGCAGTGCTGCACTGTCGGTGGGTCAATATTGAGGGAGAGCTGCACTGTCAGAGGGTAAGTACTGAGGGAGTGCTGCACTGTCGGAGGTTCAGTACTGTGGGAGTGCAACACTGTCAGAGGGTCAATACTGAGAGAGTGCTGCACTGTCGGAGGGTCAGTACTGAGGGAGTGCTGCACTGTCGGAGGGTCAGTACTGAGAGAGTGCTGCACTGTTGAAGGGTCAGTACTGAGGGAGCGCTGCACTGTTGAAGGGTCAGCACTGAGGGAGTGCTGCACTGTCGGAGGGTCAGTACTGAGGGAGCGCTGCACTGTAGGAGGGGCAGTACTGAGGGAGTGCTGCCCTGTTGGAGGGTCAGTACTGAGGGAGTGCTGCACTGTCGGAGGGTCAGTACTGAGGGAGTGCTGCCCTGTCGGAGGGTCAGGACTGAGGGAGTGCTGCCCTGTTGGAGGGTCAGTGCTGAGGGAGTGCTGCACTGTCGGAGGTGCTATTTTTCAGATGAGATGTTGAACTGAGGACCCATCTGCCCTCTCAGGTGGACATAAAATATCCCATGGCACTATTTCAAAGAAAAACAGGAGAGTTCTCCCTGGTGTCCTGGGGCCAATTATTTTTTCCTCAACCGACATCTAAAAACAGATGATGTGGCCATTTATCTTACTGCTGTTTGTGGGATCTTGCTGTGAAATTGGCTGCGACATTTTCTACATTACAACAGTGACTGCACTTCAAAATTATTTCATTGTCTGGAAAGTGTTTTGGCATGTCCGGAGTTGGTGAAAGGTGATATATAAATGCAGGTCTTTCTTTTAACACTGACCAGAAACTCCCCACATCTCTGCAGTTTCCTTTTTAAATCACATTTTCTCTCTCAATTTCCTCCTTATAAATCAGCCTTGGAACAAGCTTGTTCTCCATTCGCTGATTCAGGACTGGGACGGCCAATAATTAGATCACCGT
Source organism: Heptranchias perlo (assembly GCF_035084215.1). Classification (NCBI taxonomy): domain Eukaryota; kingdom Metazoa; phylum Chordata; class Chondrichthyes; order Hexanchiformes; family Hexanchidae; genus Heptranchias; species Heptranchias perlo. Next base: position 281,133 of record NW_027139077.1, on the reverse strand, counting down.
CATAAAAAATTAAATAGCTTTTACCAAGAATAATTATCAGGATGAAATAATTACTGGAATTCGATGAGGGGATAATGTATTTATGGATTTCAGTGTGATCAATAAAATGCTCAGGATAACAGATACTGCCCCTTAAGACATTATTGTAAATATTAGTCAACTTAAACCTCAGTGAATCAGAATTAAGATCAATACTTGAATTTAATTAAACTGTTCCGTTTCAGCGCTGTGATTTTATCTAACGTGGTTTCAATGTTATTTGCATTCATTTGTGATATTCTTTGATGCTCATTAAAGTTAAATATTCTTGACCTTTTGCTAATAACAGTCGCTATTCTTCATAATCCCAAATTCCCACCTGTTTCCCGAATCGCAGGTGGACGGGAGCAGGTTTACTGATCAATGGGCCCATCAGACAGAGACAAAGAGATAATGGGAATTGGTTCCATTTCTTTCATTCATTCTCGGGATGTGGGCGTCGCTGGCAAGGCCGGCATTTATTGCCCATCCCGAGTCGCCCTGAGAAGAACATAAGGACACAAGAAATAGGAGCAGGAGTGGGCCACACAGCCCCTGGAGCCTGCTCCGCCATTCAATAAGATCATGGCTGATCTTCCACCTCAACTCCACTTTCCCGCCCGATCCCCATATCCTTTGATTCCCTGAGTTTCCAGAAACCGATCGATCTCAGTCTTGATTATACTGAACGACTGAGCATCGACAGCCCTCTGGGGGAGGGAATTTCACAACCCTCGGAGTGAAGACATTTCTCCTCATCTCCGTCCCAAATGGCCGACCCCTGATCCTGAGACTGTGATCCCGAGTTCATGACTGGTGATTATGGGATGTTATACCTGGTGATTATGGGATGTTACACCTGGGGATTATGGGATGTTATACCTGGTGATTATGGGATGTTACACCTGGGGATTATGGTCATGTTATACCTGGTGATTATGGGATGTTACACCTGGGGATTATGGGATGTGACACCTGGGGATTATGGGATGTTATACCTGGTGATTATGGGATGTTATACCTGGTGATTATGGGATGTCCATGCACTGGATGTGAGAGTCTGGGCCCAGTCCAGCCTGATGCTGATGCTGATTTCCCAGTAATTCCTTGTTGTGGACACACTGTTTCGCTCAGCTTCTGTCACCAGTCACATCCTTATAATCTTCCTCATTGGATCCTGTCCCACTAATTATTCATCAAGTGCCCAGAGGAATAGAAGGAGCTCGCAATCTGCCAATACTCTGATTATCCGATCCGATGTTTAATTAGACCCGGTCGCCTTTGTTGAACCAGCAGAGATTTTCTCCAGTGAGATGTCTGATTTCCAGCCATTATCCTGAAGTGAAGACTTTATTTGATTTTCTATTGTTCTGCATTTTACTGGATTCTGTGCTTCACAGAGAATGGTTTAAGGAGGATTTGTCTGCCGTACACAGTATGTGTTTTAGCCCAGCTCCATTCTGGCGAGATTAGTGTTGCTTTAATGAGTCTGTTGTTTAAAGATTCTCCTCACGGTTACGAGGAATTAATTGCTCTCAGTGTGACCTTTCACCTCTCCCAGGGTAACAGGCGGGAGCTGAACACAAACTGTTTCTGGACACACTGAAAATAAATATAAATAAACCCCGTGATTCAGATATAACGAGTGAGCAATTACACTGAGAGAGGATTCATAGGAACAGGAGGAGGCCATTCAGCCCCTCGAGCCTGTTCCCCATTCAATTAGATCATGGCTGATCTGTATCTTAACCCCATTTACCCTCCTTTGCTCCGTATCCCTCGATACCCTCACCCAACAAAAATCTATCGATCTCAGTCTTGAAAGCTCCAATTGACCCCCAGTATCCACAGCCTTTTGGGGAGAGAGTTCCAGATTTCCACTCCCCTTTGTGTGAAAAAGTACATCCTGATTTCACCCCTGAACGGCCAAGCTCTAATTTTAAGATTATTCCCCCTTGTTCTGGACTCTCCCACCAGAGGATATCATTTCTCTGTATCTATCCTATCGAATCCTTTTAACATTTTAAACACCTCGATTAGATCATCGTTTAATCTTCTAAACTCGAGGGAATACAAGCCGAGTCTGTGCAACCTGTCCTCATAATTTAACCCTTTAACCCTGGACAAGTGAAGTGAGGCCGAGATCACAGGACAAATCACCCCCAGTTTCCCATGAAATGTCTGTAGTGAGATGTCTGCCCCGGTAACACCGTTTTGTACAAGTCTGGGATGTTTCTGAGCTGCCCCAACAATCACCTGCCGTATATCTCGTCAGTGTCTCAAACAGTGAGAAGGACCATCTCCCCTTCCATTTAAAAGGCTTTCCAGTGATGAGTTGACAGAGTGCGGTCTCACATATTTGTGTTGTGATCACAAGCTGCAGGTATTTTATATCAAGAACCACGGCCCTGCCTCACAGAAAGAGATCAGCTCGCAATCAGCTCGAGGATAAGATTCACCCAATCTCCACACAATGGGGGTTTGGTTCCAACATTCACCGTTTATCACCGTTAGTGGAGTCTCTTTCTCAAAACTGAGGGAATGCTGCACTGTCAGTGGGTCAGTACTGAGGGAGTGCTGCACTGTCAGTGGGTCAGTACTGAGGGAGTGCTGCACTGTTGGAGGGGCAGTACTGAGGGAGTGCTGCACTGTCGGAGGGTCAGTACTGAGGGAGTGCTGCACTGTCGGAGGGGCAGTACTGAGGGAGTGCAGCACTGTCGGAGGGGCAGTACTGAGGGAGTGCAGCACTGTCAGAGGGTCAGTACTGAGGGAGTGCTGCACTGTCGGAGGGTCAGTACTGAGGGAGTGCTGCACTGTCGGAGGGTCAGTACTGAGGGAGTGCTGCACTGTCGGAGGGTCAGTACTGAGGGAGTGCTGCACTGTCGGAGGTTCAGTACTGAGGGAGTGCTGCACTGTCGGAGGGTCAGTACTGAGGGAGTGCTGCACTGTCGGAGGGTCAGTACTGAGGGAGCAATGCACTGTCGGAGGGTCAGTACTGAGGGAGTGCTGCACTGTCGGAGGGTCAGTACTGAGGGACTGCTGCACTGTCGGGGGGTCAGTACTGAGGGAGTGTTGCACTGTCGGAGGGTCAGTACTGAGGGAGCGCTGCACTGTCGGAGGGTCAGTACTGAGGGAGTGCCTCATTGTCTCTGAGGTGCTTTGGGATGTCCTGAGGTGGTGAAAAGTGCCCGTGTGCAATCACTGACCCACAGCTGACACACAAAAGACTATTTGAGCCTCGGTCGGACACTGTACGATAAACGGATCCAAACCCCAGTGAGGTTCGTCACCACCAGTACGGTCGGCAACTGTTGCAGAATATAAATCCTGGGCAATGTGGGAGGAGAGAGAAGGTCATCCATTTCCCATTGATCTTGGAGCAGATTATTGCCTCCTCAGCATGTGGGAGAGGGAAGGTTCATTTGATGATTAAAAGCTGAAATCCAATTCTCATTGAAACACCAATCAATAGGAAGAGAGAAGGAGACCCAGAGTCGAGCAGAGTGCTCTTGTAAATGGAAATAAGGATCTGATTGATGGACAGACGCCCAGTTTCCCTTCCTGGAACATCACCTTCACCCGTGGAGAACAGTTCCCCACTTCTGATGTTTAAGAAATGATTGATTTATAATCAAACCGTGTTGGGGAATTGAACCCGAGTGGTCATTGGTCCAGTTCCAGGTGAGGAGCTGAAACATTGGCCTTGCTGAAACAGGCATTGAGTGGGGATCCTGTTATTAGGAACATTCAATGATTGACAGCAGCCCGGAGGGTGAGCTTGCTGCAGGACCCGTCTCTTTAATAACCCGGCAAAGCAGAGATTCTCAGAGACACGGAATTAATCAAGGGCGGTGTAGCTGTTCAGAGAATCACACAGCACAGAAGGAGGCCATTCAGCCCATCGTGCCTGTGCTGTCTCTTTGAAAGAGCTATCCAATTAGTCCCACTCCCCTGCTCTTTCCCCATAGTCCTGTAAATTTTTCCTTTTCCAGTATATTTCCAATTCCCGGTGGTGTGAGGGGACCAGAGTCGTAATATTCAAACTTACAACAACAAATAAATGCAAAACGTGACAAAAATCTATCGATTTCAGTCTTGAAAGCTCCAATTGACCCCCAACACCCCCAGCCTTTTGGGGGAGAGAGTTCCAGATTTCCACTCCCCTTTGTGTGAAGAAATGTTTCCTGATTTCACCCCTGATCGGCCGAGCTCTAATTTTACGATTGTGCCCGAGTGTTGCCAACTCTGGTCGGACGTATTCCATGAGGTTTCATCACATGATCCCTCGCTGCCAATGGCCCCGCCCACGCACTCCCACCATTGGTCACCCGACACATCCATCATCGCATTGACCCGCCAACACTCTTGCCATTCAGCAGTCAAGGACATTCAGCCACCGATCTTCGGGTAAGCGTTCTCCAAGGCGACCTTCGAGACACACGACAACGCAAAATCGTCGAGCAGAAATTGATAGCCAAGTTCCGCACCCATGAGGACGGCCTCAACCGGGATCTTGGGTTCATGTCACGCTACACGTAACCCCACCAGCGAATAAAAGTTATCTGTTTTTAATACAACGGGTCACTCTCTCTCTTTCTCTTCCTTTCGGATGTTTCTCCCTCCCTCTCTGTCTTTTGTTCTGGCCGTTTGTATATTCGGTGGTCCTGTAGGTAACATCTCTCTGTCTGAACACTTTGATTGCCTTGACAACGGGCAGTTGGAAAGATTATCTGTAATCACCAGGTATTGTTCTCTGACTATAAATGCGAAACGTTCAAGGAATCCCACACTCACCTGACGAAGGAGATAATCTCCAAAAGCTTGTGATTTTCAAATAAAACAGTTGGACTATAACCTGGTGTTGTAAGATTCTTCACATTTGTCAACCCCAGTCCATCACCGGCATCTCCACATCATTGGTCACCCGACATGTCTATCCTCACATTTCCCCGCCCCCGCACTCACGCCATTGATCGCCAGACATGTCCATCCTCGCGGTGTCCGTCCCACACTCCCGCCATTGGTCGCCCCAAATGTCGAATCTCATGGTGCCCCACCTCCACACTCTCGCCATTGGTCACCCGGCACGCCCATCCTTCCGTTGCCCCGCCTTCCCAGCCAATCGGATAGAGAACAGACTCTTCATTACCTGATTGGATGATTCTTGACTGTCAGTCAAACAGCCTTTTCCCAGCAACAATATTTTTATAACCAAGAAATGAAAAAACAAATAAACAATTTTATTAAAGCCCCATCAGGGTGTTGCTGGAGACTGATCTTTAATTCCTGGAGAGTACAGAATAATCTGAGAGGATTGGCAACCCCATTGTACCCCCTTGTTCTGATTCCGCCCCTTGTTCTGATTCCCCCCCTTGTTCTGATTCCCCTCTTGTTCTGATTCCCCTCTTGTTCTGATTCCCCCCTTGTTCTGATTCCCCCCTTGTTCTGATTCCTCTCTTGTTCTGATTCCCCCCTTGTTCTGATTCCCCCCTTGTTCTGATTCCCCCCTTGTTCTGATTCCCCCCTTGTTCTGATTCCCCCCTTGTTCTGATTCCCCCTCTTGTTCTGATTCCCCCCCTTGTTCTGATTCCCCCCTTGTTCTGATTCCCCCCCTTGTTCTGATTCCCCCTTGTTCTGATTCCCCTCTTGTTCTGATTCCCCTCTTGTTCTGATTCCCCCCCTTGTTCCGATTCCCCCCCATGTTCCGATTCCCCCCTTGTTCTGATTCCCCTCTTGTTCTGATTCCCCCCTTGTTCTGATTCCCCTCTTGTTCCGATTCCCCTCTTGTTCTGATTACCCCCCTTGTTCTGATTCCCCTCTTGTTCTGATTCCCCTCTTGTTCTGATTCCCCCCCCTTGTTCTGATTCCCCCCCTTGTTCTGATTCCCCCCCTTGTTCTGATTCCCCCTCTTGTTCTGATTCCCCCCCTTGTTCTGATTCCCCCCTTGTTCTGATTCCCCCTTGTTCTGATTCCCCCTTGTTCTGATTCCCCTCTTGTTCTGATTCCCCCCTTGTTCTGATTCCCCTCTTGTTCCGATTCCCCTCTTGTTCTGATTCCCCCCTTGTTCTGATTCCCCCTCTTGTTCTGATTCCCCCCCTTGTTCTGATTCCCCCCTTGTTCTGATTCCCCCCTTGTTCTGATTCCCCCCTTGTTCTGATTCCCCTCTTGTTCTGATTCCCCCCTTGTTCTGATTCCCCCCTTGTTCTGATTCCCCTCTTGTTCCGATTCCCCTATAGTTCTGATTCCCCTATAGTTCTGATTCCCCCCCTTGTTCTGATTCCCCCCTTGTTCTGATTCCCCCCTTGTTCTGATTCCCCCCTTGTTCTGATTCCCCCCCTTGGTCTGATTCCCCCCTTGTTCTGATTCCCCCCTTGTTCTGATTCCCCCCTTGTTCTGATTCCCCCCTTGTTCTGATTCCCCCTCTTGTTCTGATTCCCCCTCTTGTTCTGATTCCCCTCTTGTTCTGATTCCCCTCTTGTTCTGATTCCCCCTCTTGTTCCGATTCCCCCCCTTGTTCCGATTCCCCCTCTTGTTCTGATTCCCCTCCTTGTTCTGATTCCCCCTTGTTCCGATTCCCCCTCTTGTTCTGATTCCCCCCTTGTTCTGATTCCCCCCCTTGTTCTGATTCCCCCCTTGTTCTGATTCCCCCCCTTGTTCTGATTCCCCCCCTTGTTCTGATTCCCCCTTGTTCCGATTCCCCCCCTTGTTCCGATTCCCCCTCTTGTTCTGATTCCCCCCTTGTTCTGATTCCCCCCCTTGTTCTGATTTCCCCCCTTGTTCTGATTCCCCCCTTGTTCTGATTCCCACCCTTGTTCTGATTCCCCCCCTTGTTCTGATTCCCCCCTTGTTCTGATTCCCCCTTGTTCTGATTCCCCCCTTGTTCTGATTCCCCCTCTTGTTCTGATTCCCCCCCTTGTTCTGATTCCCCTCTTGTTCTGATTTCCCCCCTTGTTCTGATTCCCCCCCTTGTTCTGATTCCCCCTCTTGTTCTGATTCCCCCCTTGTTCTGATTCCCCCTTGTTCTGATTCCCCCTCTTGTTCCAATTCCCCCCCTTGTTCCGATTCCCCCTCTTGTTCTGATTCCCCCCTCTTGTTCTGATTCCCCCTCTTGTTCCGATTCCCCCCCTTGTTCCGATTCCCCCTCTTGTTCTGATTCCCCCCTTGTTCCGATTACCCCTCTTGTTCTGATTCCCCCCCTTGTTCTGATTCCCCTCTTGTTCTGATTCCCCCCTTGTTCTGATTCCCCCCTTGTTCTGATTCCCCCCTTGTTCTGAGTCCCCCCTTGTTCTGATTTCCCCACCAGAGTCCAATGATGTGCAGGTATCGGAGGTAAAATAAATGGGATTGGGTTTGTCAACATTTAATTGGAGTGGGATTAATCGTGCGGTGAAACACCCTGGGACATTTTCCTCTGTTAACGGCGATATATAAATGCAAGTTGTTGTAATGGGCGAGTGAGAATGTTGCAGTGTTTTAATTACAGTCACTGAACAGATTGAGGTTTGAGCTGTGAGTTGGAAACGGACAGAGAATGTCCTTCAGTCCAGCAGTCCGACAGAAAGCCCTTAAACATCAAACGGAGATCTTGTTTAATGAGCGCAAACTGTCTATAAATCTAATCTTCAGTTACTGACCCTGTGTGTCGGTGACTCTGGACTGTCTATAAATCTAACCTTCAGTTACTGACCCTGTGTGTCGGTGACTCTGGACTGTCTATAAATCTAACCTTCAGTTACTGACCCTGTGTGTCGGTGACTCTGGGCTGTCTATAAATCTAATCTTCAGTTACTGACCCTGTGTGTCGGTGACTCTGGACTGTCTATAAATCTAACCTTCAGTTACTGACCCTGTGTGTCGGTGACTCTGGACTGTCTATAAATCTAACCTTCAGTTACTGACCCTGTGTGTCGGTGACCCTGGGTGGAGATGTATCTGTGACAGGCGGCAGCATTCTGTTCACATTGTGCTTATTACCATCGAGCTGAGACAGAAACACAGCCTGAAATCTGAGCCTCTCTCATCACTCCCTGAAGTGAGGAGACGCAGGAAACAGAATAAAATACTGATGAGGGAAGGTGTGAATGGGAAATGAGGCTGGTGATAATCCAGGGCAGCTGCAGTCTGTGTCCCATCAGTGGGGACAAGGACAGACACTCACTGTCTGTGAGCACCAACATTGAACACTCTCAGTACATCCACTGAAACACCCACTCCCTCCCCCACCTTAAACACCCACTCCCTCCCCCACCTTAAACACCCACTCCCTCCCCCACCTTAAACACTCACTCCCTCCCCCACCTTAAACACCCACTCCCTCCCCCACCTTAAACACCCACTCCCTCCCCCACCTTAAACACTCACTCCCTCCCCCACCTTAAACACCCACTCCCTCCCCCACCTTAAACACCCACTCCCTCCCCCACCTTAAACACCCACTCCCTCCCCCACCTTAAACACCCACTCCCTCCCCCACCTTAAACACCCACTCCCTCCCCCACCTTAAACACCCACTCCCTCCCCCACCTTAAACACCCACTCCCTCCCCCACCTTAAACACACACTCCCTCCCCCACCTTAAACACCCACTCCCTCCCCCACCTTAAACACCCACTCCCTCCCCCACCTTAAACACCCACTCCCTCCCCCACCTTAAACACCCACTCCCTCCCCCACCTTAAACACACACTCCCTCCCCCACCTTAAACACCCACTCCCTCCCCCACATTAAACACCCACTCCCTCCCCCACCTTAAACACCCACTCCCTCCCCCACCTTAAACACCCACTCCCTCCCCCACCTTAAACACCCTCTCCCTCCCCACCTTAAACACCCACTCCCTCCCCCACCTTAAACACCCACTCCCTCCCCCACCTTAAACACCCACTCCCTCCCCCACCTTAAACACCCACTCCCTCCCCCACCTTAAACACCCACTCCCTCCCCCACCTTAAACACCCGCTCCCTCCCCCTCCTTAAACACCCGCTCCCTCCCCCACCTTAAACACCCACTCCCTCCCCCACCTTAAACACCCACTCCCTCCCCCACCTTAAACACCCGCTCACTCCCCCACCTTAAACACCCGCTCCCTCCCCCACCTTAAACACGCACTCCCTCCCCCACCTTAAACACCCGCTCCCTCCCCCACCTTAAACACCCGCTCCCTCCCCCACCTTAAACACCCGCTCCCTCCCCCACCTTAAACACCCGCTCCCTCCCCCACCTTAAACACCCGCTCCCTCCCCCACCTTAAACACCCACTTCCTCCCCCACCTTAAACACCCACTCCCTCCCCCACCTTAAACACCCGCTCCCTCCCCCACCTTAAACACCCACTCCCTCCCCCACCTTAAACACCCGCTCCCTCCCCCACCTTAAACGCCCGCTCCCTCCCCCACCTTAAACACGCACTCCCTCCCCCACCTTAAACACCCGCTCCTTCCCCCACCTTAAACGCCCGCTCCCTCCCCCACCTTAAACACCCGCTCCCTCCCCCACCTTAAACACGCACTCCCTCCTCCACCTTAAACACCCGCTCCTTCCCCCACCTTAAACACACACTCCCTCCCCCACCTTAAACACGCACTCCCTCCCCCACCTTAAACACCCGCTCCTTCCCCCACCTTAAACGCCCGCTCCCTCCCCCACCTTAAACACGCACTCCCTCCCCCACCTTAAACACCCGCTCCTTCCCCCACCTTAAACGCCCGCTCCCTCCCCCACCTTAAACACGCACTCCCTCCCCCACCTTAAACACCCGCTCCTTCCCCCACCTTAAACACCCGCTCCCTCCCCCACCTTAAACACACACTCCCTCCCCCACGTTAAACACCCGCTCCTTCCCCCACCTTAAACACCCACTCCCTCTCGCACCTTAAACACCCACTCCCTCCCCCACCTTAAACACCCGCTCCCTCCCCCACCTTAAACACCCACTCCCTCTCGCACCTTAAACACCCACTCCCTCCCCCACCTTAAACACCCGCTCCCTCCCCCACCTTAAACACCCGCTCCCTCCCCCACCTTAAACACCCGCTCCCTCCCCCACCTTAAACACCCGCTCCCTCCCCCACCTTAAACACCCACTCCCACCCCCACCTTAAACACCCACTCCCTCCCCCACCTTAAACACCCGCTCCCTCCCCCACCTTAAACACCCACTCCCTCCCCCACCTTAAACACCCACTCCCTCCCCCACCTTAAACACACACTCCCTCCCCCACCTTAAACACCCACTCCCTCCCCCACCTTAAACACCCACTCCCTCCCCCACCTTAAACACCCACTCCCTCCCCCACCTTAAACACCCACTCCCTCCCCCACCTTAAACACACACTCCCTCCCCCACCTTAAACACCCACTCCCTCCCCCACATTAAACACCCACTCCCTCCCCCACCTTAAACACCCACTCCCTCCCCCACCTTAAACACCCACTCCCTCCCCCACCTTAAACACCCTCTCCCTCCCCACCTTAAACACCCACTCCCTCCCCCACCTTAAACACCCACTCCCTCCCCCACCTTAAACACCCACTCCCTCCCCCACCTTAAACACCCACTCCCTCCCCCACCTTAAACACTCCCTCCCTCCCCCACCTTAAACACCCACTCCCTCCCCCACCTTAAACACCCGCTCCCTCCCCCTCCTTAAACACCCGCTCCCTCCCCCACCTTAAACACCCACTCCCTCCCCCACCTTAAACACCCACTCCCTCCCCCACCTTAAACACCCGCTCACTCCCCCACCTTAAACACCCGCTCCCTCCCCCACCTTAAACACGCACTCCCTCCCCCACCTTAAACACCCGCTCCCTCCCCCACCTTAAACACCCGCTCACTCCCCCACCTTAAACACCCGCTCCCTCCCCCACCTTAAACACCCGCTCCCTCCCCCACCTTAAACACCCGCTCCCTCCCCCACCTTAAACACCCGCTCCCTCCCCCACCTTAAACACCCGCTCCCTCCCCCACCTTAAACACCCACTTCCTCCCCCACCTTAAACACCCACTCCCTCCCCCACCTTAAACACCCGCTCCCTCCCCCACCTTAAACACCCACTCCCTCCCCCACCTTAAACACCCGCTCCCTCCCCCACCTTAAACGCCCGCTCCCTCCCCCACCTTAAACACCCACTCCCTCCCCCACCTTAAACACCCGCTCCCTCCCCCACCTTAAACACCCACTCACTCCCCCACCTTAAACACGCACTCCCTCCCCCACCTTAAACACCCGCTCCTTCCCCCACCTTAAACGCCCGCTCCCTCCCCCACCTTAAACACCCGCTCCCTCCCCCACCTTAAACACGCACTCCCTCCTCCACCTTAAACACCCGCTCCTTCCCCCACCTTAAACACACGCTCCCTCCCCCACCTTAAACACGCACTCCCTCCCCCACCTTAAACACCCGCTCCTTCCCCCACCTTAAACACCCGCTCCCTCCCCCACCTTAAACACACACTCCCTCCCCCACGTTAAACACCCGCTCCTTCCCCCACCTTAAACACCCACTCCCTCTCGCACCTTAAACACCCACTCCCTCCCCCACCTTAAACACCCGCTCCCTCCCCCACCTTAAACACCCACTCCCTCTCGCACCTTAAACACCCACTCCCTCCCCCACCTTAAACACCCGCTCCCTCCCCCACCTTAAACACCCGCTCCCTCCCCCACCTTAAACACCCGCTCCCTCCCCCACCTTAAACACCCGCTCCCTCCCCCACCTTAAACACCCACTCCCACCCCCACCTTAAACACCCGCTCCCTCCCCCACCTTAAACACCCACTCCCTCCCCCACCTTAAACACCCTCTCCCTCCCCCACCTTAAACACACACTCCCTCCCCCACCTTAAACACCCGCTCCCTCCCCCACCTTAAACACCCACTCCCACCCCCACCTTAAACACCCGCTCCTTCCCCCACCTTAAACACCCACTCCCTCTCGCACCTTAAACACCCACTCCCTCCCCCACCTTAAAAACCCACTCCTCCCCCACCTTAAACACCCACTCCCTCCCCCACCTTAAACACCCACTCCCTCCCCCACCTTAAACACCCACTCCCTCCCCCACCTTAAACACCCACTCCCTCCCCCACCTTAAACACCCACTCCCTCCCCCACCTTAAACACCCGCTCCCTCCCCCACCTTAAACACCCACTCCCTCCCCCACCTTAAACACCCACTCCCTCCCCCACCTTAAACACCCACTCCCTCTCGCACCTTAAACACCCACTCCCTCCCCCACCTTAAACACCCGCTCCCTCCCCCACCTTAAACACCCGCTCCCTCCCCCACCTTAAACACCCACTCCCTCTCGCACCTTAAACACCCGCTCCCTCCCCACCTTAAACATCCACCCCCTCCCCCACCTTAAACACCCGCTCCCTCCCCCACCTTAAACACCCGCTCCCTCCCCCACCTTAAACACCCACTCCCTCCCCCACCTTAAACACCCGCTCCCTCCCCCACCTTAAACACCCACTCCCTCCCTCACCTTAAACACACACTCCCTCCCCCACCTTAAACATCCACCCCCTCCCCCACCTTAAACACCCGCTCCCTCCCCCACCTTAAACACCCACTCCCTCCCACACCTTAAACACCCGCTCCCTCCCCCACCTTAAACACCCACTCCCTCCCCCACCTTAAACACCCGCTCCCTCCCCCACCTTAAACACCCACTCCCTCCCCCACCTTAAACACCCACCCCCTCCCCCACCGGCGCACCGTGTCGACAGAACAAGGGCAGCGGGTGATGTGAACACCGTCACCTGCAAGTTCCCCTCCGAGTCACACACCATCCCGACTTGGACATATATCGGCCGTTCCTTCATCGTCACTGGGTCCAAATCCTGGAACTCCCGACCGAACAGCACTGTGGGAGAACCGTCACCACACGGACTGCAGTGGTTCAAGAAGAAGGCCCATCACCACCTTCTCAAGGGGCAACTAGGGATGGGCAATAAATGACGGCCTTGCCAGCGACGCCCACATCCCAGGAATGAATAAAAAAACCTGTGATGAGTAAACTCCACTGACATTCAACACAAACCCGGGAAAACACCTGTTTTATGTGAAAATAATTGAATAAATTTTGGAAACCTGCGGACATCACTGGGAATGAATCATCCCACAAGGATTTAGCGAATGCTCTCGGGGAGGTCAGTGTCGAGCGAATGATGTGAATCAGTATCTGAAAGGAAAGTCAGTTCCAATGATAAAAGTATCGTTGATCCTTTCTCTGAACATCAGGGGCAATTGTTCCCTCGAGACCGAGGCAGGGGAGGGAAATGGGGTCGATTTTGACTTCTGGGCGATAAATAAGGAGAAACTGTTTCCAGTGGTGGGAGGGTCGGTAACCAGAGGACCCAGATTTAAGGGAATTGGTAAAAGAACCAGGGGGGAGAAGAGGGGAATTTTTTTTGCAGCGAGTTGTTCTGATCTGGAATGCGCTGCCTGAAAGGGCGGTGGAAGCAGATTCAATAATAACTTTCAAAAGGGAATTGGATAAATACTTGAAAAGGAGAAATTTACAGGGCGATGGAGAAAGAGCCTCTGAGTCAGAAGGTCATGGGTTCAAACCACACTCCAGAGACCTGAGAACATAATCCAGGCCGACACTCCCAGTGCAGTACTGAGGGAGTGTGGCACTGTCGGAGGGTCAGTACTGAGGGAGTGCTGCACTGTCGGAGGGTCAGTACTGAGGGAGTGCGGCACTGTCGGAGGGTCAGTACTGAGGGAGTGTGGCACTGTCGGAGGGTCAGTACTGAGGGAGTGCGGCACTGTCGGAGGGTCAGTACTGAGGGAGTGTGGCACTGTCGGAGGGTCAGTACTGAGGGAGTGCTGCACTGTCGGAGGGTCAGTACTGAGGGAGTGCTGCACTGTCGGAGGGTCAGTACTGAGGGAGTGTGGCACTGTCGGAGGGTCAGTACTGAGGGAGTGCTGCACTGTCGGAGGGTCAGTACTGAGGGAGTGCGGCACTGTCGGAGGGTCAGTACTGAGGGAGTGCTGCACTGTCGGAGGGTCAGTACTGAGGGAGTGCTGCACTGTCGGAGGGTCAGTACTGAGGGAGTGCGGCACTGTCGGAGGGTCAGTACTGAGGGAGTGCTGCACTGTCGGAGGGTCAGTACTGAGGGAGTGCGGCACTCTCGGAGGGTCAGTACTGAGGGAGTGCTGCACTGTCGGAGGGTCAGTACTGAGGGAGTGCTGCACTGTCGGAGGGTCAGTACTGAGGGAGTGCTGCACTGTCGGAGGGTCAGTACTGAGGGAGTGCTGCACTGTCGGAGGGTCAGTACTGAGGGAGTGCTGCACTGTCGGAGGGTCAGTGCTGAGGGAGTGCTGCACTGTCGGAGGGTCAGTACTGAGGGAGTGCTGCACTGTCGGAGGGTCAGTGCTGAGGGAGTGCTGCACTGTCGGAGGGTCAGTACTGAGGGAGTGCTGCACTGTCGGAGGGGCAGTACTGAGGGAGTGCTGCACTGTCGGAGGGTCAGTACTGAGGGAGTGCTGCACTGTCGGAGGGTCAGTACTGAGGGAGTGCTGCACTGTCGGAGGGTCAGTACTGAGGGAGTGCTGCACTGTTGGAGGGTCAGTACTGAGGGAGTGCTGCACTGTTGGAGGGTCAGTACTGAGGGAGTGCTGCACTGTCGGAGGGTCAGTACTGAGGGAGTGCTGCACTGTCGGGGGTGTCGTCTTTTGGATGAGCCGTTAAACCAAGGCCGCATCTGCCCTTTCAGGTGGATGTAAAAGATCCCATCACACTAGTCGAAAAAGAGCAGGGGAGTTCTCCCCGATGTCCTGGACAATTTTATCCCTCAACCAACATCTCTAAAACAGATGATCTGGTCATTATCTCATTGCTGTTTGTGGGATCTTGCTGTGCCCCGATTGGCTGCGACCTTTCATACACTTCAAAAGAACTTCATTGGCTGTAAAGCACTTTGGGACATCCTGAGGTTGTGAAAGGTGCTACAGAAATGCAAGTTCATCCTTTCTTCCTTGTAAGTTCTCTCTCTCTCTCTCTCTTTCTCTTCTCTCTCTCTCTCTTTCTTTCTCTCTTATATTTGAGTTAATGATTCTGCAGGAGGTCCTTTCAACAAACTATCTGAGATCTAAACCTCACCCTTTCCAGCAGTCTCTGCAAAATCTCTCTCGATAAAAAGATTTCTGTTGCCGAGTTTTGTCCATCGAGGATGATAAAGTTCTTTGTGGACACAGAAACAAAGATCTCTCCTCTCTCCAGTGTCCCAACATGCTCAGATCACAGATCATCCATTCAGAAATGATGGCCGTTTAATACATTGGTCACGGAGGAGGCCCAGATAGAAAGATTGCTCCTGGAAATGTTCCAGACTCAGAGTTTAACGTTTCTGTTAAATCGAAGCTGCTGTTTTATCCTCACAATCAAAGTGGTCGATGGCCGGGGTCAAGGGTCAGGGTCGTGTAAACGGGGCTAATAAATGAAACCAGTCTCAGTGACTGAGACACAAATGTATATTCAGTCTGTGCGGCTCCTCAGAGAGAATCCACCTCTGCTGATTCTATTCACGGAAGGTCAGAAGCTAAGGATTAAAACCAAGTGATTGGAGAGCATCTCACTGACAAGGACACCTTCTCAAACAGTCCGAGACTGGGAGCTGACATCACTCTCCGCCAGGACTGACATCACTCTCCGCCAGGACTGACATCACTCTCCGCCAGGACTGACATCACTCTCTGCCACTACTGACATCACTCTCCACTAGTACTGGCATCACTCTCCGCCAGTACTGACATCACTCTCCACCAGTACTGACATCACTCTCCGTACTGACATCACTCTCCGTCCGTACTGACATCACTCTCCGTCCGTATTGACATCACTCTCCGTCCGTACTGACATCACTCTCCGTCCGTACTGACATCACTCTCCGTCCGTACTGACATCACTCTCCATACTGACATCACTCTCCATCCGAACTGACATCACTCTCCGTACTGACATCACTCTCCGTCCGTACTGACATCACTCTCTGTACTGACATCACTCTCCATCCGTACTGACATCACTCTCCGTACTGACATCGCTCTCCGCCAGTACTGACATCACTCTCCGTCCGTACTGACATCACTCTCTGTACTGACATCACTCTCCATCCGTACTGACATCGCTCTCCGTACTGACATCGCTCTCCGCCAGTACTGACATCACTCTCCGTCCGTACTGACATCACTCTCCGTACTGATCTCACTCCCCGTCCTTACTGACATTACTCTCCAAAAGTGACATCAGTCTCGGTACTGATCTCACTCTCCGTCCGTACTGATCTCACTCTCCGTCCGTACTGACATCGCTCTCCGCCAGTACTGACATCACTCTCCGTCTGTACTGACATCACTCTCCGTCTGTACTGACATCACTCTCCGTACTGTCATCACTCTCCGTACTGGCATCACTCTCCGTCCGTACTGACATCACTCTCCGTACTGCCATCACTCTCCGTACTGACATCACTCTCCCTATAGACATCACTCTCCGTACTGACATCACTCTCTGTACTGACATCACTCTCCGTACTGACATCACTCTCTGTCCGTACTGAGAGCAAAGAGTGAGACTGATTGTGAGCCTAATTTTATTAATATTTGATTTTCCACCAATGAGGACGAGGTGACATGTAACAGGTATTAAAGGAAATGAAATGGAACACACCGATAGGTGAAGATAATCTGAGCCCAAATCCTCCGGGAGATTCAAATAAAGAGAAAGTGGAATTAATCTCTCTGTGAAAGAATGAAGTGGATAAAGAGGATGAATCGAATGAAACCCTGACTCAGGAATCACCCGGCTCATATATTTATTGGTCTGTTTATTACCGTCTCTCGTAGATTGGATTGCCCGTGTGTGGAATTCGATTATAGGACAGGATCGATCAACAACAACTTGCATTTATATAGTGCCTTTAACGGAGTAAAACATCCCAAGGAGCTTCACAGGAGTGTAAATCAGACAAAATTTAACACCGAATCAAAGAAGGAGATATTAGGTCAGGAGACCAAAAGCTTGGTCAAAGAGGGAGGTTTTAAGGAGCATCTTAAAGGAGGAGAGAGAGGGGGAGAGAGGGAGAGGTTTAGGGAGGGAATTCCAGAGTTTGGGGTCCAGACAGCTGAAGGCACGGCCGCCAATGGTGGGGTGAAGGGAGTGGGGGATGGACAAGAGGCCAGAGTTGGAGGAACGCGGAGATCTCGGAGGGTTGTGGGGCCCACAGGTGGATCTGTTCCTCCTCATGTTCCGGAAGGTACCAATGATTCTCTGAGGCTGCCTTCG
This sequence comes from Heptranchias perlo, assembly GCF_035084215.1. Classification (NCBI taxonomy): domain Eukaryota; kingdom Metazoa; phylum Chordata; class Chondrichthyes; order Hexanchiformes; family Hexanchidae; genus Heptranchias; species Heptranchias perlo. The sequence goes on along the minus strand of NW_027139077.1, from coordinate 263,812 downwards.
TTCACCCTCCATATTATTGCGATAGGTCGATGGAAACTCTCAGTTGGTTGTTGGAGGAATGTTGACGTGGACACTGGGAGAACTCTCTGCTCCTCCTCCAATAGGGCAACAGATGGATTCCCATTGGCTGATGTCTTCTTGCCCCATGACGGTGAGTGGCTGCGAGAGCTCGGAGTTTGTAGAAGGAGATTCTCTTCCTTTTATTGAACTGTTTAAGAGATGCCACTTATTGACCTGCCCTCCAGCCCACTGATTCCTGCACTGAGTTGAGCAAGGCCTGCTCTCAGTCCCATTACTGTCAGCTCAAACTCATCCTCAACACTTCACTTCACTCCACCTTCTGACACCAGGCAGACCAACAAGCTCGTCCCCAGTCCTGGGCTTCAGACACTGAGCGACAAGGACAGAAAATCATTACAGTCAAAACATCTCAACCAAAGGTTATTAGAATCACAAATTAAATCAGTCACCTCGAGAGGAAATAATGGAACTGGTGAGAGCTGGAAGATGAAGGAATCAACCAGTTAACCCCCATTATACTGAATATCGGAGATTCAGCGGGACTGATACAGGACAAGTTGGGGCAACTATTTAGTAATTGAATGTCCTGTTAATTGCTGCCAGTGATTAATGAAATCCCAGACAAGGTGTTTATTCCAAGGTCCATCTGAGCATCATTCCATCAGAAGATGGTGTTAAACAGAGAGACATCCCAGTGACCCTCAGCACATTCGTTCCCCCGTCACTGCCCCAGGAATAAAACTGTGGGTCAATCTCTGTTATTAAGACGGGTAAAGTAGTGAACTCCCGATCCCTGTAACCCCCTCCAGCCCTACACCCCTCCCTATCTCTGTAACCCCCTCCAGCCCTACACCCCTCCCTATCTCTGTAACCCCCTCCAGCCCTACACCCCTCCCGATCTCTGTAACCTCCTCCAGCCCTACACCCCTCCCTATCTCTGTAACCCCCTCCAGCCCTACACCCCTCCCTATCTCTGTAACCGTCTCCAGCCCTACACCCCTCCCTATCTCTGTAACCCCCTCCAGCCCTACACCCCTCCCGATCTCTGTAACCTCCTCCAGCCCTACACCCCTCCCTATCTCTGTAACCCCCTCCAGCCCCACACCCCTCCCTATCTCTGTAACCTCCTCCAGCCCTACACCCCTCCCTATCTCTGTAACCTCCTCCAGCCCTACAATCCTCTGAGATCTCTGCATTCCTCCAATTCCCACAATTTTAATCACTCCACCATTGGCGGCCGTGCCTTCACCTGTCTGGGCCCTAAGCTCTGGAATTCCCTCCCTAAACCTCTCCACCTCTCTCTCCTCCTTTCAGACGCTCCTTAAAACCCACCTCTCTGACCAGGCTTTTGATCTCCTGTCCTAATATCCCCTTCTGTGGCTCAGTGTCAAATTCTGTCTGATAATCACTCCTGTGAAGCCCCTTGGGATATTTCACTGTGTTAAAGGCGCTATATAAATGCAAGTTGTTGTTGCAGTGGTTGTGTTTCTCTGGGCTGTGATTGGATGGGGTATTCTCGAACGGATCCACAGTGCCTCACCCACAGGGACAGATTGGATTATTTGATCATCTGCTTCTTACAATCTCTGATCAGTTGATCACTACAAGGGTTGGAACTGGATCACAGGGTTGAGATGACATCATTGATCTTGAGAGTGAAGCTCAGTGATTGGTCGTCTAAACCCTGGAATTGGACAAAAAAAAATTAAAAAGGCGAATGGGATGTTGGCCTTTATCTCGGGGGCTGGAATACAAAGGGGAGGAAGTGATGTTCCAGCTGTACAGAGCTCTGGTCAGACCACATCTGGAGACTGGGTTCAGTTCTGGGCACCGCACCTCAGGAAGGATATATTGGCCCTGGAGGGGGTGCAGCTCAGATTCACCAGAATGATACTGGGGATTAAAGGGTTAAATTGTGAGGACAGGTTGCATAAACTTGGCTTAAATTTATTTGAGTGCAGAAGATTAAGGGGTGATCTAATTGAGGTGTTTAAGATGATTAAAGGATTTGATAGGGTCGATAGAGAGAAACTATTTCCTCTGGAGGGAGAGTCCAGAACAAGGGGGAATAATCTTAAAATTAGAGCTCGGCCGTTCAGGGGTGATGTCAGGAAGCATTTCTTCACACAAAGGGGAGTGGAAATCTGGAACTCTCTCCCCCAAAAAGCTGTTGAGGCTGGAGGTCAATTGAAAATTTCAGAACTGAGATTGATAGATTTTTGTTGGGTGAGGGGATTAAGGGTTACGGAACCAAGACGGGTAAATGGGGTTCAGATACAGATCAGCCGTGATCTAATTGAATGGCGAAACAGGCTCGAGGGGCTGAATGGCCTCCTCCTGTTCCTGTGTTCCTATGATGTGTGTGGGATCTTGCTGTGCGTAAATTTGTTGCCGAGTTTGCAAACATAACAGTGACTACACCTCAAAAGTACTGAATTGTCTGTGAAGTGTTTTGGGACATCCTGAGGTTGTGGGAGGCGCTGTAGAAATCCCAGTCTTTCTTTCTTGATGTCCTTGATATGGAAACGGTGTCACACATTAATCACCGTCTAATTATTGTGGGTTTTAGGGCCAGTCTGAGCTGATTGTTTACCTGGTTTATAAATATTCTGTCTGTCTGATACAGAGTTACATCGAATTTACAGCACAGAAACAGGCCATTCGGCCCAACTGGTCTATGTTGGTGTTTATTCTCCACACGAGCCTCCTCCCTCCCCTCTCCATCTCACCCTATCAGCATATCCTTCTATTCCTTTCTCCCTCCTGTGTTTATCCAGTTTAATTGCTCTGTAGAAATTTCCCTTTTCTCTCGGTGTTAATTGGATGTGAAAGATTCTCCAGCGAGTGGCTCCTCCCCTGAGCTCACCATCTGTGAACACATTTTACCCTCACTCTCCCACCTCCATATGGAGGGTCCGTGTCCCACAGGACTGAAGGGAGGGGAGAGGATGGCAGGAGATCTGTCATCGGCCTGGCACCAATACACTGGCACTGCCCCTCTGCCCTCCTCATCTGTGTCTGAGGGTCGCTGGTCAAAGGAGGGCAACTCACAGCTCAGACCGAGACTGAGAAACAGGATAGTGAGGGACAGGCGAGACTCTCACTGCTCCAGATACTGAAACAAGCTGCTGTCACCCGTCACATCGTCACTTTAGTAACACGCACAGAGACAGAGAGACAGAGACAGAGAGAGACACACACAGAGAGACACAGACACACAGAGACAGAGACACACACACACAGACACAGAGAGAGAGAGACACACACACACACACACACACACAGACACAGAGAGAGAGACACACAGAGACACAGAGAGAGACACACACACAGACACAGAGAGAGACACACACAGAGACACACAGAGAGAGAGAGACACACACACACAGACACAGAGAGAGAGACACACAGAGACACAGAGAGAGACACACACACACACAGACACAGAGAGAGAGACGCACAGCGACACAGAGAGAGAGACACACACACACACACAGACCCAGAGAGAGAGACACACAGAGACACAGAGAGAGACACACACACACACAGACACAGAGACACAGAGACACGGACACAAAGAGAGAGACTCACACAGACATAGATACACACACACACACACACACACACACAGACATAGATACACACACACACACACACACACAGACACAGAGACATAGATACACACACGCACAGAGACACACATACACAGACACACATACAGGCACACAGACAGACAGACAGACAGAGATGGACACATACAGACACACACAGACAGACACACACACACACAGACACAGAGATTCACAGACACACAGACAGACACACAGACAGAGACACAGAGACACACAGAGACACGGACACAAAGACACACAGACACGCACATAATCACACATATAGCCAGACACACACACACACACACCCCCCCACATTGCATCCCCGACACCCCGGCCCCAATAACACTCCGCACTGAGTGAACAGTGAGTGTCCGGGAGCTCACGGTAATCGGGTCCTGGGATTATAATAGGCAGTGGCAGCAATCATTTATAATCTTCATGCTTCAATAATTAGACATTAACATTCGATTAACAAGTCAAATTTGCAAAGCAAATATGTAAATGTGTCAAATTAGTCGCCCTGATTGACCAACAGATTCTCTGCTTACAAACCCGGACTGTGGATTACAATTCTGGCAAAGTCTTAATCAGCTGATGGACAAATCAGTCATTGTTTCCCCGTCTCTTGTCCGTAGTCACAGAGCAGGAAACATGGACTGGGGACAGATTTAATCCAGAGCTTCACCCAGGAGTGTCGTGTTATCACCGGACATGTTCACTCACACCAGCTTTTTATTAACACATTTTCTCAACTGAACTCAAATTCTCAAACTGCCAGGGTGGGATTTCCTGGATTATTAGCCCAGGTCTCGAGATTACTGGTCCAGTAACATAACCACTACACTCCCGTACCCTGGATTATTAGCCCAGGTCTCGAGATTACTGGTCCAGTAATATAACCACTACACTCCCGTACCCTGGATTATTAGCCCAGGTCTCGAGATTACTGGTCCAGTAACATAACCACTACACTCCCGTACCCTGGATTATTAGCCCAGGTCTCGAGATTACTGGTCCAGTAATATAACCACTACACTCCCGTACCCTGGATTATTAGCCCAGGTCTCGAGATTACTGGTCCAGTAATATAACCACTACACTACCGTACCCTGGATTATTAGCCCAGGTCTCGAGATTACTGGTCCAGTAATATAACCACTACACTACCGTACCCTGGATTATTAGCCCAGGTCTCGAGATTACTGGTCCAGTAATATAACCACTACACTCCCGTACCCTGGATTATTAGCCCAGGTCTCGAGATTACTGGTCCAGTAATATAACCACTACACTCCCGTACCCTGGATTATTAGCCCAGGTCTCGAGATTACTGGTCCAGTAATATAACCATTACATTAATTCTCACATTTTATCGGGATGTAATTTTCATATTCTGTAAAAAGGAAAGATTTGCATTTATTTCGCGCCGTTCATGACCTCATGACCCCAAAGTGCTTTACAGCTAATGAAGTACTTTTGAAGTGTAGTCACTGTTGTAATGTAGGAAACGCGGCAGCCAATTTACGCACAGCAAGATCCCATGAATTGCAATTGATAATAACCAGATGATCTGTTTTTAGTGATGTTGGTTGAGGGATAAATATTAACCAGGACACTGGGAAGTGCCTTGGGATGTTTGACTACTTTAAAGGCACTATATAAATGCAAGTTGTTGTTTAATTGGAGAGAATTGCCTTCAATCCACAAACCTCACTGAATTCCCCGTCTGCCATTTTCACCTCAAGCCCTTCAGTTTCTAACACGTCTGTGAATTGAAATATTTCTGTGGTTAAAATATCAGATTGTTCCTTGTCATATTTATTGGACTATTTCTGTGCAGCAACTCTTGTTATAAGAAACCGAAGGGACTGACTGGACTCTGTGCAGCTGTTAAACCTGTGCTGATCCTGTCTCTCAGCACGAGATCATCACACAGACCATAATATAAGTCTGTGATATCAGTCTCCCGGAAATAAACCTTAGCTCTGCGCTGCCTGTTAAATAATGTAAAGGGTCATCAGAAACTATGAAAAATAAAGCAAAAAGGAGCAATAATTTGCCCCAATTATTAAAGGACAGGACAGGACAATCGTGGGAATAAAATTACAGATACTGAGCTCACTTAGTGAGGAAAGTAAAAGGCCCCTCGAGCCTGTTCCACCATTCATAGGAACATAGGAACAGGAGGAGGCCATTCAGCCCCTCGAGCCTGTTCCACCATTCATAGGAACATAGGAACAGGAGGAGGCCATTCAGTCCCTCGAGCCTGTTCCACCATTCAGAGAAACATAGGAACAGGAGGAGGCCATTCAGCCCCTCGAGCCTGTTCCCCCATTCATAGGAACATAGGAACAGGAGGAGGCCATTCAGCCCCTCGAGCCTGTTCCACCATTCATAGGAACATAGGAACAGGAGGAGGCCATTCAGCCCCTTGAGCCTGTTCCACCATTCATAGGAACATAGGAACAGGAAGAAGCCATTCAGCCCCTCAAGCCTGTTCCACCGTTCATAGGAACATCGGAACAGGAGGAGGCCATTCAGCCCCTCGAGCATGTTCCACCATTCATAGGAACATAGGAACAGGAAGAGGCCATTCAGCCCCTCAAGCCTGTTCCACCGTTCATAGGAACATAGGAACAGGAGGAGGCCATTCAGCCCCTCGAGCATGTTCCACCATTCATAGGAACATAGGAACAGGAAGAGGCCATTCAGCCTCTCGAGCATGTTCCACTGTTCATAGGAACATAGGAACAGGAAGAGGCCATTCAGCCCCTCAAGCCTGTGCCGGCTCTTTTAAATAGCTATCCAATTAGTCCCACTCCCCCGCTCTTTCTCCATAGCCCGACAAATTTTTCCCTTTCAAGTATTTATCCAATCTCCTTTCGAAAGTTGTTTTTCAATCCGCTTTCAGGCAGCGCATTCCAGATCAGAAAAACTCACTGCGTAAAAAACATTCTCCTCCTCTCCTCTCTGGTACTTTTGCCAATTACCTTAAATCTGTTGGTCACCGACCCTCCTGCCGATGGAAACAGTTTCTCCTTATTTACTCCATCAAAACCCCTCCTGATTTTGAAGACCTCTATTAAATTTCCCCTGAACCTTCTCTGCTCTGAGGAGATATTTGTTGACCAGAAATACCTTTCTTGGTGCAGGATTTCACTGAAAGCCTCTGAGCCCTTAATGTTCCTTCATAACCTCGCATTTCCTGCTATAATTCTCCTCACTGGAACCAAACCGCTGAGAATCAATTACAGCCAATGGAGGCCCATTCCCAGAGGCTCATGGGATTGGTACGGTGGTTCTGAACACTCTGAGCTTATTCTGTTTAAAATCTTTCTGACAGAAAGTTAACCCTGTTAGAAAATAAGATTATTTCCACAATCATCTCCCCGGCCCAGGGCATTCCATCGTTCTGTGATCTCAGGGATTCCACGTCCCTGGACAGAACTCTCCGGTTACCATAGAAACAACCCACTCAGAAAAGAAAGAACTTGCATTTATATAGCGCCTTTCACCACCTCAGGACGTCCCAAAGCGATTTACAACCAATGAAGTACTTTGAAGTGTAGTCACTGTTGTGATGTAGGAAACGCAGTATCCAATTTGTGCACAGCAAGATCCCACAAACAGCAATGAGATAAATCACCAGATAATCTGTTTTAGTGATGTTGGTTGAGTGTTAAATATTCACCAGGATACCATGGTGAACTCCCCTGCTCTTCTTCGAAATACTATCTTTTACGTCCACCTGAGAGGGCAGACGGGGCCTGGGTTTAACGTCTCATCTAAAAGATGGCACCTCTGACAGTGTAGCACTCCCTCAGTACTGACCCTCCGACAGTGCAGCACTCCCTCAGTACTGACCCTCTGACAGTGCAGCACTCCCTCAGTACTGACCCTCTGACAGTGCAGCACTCCCTCAGTACTGCACCGGGAGTGTCAGGTCTGGATTTTGTGCTCGAGTCTCTGGAGTGGAATTTGATCCCATGACCTTCTGCCTCAGAGGCGAGAGTGCTGCCCACTGAGCCCCGGTTAACACTCAGTTCTGCTCCTTGAACATGAGACCCCCGCCCAGACCCATGGAATCTGTTCTGGAATGATGCTGGGTTAAAGTAACATGTCACATCAACAAAACAAAGACTAGATTCAATATCAGTAAAAAAAATGGTAATGGAGAAAATAATGAGACTGAAGACAGACAAATCTCCAGGACCTGTTGGTTTCCACTCCTGGGGCCCAATTTTACCAGGGGTGCGGGTTCTCGGCGGGTGGGCCAACGCGCCCGGTGAAATTAGTGGGTTGCCCGCGCGATCGTAGCAGGCAACACACTAATTGGATTCACTTACCTGCTCCTCCGGGTTCCCCACTGCTGGTCTGCGCGTCGGGCGGGCTGCGCATGCGCAGTAAGATCTGTCAGCTGGAAGCTCTCTATTTAAAGGGGTAGTCCTCCACTGACTGATGCTGCAACAAACAGCAAAAATTACAGCATGGAGCAGCCCAGGGGGAAGGCTGCTCCCAGTTTAATGATGCCTCACCCCAGGTATCATTAGATGGGGTGAGGAGGAGGGGGAGGACAGAGCTCTTCCACCCGGCGGGCGGGAGGAAGCGGCCTGCCTCTGCCACCAAGAAGGCCTGGCTCGAGGTGGCAGAGGAGGTCACCTGCACCACCAACATATCGGCCACCTGCATACAGTGCAGGAGGCGCTGCAATGACCTCAGTGGGTCAGCCACAGTGAGAACACGTAGTCTTTCCCCTACACTCCGTCTGCCACATCACCGCCCCCACCCCACATCTCCTTCGGCACTGCCAACACCACTCTGTCACATCACCCCTCATACCCACTCAAACCTCATCCTCATCTTACCTGCACCTACTCACCTCGCCAGTACTCATCCCGCCACTAACACGCAACCCAATCCTCATACAATCTCATGGCTCTATCTCATACTCACCCTCTCATGCATCTCTTTCACGGCCAGCCTCACTCAACCTGCCACTACCTGTGCTGCAGCCACAGGGCATGCATCACATATGTGCAGTGGGCAGCGTAAGGCAAACGTGTCGTGAGCATGAAGGGGATGCACAAGGGTGTCTGAGGGTTTGTCATGGTTCTTACTTCTATTGAATTAAAGAACAACTCACATCACACATTATATTGGCACCACTACTGCCATGTCTTCGTGAATCCTGTCCGGTTTGTGCAATAATGCCCGCTCCTGGGTATCACTATGAGGATCCACCACTGATGCCACCCAGTGTGTCACTGCAGAGTGGGTGTAGGTGTATTTGCAGGGCTCTTCTGCGCAGACGACTGAGAGACACCGGGGATGTCCCCGGTTGCAGCCTGGAAGGCTGTGGAGCAGAAGTTCGGGAGGGCTGTGGTGACTTTGACAGCGACAGGTAAGAAGATGGTGCTGGGGCCAGCCAGGAGCAGCTCGGCATGAAAGAGGCTGCAGATGTCCACGGCTACATGTCGACTGACTCTGAGCCTCCGTGTGCACTGCTGCTCAGAGAGGTCCAGGAAGCTGCGCCTTGGTCTGTGGACCCTGTGGCGAGGGTAGTGCCCTCTGCGACGCATCTCTCTCTGCGGTAGCCCTCCCTCCTGCTGTACAGGTGGATGTGTCACAGCACTCTGTTGTGGAGCTCCACGTGTCAGAGGTGGACGGCGTGGATGGCGAGGCTGGTGAGGCTGGTGATGCTGTTCGCCCTCCGAGGAGGTCATGACTGCAGCTACGGCAGCCCCCATCCGGAAGATGTACATCTGAGGGGGTCCGCAAGGTAGGTACATGTCTCTGGACCCCGGGGTAAGTGTGCAGGTTGGTGACTTTGACCATCAGGAGGAGGGTGGTGGAGGCCAAACTTTGTCCCAAGTGACAGAGCGGCCTCCTGCAATGAGTGAGGGTCTCCCCACCCCACCTGTCAAATGGACCTTTGCAGCTGCCACAGGCTGACAGCTGCAACACGTCCATTTCAACTGGGAGTGTTTCCCCCAGTGTGTGAAACAGTCCCATGTTTCTCCAAAATCACACACAGTCCCTTAATTAATGACCTGAACAAGCAAAGTAAACACTCTCAAGTGGCATCCCGCTGGCTTTAATTGCCTGCGAGATTCCCACCAGCGGGGGCTGCGCGCGCACGCCCGCGCGTCATCAGGGAACCCGGAAGTGGGCGGGATCGAGGCGTGATCCGGTCCCGCACCTGGATTTCGGGATTTTCAGGGCCCCGACGCCGAGAACGCACCCGATAGCGGGTGCTAAAATTGGGCCCCTGGTCCCCAAACACATAATTGCTTCTATAGACAAGTCCTCATTCCCTCTGAGTCATAACGTGACCTTACGTGTGACGTAACCTGGCAGAACAACCCCCGGGTGACCAATGAACCCCTTTATTGTTACTGGATCATATGTGGGAACTTCACTGTCGCTAAACAGGTTTATTCATCGTGAAATCAATTCAAAACCAGGACAGCCCATAATATGTGGTGAAACAAGTGAATATTTAGAAAGCTGTGAGCCAATCGGGAACGGTCAGTGTGGGTTTGTAGAGTTGGTCAACAAAGGAAGTGAGAGATGGAATTAAACTAAAAGAAAGGCCTCATATCGAGGCAAAGATCAGTAGAGATCCCACGGTGTGGGGGAGAGATAAAGATCAGTAGATCCCACGGACTGGGGGAGATATAAAGATCAGTAGAGATCCCACGGACTGGGGGTGATATAAAGATCAGTAGAGATCCCACGGACTGGGGGAGAGATAAAGATCAGTAGATCCCACGGACTGGGGGAGATATAAAGATCAGTAGAGATCCCACGGACTGGGGTGATATAAAGATCAGTAGAGATCCCACGGACTGGGGGTGATATAAAGATCAGTAGAGATCCCACGGACTGGGGGTGATATAAAGATCAGTAGATCCCACGGACTGGGGGTGATATAAAGATCAGTAGATCCCACGGACTGGGGGAGATATAAAGATCAGTAGAGATCCCACGGACTGGGGGAGATATAAAGATCAGTAGAGATCCCACTGACTGGGGGTGATATAAAGATCAGTAGAGATCCCACGGACTGGGGGAGATATAAAGATCAGTAGATCCCACGGACTGGGGGAGAGATAAAGATCAGTAGATCCCACGGACTGGGGGAGATATAAAGATCAGTAGAGATCCCACGGACTGGGGTGATATAAAGATCAGTAGAGATCCCACGGACTGGGGGTGATATAAAGATCAGTAGAGATCCCACGGACTGGGGGTGATATAAAGATCAGTAGATCCCACGGACTGGGGGTGATATAAAGATCAGTAGATCCCACGGACTGGGGGAGATATAAAGATCAGTAGAGATCCCACGGACTGGGGGAGATATAAAGATCAGTAGAGATCCCACTGACTGGGGGTGATATAAAGATCAGTAGAGATCCCACGGACTGGGGGAGATATAAAGATCAGTAGATCCCACGGACTGGGGGAGATATAAAGATCAGTAGATCCCACGGACTGGGGGTGATATAAAGATCAGTAGATCCCATGGACTGGGGGTGATATAAAGATCAGTAGAGATCCCACGGACTGGGGGAGATATAAAGATCAGTAGAGATCCCACGGACTGGGGGTGATATAAAGATCAGTGGAGATCCCACGGACTGGGAGTGATATAAAGATCAGTAGAGATCCCACGGACTGGGGGTGATATAAAGATCAGTAGATCCCACGGACTGGGGGTGATATAAAGATCAGTAGATCCCACGGACTGGGGGTGATATAAAGATCAGTAGAGATCCCACGGACTGGGGGAGATATAAAGATCAGTAGATCCCACGGACTGGGGTGATATAAAGATCAGTAGATCCCACGGACTGGGGGTGATATCAAGATCAGTAGATCCCACGGACTGGGGGTGATATAAAGATCAGTAGATCGCACGGACTGGGGGTGATATAAAGATCAGTAGAGATCCCACGGACTGGGGGTGATATAAAGATAAGTGGAGATCCCACGGACTGGGGGTGATATAAAGATCAGTAGATCCCACGGACTGGGGGTGATATAAAGATCAGTAGAGATCCCACGGACCGGGGGAGATATAAAGATCAGTAGAGATCCCACGGACTGGGGGTGATATAAAGATCAGTAGATCCCACGGACTGGGGGTGATATAAAGATAAGTGGAGATCCCACGGACTGGGGGTGATATAAAGATCAGTGGAGATCCCACGGACTGGGGGAGATATAAAGATCAGTAGAGATCCCACGGACTGGGGGAGATATAAAGATCAGTAGAGATCCACGGACTGGGGGAGATATAAAGATCAGTAGATCCCACGGACTGGGGGAGATATAAAGATCAGTAGATCCCACGGACTGGGGGAGATATAAAGATCAGTAGAGATCCCACGGACTGGGGGAGATATAAAGATCAGTAGATCCCACGGACTGGGGGAGATATAAAGATCAGTAGAGATCCCACGGACTGGGGGAGATATAAAGATCAGTAGTGATCCCACGGACTGGGGGTGATATAAAGATCAGTAGAGATCCCACGGACTGGGGGAGATATAAAGATCAGTAGATCCCACGGACTGGGGGAGATATAAAGATCAGTAGAGATCCCACGGACTGGGGGAGATATAAAGATCAGTAGAGATCCCACTGACTGGGGGTGATATAAAGATCAGTAGAGATCCCACGGACTGGGGGAGATATAAAGATCAGTAGATCCCACGGACTGGGGGAGATATAAAGATCAGTAGATCCCACGGACTGGGGGTGATATAAAGATCAGTAGATCCCATGGACTGGGGGTGATATAAAGATCAGTAGAGATCCCACGGACTGGGGGAGATATAAAGATCAGTAGAGATCCCACGGACTGGGGGTGATATAAAGATCAGTGGAGATCCCACGGACTGGGAGTGATATAAAGATCAGTAGAGATCCCACGGACTGGGGGTGATATAAAGATCAGTAGATCCCACGGACTGGGGGTGATATAAAGATCAGTAGATCCCACGGACTGGGGGTGATATAAAGATCAGTAGAGATCCCACGGACTGGGGGAGATATAAAGATCAGTAGATCCCACGGACTGGGGTGATATAAAGATCAGTAGATCCCACGGACTGGGGGTGATATCAAGATCAGTAGATCCCACGGACTGGGGGTGATATAAAGATCAGTAGATCGCACGGACTGGGGGTGATATAAAGATCAGTAGAGATCCCACGGACTGGGGGTGATATAAAGATAAGTGGAGATCCCACGGACTGGGGGTGATATAAAGATCAGTAGATCCCACGGACTGGGGGTGATATAAAGATCAGTAGAGATCCCACGGACCGGGGGAGATATAAAGATCAGTAGAGATCCCACGGACTGGGGGTGATATAAAGATCAGTAGATCCCACGGACTGGGGGTGATATAAAGATAAGTGGAGATCCCACGGACTGGGGGTGATATAAAGATCAGTGGAGATCCCACGGACTGGGGGAGATATAAAGATCAGTAGAGATCCCACGGACTGGGGGAGATATAAAGATCAGTAGAGATCCACGGACTGGGGGAGATATAAAGATCAGTAGATCCCACGGACTGGGGGAGATATAAAGATCAGTAGATCCCACGGACTGGGGGAGATATAAAGATCAGTAGAGATCCCACGGACTGGGGGAGATATAAAGATCAGTAGATCCCACGGACTGGGGGAGATATAAAGATCAGTAGAGATCCCACGGACTGGGGGAGATATAAAGATCAGTAGTGATCCCACGGACTGGGGGTGATATAAAGATCAGTAGAGATCCCACGGACTGGGGGAGATATAAAGATCAGTAGATCCCACGGACTGGGGGAGATATAAAGATCAGTAGAGATCCCACGGACTGGGGGAGATATAAAGATCAGTAGAGATCCCACTGACTGGGGGTGATATAAAGATCAGTAGAGATCCCACGGACTGGGGGAGATATAAAGATCAGTAGATCCCACGGACTGGGGGAGATATAAAGATCAGTAGATCCCACGGACTGGGGGTGATATAAAGATCAGTAGATCCCATGGACTGGGGGTGATATAAAGATCAGTAGAGATCCCACGGACTGGGGGAGATATAAAGATCAGTAGAGATCCCACGGACTGGGGGTGATATAAAGATCAGTAGAGATCCCACGGACTGGGAGTGATATAAAGATCAGTAGAGATCCCACGGACTTGGGGTGATATAAAGATCAGTAGATCCCACGGACTGGGGGTGATATAAAGATCAGTAGATCCCACGGACTGGGGGTGATATAAAGATCAGTAGAGATCCCACGGACTGGGGGAGATATAAAGATCAGTAGATCCCACGGACTGGGGTGATATAAAGATCAGTAGATCCCACGGACTGGGGGTGATATCAAGATCAGTAGATCCCACGGACTGGGGGTGATATAAAGATCAGTAGATCGCACGGACTGGGGGTGATATAAAGATCAGTAGAGATCCCACGGACTGGGGGTGATATAAAGATAAGTGGAGATCCCACGGACTGGGGGTGATATAAAGATCAGTAGATCCCACGGACTGGGGGTGATATAAAGATCAGTAGAGATCCCACGGACCGGGGGAGATATAAAGATCAGTAGAGATCCCACGGACTGGGGGTGATATAAAGATCAGTAGATCCCACGGACTGGGGGTGATATAAAGATAAGTGGAGATCCCACGGACTGGGGGTGATATAAAGATCAGTGGAGATCCCACGGACTGGGGGAGATATAAAGATCAGTAGAGATCCCACGGACTGGGGGAGATATAAAGATCAGTAGAGATCCACGGACTGGGGGAGATATAAAGATCAGTAGATCCCACGGACTGGGGGAGATATAAAGATCAGTAGATCCCACGGACTGGGGGAGATATAAAGATCAGTAGATCCCACGGACTGGGGGAGATATAAAGATCAGTAGAGATCCCACGGACTGGGGGAGATATAAAGATCAGTAGATCCCACGGACTGGGGGAGATATAAAGATCAGTAGAGATCCCACGGACTGGGGGAGATATAAAGATCAGTAGTGATCCCACGGACTGGGGGTGATATCAAGATCAGTAGAGATCCCACGGACTGGGAGAGATATAAAGATCAGTAGAGATCCCACGGACTGGGGGAGATATAAAGATCAGTAGAAATCCCACGGACTGGGGGAGATATAAAGATCAGTAGATCCCACGGACTGGGGGAGATATAAAGATCAGTCGAGATCCCACGGACTGGGGGAGATATAAAGATCAGTAGTGATCCCACGGACTGGGGGTGATATAAAGATCAGTAGAGATCCCACGGACTGGGGGAGATATAAAGATCAGTAGAGATCCCATGGACTGGGGGTGATATAAAGATCAGTAGAGATCCCACGGACTGGGGGTGATATAAAGATCAGTAGAGATCCCACGGACTGGGGGAGATATAAAGATCAGTAGAGATCCCACGGACTGGGGGAGATATAAAGATCAGTGGAGATCCCACGGACTGGGGGAGATATAAAGATCAGTAGAGATCCCACGGACCGGGGGTGATATAAAGATCAGTAGAGATCCCACGGACTGGGGGAGATATAAAGATCAGTAGATCCCACGGACTGGGGGTGATATAAAGATCAGTAGAGATCCCACAGACTGGGGGTGATATAAAGATCAGTAGAGATCCCACGGACTGGGGGTGATATAAAGATCAGTAGAGATCCCACGGACTGGGGGAGATATAAAGATCAGTAGATCCCACGGACTGGGGGAGATATAAAGATCAGTAGAGATCCCACGGACTGGGGGAGATATAAAGATCAGTAGAGATCCCACGGACTGGGGGAGATATAAAGATCAGTAGATCCCACGGACTGGGGGAGATATAAAGATCAGTAGAGATCCCACGGACTGGGGGTGATATAAAGATCAGTGGAGATCCCACGGACTGGGGGTGATATAAAGATCAGTAGATCCCACGGACTGGGGGTGATATAAAGATCAGTAGATCCCACGGACTGGGGGTGATATAAAGATCAGTAGAGATCCCACGGACTGGGGGTGATATAAAGATCAGTGGAGATCCCACGGACTGGGGGAGATATAAAGATCAGTAGATCCCACGGACTGGGGGAGATATAAAGATCAGTAGAGATCCCATGGACTGGGGGTGATATAAAGATCAGTGGAGATCCCACGGACTGGGGGTGATATAAAGATCAGTAGAGATCCCACGGACTGGGGGTGATATAAAGATCAGTAGATCCCACGGACCGGGGGAGATATAAAGATCAGTAGAGATCCCACGGACTGGGGGAGATATAAAGATCAGTAGATCCCACGGACCGGGGGTGATATAAAGATCAGTGGAGATCCCACGGACTGGGGGTGATATAAAGATTAGTAGAGATCCCACGGACTGGGGGTGATATAAAGATCAGTAGATCCCACGGACCGGGGGTGATATAAAGATCAGTGGAGATCCCACGGACTGGGGGTGATATAAAGATTAGTAGAGATCCCACGGACTGGGGGTGATATAAAGATCAGTAGATCCCACGGACGGGGGAGATATAAAGATCAGTAGATCCCACGGACTGGGGGTGATATAAAGATCAGCAAAGGGAAACAAAGAAAGTGGTAAGAGCTGCAGAAAGGGAATTGGAGAAAAAGCTTTCGAGGGATATCGAGGACAACACTGAAGGTTTTTACAAGTTTATTGAGAGAAAGAGGGAGGCTGAGAGTAATGTGGGCCCCTTAATGACAGACCCAGGTGATATTGTGATTGGAAATCAGGAAATGGCAGACTTGCTAAATATTTACTTTCTATCGGTCTTCACAGTGGGGGATGTGGATAAAATACCAGCGATTCAAAGTAAACTAAAAATAAATCAAGGGGAGGAACTTACTCGATTCAATATCAGTAAAATGGTAATGGAGAAAATAATGAGACTAAAGATAAACAAATCTCCAGGACCCGATGGTTCCCACCCCATAATATTAAAAGAAGTCGGTGAGGAAATCGTTGATACTTTAGTCATGATCGTCCAAAATAGATTCAAGGTAAAAGGCGGGAGGTTTAGAGGGGATTTGAGAAAGAACTTTTTCACCCAGAGGGTGGTTGGAGTCTGGAACTCACTGCCTGAAAGGGTTGTGGAGGCAGGAACCCTCACAACATTCAAGAAGCATTTGGATGAGCACTTGAAATGCCATAGCATACAAGGCTACGGACCAAATGCTGGAATATGGGATTAGAGTAGACAGGGCTGATGGCCGGCGCGGACACGATGGGCCGAAGGGCCTCTATCCGTGCTGTATGACTCTATGACTCTATGACTCTAAAACTCTCTTGATTCAGGAATTGTCCCCTTGGGTTGGAAAATTGCCGATGTCACTCCATTATTTAAGAAGAGTAAGAGAGAAAAACTAAGAAATTATCGGCCTATTAATCTAATGTCAGTTGTGGGGAAGTTACTTGAATCTGTTATTAGGGACAGAGTGACTGAGCATTTGGATAAATATGAGCTGATCAGAGAGAGCCAGTGTGGATTTGTAAAGGGTGAGTCACCTCTAATGAACCGAGTTGAATTTTTTGAGGCGGTATCTAACGTGATAGATAAGGGAGTGTCTGTGGATGTTATTTATATGGACTTCCAGAAGGCATTCGATAAGGTTCCACATAAAAGACTGTTAACAAAATGAGAGCGTGGAATTGGAGGAAACATTTTGATATGAGTAGGGAATTGATTAGTCGGCAGGAGACAGAGGGTGGGTCTGGGTAATGGGTATGTGCTCATTACACAGAGACATTGAGAGATTCAGTGAGTGGGAAAACTGGGGCAGATGGAGTTCAATGTGGGGAAGTGTGAGGTCATTCACTTTGGACCGAAGAAAGATCGATCAGAGTATTTTCTAAATGGTGAGAAGCTGGGAACTGTGGAGGAGCAGAGAGATTTAGGGGCCCAAGTACAGAAATCACTAAACGCCAGTGGACAGGTACAAAAAAATAATTAAAAAGGCCAATGGAATGTTGGACTTTATCTCGGGGGCTGGAATACAAAGGGGAGGAAGTGATGTTCCAGCTGCACAGAGCTCTGGTCAGACCACATCTGGAGACTGGGTTCAGTTCTGGGCACCGCACCTCAGGAAGGATATATTGGCCCTGGAGGGGGTGCAGCACAGATTCACCAAAATGATACCGGGGCTAAAAGGGTTAAATTATATGGACAGGTTACATGGACTAAACTTGTATTCCCTCGAGTATTGAAGATTAAGGGGTGATCTAATTGAAATGTTGAAGATGATTAAAGGTTTCGATAGGGTCGATAGAGAGAAACTATTTCCTCTGGTGGGAGAGACCAGAACAAGGGGGAATAATCTTAAAATTAGAGCTCGGCCGTTCAGGGGTGATGTCAGGAAACATTTCTTCACACAAAGGGGAGTGGAAATCTGGAACTCTCTCCCCCAAAAAGCTGTTGAGGCTGGGGGTCAATTGAAAATTTCAAAACTGAGATTGATAGATTTTTGTTAGGCAAGGGTATTAAGGGTAACGGAACCAGGGCGGGTACATGGAGTTAAGACAGTCATTGAATTGAATGGCGGAACAGGCTCGAGGGGCTGAATGGCCTCCTCCTGTTCCTATGTTCCTTTTAGTGAGATTGCACTGTTAGAACAGATTGTGATTATTGAGATACTCTCACAGCAGTTTAAACAGACAAATCCTTTGCCACAGGTTTGACAGGTGAGATGAGCCAGTAATCCCAGTGATGGATGGAGATATATTATATGAGTCTGATGCTCCCAATCTCTGGGACTGGATTGAAAGTGACGGCAGTTTAATGTGTATGAAACAAATCTGGAGGATCAGTTTTGAGCGGGTGACTGGGAGGCTGATGGGAAGATGCCTGGTGATTTGTGATCACTGGGATCAGTTTATTGATGAGATGTCTGATCCACGCTCATTATTTCCTCTTGCTGAGGATTTGAAATGTCTCTTTCCACCTCTAATTTCTCATCACTGATTTTCAAATGGAGCCTCTGCTTGTTCCCTTTTATTGTCTTTATTAGTTTTGATGTTTCATTCTGAAATTCACAGCCCAGTCACATCTTGGCCGATTGAGCCCATAATCCAGGCCGACACTCCCGGTGCAGTACTGAGGGAGTGCTGCACTGTCGGAGGGTCAGGACTGAGGGAGTGCTGCACTGTCGGAGGGTCAGTACTGAGGGAGAGCTGCACTGTAGGAGGGGCAGTACTGAGGGAGAGCTGCACTGTCGGAGGGGCAGTACTGAGGGAGAGCTGCACTGTCGGAGGGGCAGTACTGAGGGAGAGCTGCACTGTCGGAGGGTCAGTACTGAGGGAGAGCTGCACTGTCGGAGGGTCAGTACTGAGGGAGTGCTGCACTGTCGGAGGGTCAGTACTGAGGGAGTGCTGCACTGTCGGAGGGTCAGTACTGAGGGAGTGCTGCACTGTCGGAGGGTCAGTACTGAGGGAGCGCTGCACTGTCGGAGGGTCAGTACTGAGGGAGTGCTGCACTGTCGGAGGGTCAGTACTGAGGGAGAGCTGCACTGTCGGAGGGTCAGTACTGAGGGAGAGCTGCACTGTCAGAGGGTCAGTACTGAGGGAGTGCTGCACTGTCGGAGGGTCAGTACTGAGGGAGTGCTGCACTGTCGGAGGGTCAGTACTGAGGGAGTGCTGCACTTTTGGAGGGTCAGTACTGAGGGACTGCTGCAGTGTCAGAGGGTCAGTCTTTCAGATGAGACCTTAAACCAAGGCTCCGTCTGCTCTCTCAGGTGGATGTAAAAGATCCCACAGCCACTATTTGAAGAAGAGCAGGGGAGTTCTCCTCGGTGTCCTGGCCAATCGTTATCCCTCAACCAAAATCACTAAAACAGATTATTTGGTCATTTATCTCATTGCTGTTTGTGGGATCTTGCTGTGCACTCATTGGCTGCCACATTTCCTATATTGCAACAGTGACTACACTTCAAAGCAATAGGAAAGGCAAATGGTACGTTGGCCTTTACTGCAAGGGGGTTGGAGTATAAGAGTAAGGAAGTCTTGCTGAAATTGTACAGAGCTTTGGTGAGACCATACCTGGAGTGCTGTGTACAGTTTTGGTCTCCTTCCCTAAGGAAGGATAAACTTGCCTTTGAGGCAGTGCAACAAAGGTTCATTAGATTGATTCCTGGGATGAGAGGGTTGTCCTATGAGGAGAGATTGAGTAGAATGGGCCTCTCTTGAGTTTAGAAGAATGAGAGGTGATCACATTCAACCAGATAAGATTCTGAGAGGGTTTGACAGGGTAGATGCTGAGAGGCTTTTTCTCCCCTGGCTCGAGAATCAAGAACTAGGAGGCATAGTCTCAGGATAAGGGGTCGGCCATTTAAGACTGAGTAAAGGAGAAATGTCTTCACTCAGAGGGTTGTGACTCTTTGGAATTCTCTACCCCTGAGGGCTGTGGATGCTCAGTCGTTGAGTATATTCAAGGCTGAGATTGATAGATTTTTGGACTCTCGGGGAATCAAGGGATACGGGGATCAGGTGGGAAAGTGGAGTTGAGGTTGAAAATCAGCCATGGTCTTATTGAATGGCGGAGCAGTCTCGGGGGGCCGAATGGCCTACTCCTGCTCCTATTTCTTATGTCAAAAGTACTTAATTGGCTGTAACACGCTTTGGGATGTCATGAGGTCATGAAAGGAACTATATTAATGCAAGTCTTTCATTAAATCATTTAAATTGATTCCCCTCGACACCAGAGTAAAATAGTCTTTCCCTCTTCATTGTATCAAAACACTTGATCATTTTAAAACCTCGATTAAATCTCCTCTTCACCTTCTCTGCTCCACTGGAAACAGTCCCAGTTTCTCAAATCTCTCCTCATAACTCTAGTTTCCCATCCTGGCCTCATCCTGGTGAATCTCCACTGTTCACTCTCTGTTGATTTAATGTCCTTTCTATAATGGGGCACTAAAACTGTCCCCAGTCTCTAACTGGGGTCTAACCGATGTTCTGTATCAATTCACCATCACTTCTCGTACTCTGTGACCCGATTTAATAAACCAGTGATGGGAGGGGTTTTGATTGAGTAAATAAGGAGAAACTGTTTCCATTGGTGGGAGAGTCGGTAACCAGAGGACACAGATTTAAGATAATTGGTTGAAGAACCAGAGGGGAGATGAGGAGAGACGTCAGGAAACCAGTCACTAAAACACGTTGATGATTTTCGATTCTGCTCCCGGTCTGGGCTCTGTTTGCACTCTGAGTGTTTTTGGACCACTCGATGCATTTTACTCATTCACTGATCTCCCGTTTCCATAATTTGTTCAAACACTGTGGACTGGGACCAATTTGTGCTCCGATCGGTTCCCCACGACTGTCTCAGTTAATGATCCACACACAGCGGATCCGATGGGTTTATTCCTCGAATGCTCCTGTCTCTGGTGATCACCTGGTGCCTGAACTGGGAAAGGCTGAACAGGCTGGGGCTCGTTTCACTAGAAAAGAGAAGGCTGAGGGGTCACCTGATCGAGGGCTTTAAAATTATGAAGGGGTTCGATAGGGTAGACGTAGAGAAGATGTTTCCATTTTTGGGGGAGATCAGAACTACGGGTCATAAATATAAGATAGTCCCTAATAAAGACAATCGGGAATTCAGGAGAAACTTCTTTACCCAGAGAGTGGTGAGAATATGGAACTCACCACCACAAGGAGTAGTTGAGGTGAATAGTGCAGATGCATTTAAGGGGAAGCTCAATAAACACATGAGGGAGAAAGGAATAGAAGGATATGCTGATAGGTTGAGATGAAGTAGGAAGGGAGGAGGCTCGTGTGGAGCATAAACACCGGCATAGACCAGCGGGGCCGAATGGCCTGTTTCTGTGCTGTACATTCGATGTAATTCTCTGTAATATCTGGAAGCCAGTCTGGGACGAGCTGAATCAGACCTGTTCTGTCACTCGATGATGTTATTTACACTCAGTCACAAAGTCAGGGAGCTGGAAATTTAATCTCCTGATGTGAGAAATGATTAGAATATGTGTGGGTGTCGAGACTGTAACTTTATGTCCTGTCAGTGGGGTTTTTACAAGATGCTCAAGATGGGTTAATGCTCCCTGACAGGGGAGGTTTTCAACTGTTCTCCCCGTTTACAACAGTCAGATTAACAACCTATAAAATTCCAGGGTCATGTTTTATTCCACAATCATCATAGAAATAGGAACACAGGAACAGGAGGAGGCCATTCAGCCCCTCGAGGCTGTTACATAGGAACAGGAGGAGGCCAATCAGCCCCTTGATCCTGTTCCGTCATTCAATTAGATCATATCTTATCTGTACCTCAATCCCATTTACCCTCCTTTGCTCCGTATCCCTCGATACCCTCACCCAACAAAAATCTATCGATCTCAGTCTTGAAAGCTCCAATTGACCCCCAGCATCCACAGCCTTTTGGGGGAGAGAGTTCCAGATTTCCACTCCCCTTTGTGTGAAGAAATGCTTCCTGACATCACCCCTGAACGGCCGAGCTCTAATTTTAAGATTATTCCCCCTTGTTCTGGACTCTCCCACCAGAGGAAATAGTTTCTCTTTTTCTACCCTATCAAATCCTTTAATCATTTTAAACACCTCAATTAGATCACCCCTCAATTTTCTAAACTCGAGGGAATACAAGCCTGGTTTATGGAACCTGTCCTCATAATTTAACCCTTTCAGCCCCGGTATCATTCTGGTGAATCTGTGCTGCACCCCCTCCAGGGCCAATATATCCTTCCTGAGGTGCGGTGCCCAGAACTGAACCCAGTCTCCAGATGTGGTCTGACCAGAGCTCTGTACAGCTGGAACATCACTTCCTCCCCTTTGTATTCCAGCCCCCGAGATAAAGGCCAACATTCCAAGATTTGCTGGTAAATTACTACATGGAATAATAACTCTCTAACTAACAGCACTGTGGGAGCACCGTCACCACACGGACTGCAGTGGTTCAAGAAGAAGGCCCATCGCCACCTTCTCAAGGGGCAACTAGGGATGGGCAATAAATGCCGGCCTTGCCAGCGACACTGGGAAATTCCCCGATCTCTACTTCCCGATTCACCTCCCACTTCTCTTGTCCCCTTTATTTACTCCCGGTTAATATCCGGCACTTTGGGCCTGAGCCTTGGTTTCTCGATAATATAAAATATAATAAAATAGTAAATAATGAGCCCAGTGCCCCTGAGAAAGGAGTGACTCCGACACTGGGTCCATCCTGTTCCAGGAAACAGAAGCTGGGGGTTTTCTATCTGATTCCTGCAGCAATAATCTCGCACCATCTCCTCCTGACCTCCCGGTGACCTCGACATTATTGACAATAATGTTGTGAAGTGAATGGAAATAAAAATGGGGAGAGACGTAAAACAGGCCATCGATTCACTCTCCCCCGTTTTACACTCTCACCAGAGTCACAATCTACCCCAAACACAGAGAGAGACACAGAGAGAGACACAGAGAGACAGAGACACACACACACAGACAGACACACAGACAGAGAGACAGACACAGAGTGACAGACACACACACAGAGAGACAGACACACAGGGATAGACACAGACACACAGAGAGACACACAGAGAGAGACACACTCACACACAGACACATAGACACAGACACACAGACACAGACTAACATGGACATAGACACACAGACACACAGATATACCGACACAGACACAGACACAGACATTCGCAGACACAATAAACTATCAGAGAAACAGGCTTACTATTTAATGAATGAAGATGATTGGCTCGATCTCTGAATCCTTCTGTAAACTTCGGAGCAGCTCATGAATCCCAGGAAATATTCCTGAGGATCAGGAGTGGGCTCCAGAAAGTCCACATCAGGCAGGAGTGATTCTGCTTCCAATATCCTCTTTAAACAAGTTTCCTTCTGCGATGTGCTGATTGAAATGTCACTCGGATCAAGTCTCTTTGTGTCAATATTACGGCTGGTTTGATTTTGCTGATGTTGGGTTGTGGTGAGTTTGAGATTTCCCTGGGTAAAGATCGCCCCCTTTAGATGGTCCCCTGTCCCTCAGCTGGTCCGAAAGCCCCAATAATACAGGAAGATAATCGGGAAACACAGAGGGAGCAGGAAGTGGGGAATGTTTCTATTCTGTGTCGTGGTTTTCACCGAATCATCGAATCATCAAATCATCAAATCACCGAATCATCAAATCACCGAATCATCGAATCATCAAATCACCGAATCATCAAATCATCGAATCACCAAATCATCAAATCACCGAATCATCAAATCATCAAATCACCGAATCATCAAATCATCAAATCACCGAATCATCAAATCATCAAATCACCGAATCATCAAATCATCAAATCACCGAATCATCAAATCATCGAATCACCAAATCATCAAATCACTGAATCATCAAATCATCAAATCACCGAATCATCAAATCATCGAATCACCAAATCATCAAATCACTGAATCATCGAATCACCGAATCATCGAGGGTAATTTTAACGCCAAAGAGCGGGTGAGTTGGGGGTTTGTGGGAGGTTAAAATTACAGCTTTTTGAAGCTCGGCCACAACCCGGCTCCAACCCGCCCACTTCCGGGTTTAACCCCGGGGCGTCTGGACGCGGCTCAGCCCAATCCCGGAAGTCCCGCCCCCACTTAATGCCGGCGGGCGGATTGTTAAAGGGGCAATTTACCTCATTGAGATAGTTGAGGTCATTAATTTTTTGTTGATTCTCAGTCTGAAATGAATTGAAGCCTCACCTGCAGGGGTTTCCCGGGGCTTCTGAATCTCGTCAGGTGAGAGGAGGTGAGAATGGCCGATCCATGAGGTGAGTGAGGGCCTTTATTGCACTGCTGGTGGGCCCAGAGGAGGAGGACTGTTCCATCCAGGACCAACAGGCTCACCTGGCCAACAGGACCCTCATGATCGTCTGACCCCCTGTTGGCCGAGAACCCCCCGGGATGGGAGACCCTCCCCCACCGATGGCCGAGACCCCTCATCACTCCAAATCTTTATCCGATGTTCGACCTCCCCCCGATCACCTCCCCCTCCACCACGACCTTCTCCAAGGGCCCCCCCCCCCGCCATGTCCTCCACGGCCCACGATCTCTCCCTCCCTCCCTCCTCTCCGATTCCCGGCTCCTTCCCCTCCTGTTAATCCGACTGTCCCGCGGGAAACACGGAAGAAAAAATAATGACCTCCAATTGAGTCCCGATGTCAGATTCGGACACACTCACTTCACTTCCGGGTTCCCCACAGGAAAATCTACCCCCCGCTGAATTCCCCGCTCCAAGGAAAAATCATGCCCATAGAATCACTGAATCATCGAATCTTCAAATCATAGAATCTTCGAATCATGAAATCATAGAATCTTACAGCCCAGGAGGAGGCCATTCGGCCCATCGTGCCTGTGCCGGCTCTTTGAAAGAGCTATCCAATCAATCCCACTCCCCTGCTCTTTCCCCTGCAAATTTTTCCTTTTTAAGTATTTATCCAATTCCCTTTTGAAAGTTATTATTGAATCTGCTTCCACCGCCCTTTCAGGCAGCGCATTCCAGATCAGAACAACTTGCAAAAAATTCTCCTCATCTCCCCTCTGGTTCTTTTGCCAATTACCTTAAATCTGTGTCCTCTGGTTACCGACCTTTCTGCCACTGGAAACAGTTTCTCCTTATTTACTCGTTCAAAGTCCCTCATAATTTTGAACACGTGTATTAAATCTCCCCTTAACAATCTCTGCTCTAAGGAGAACAATCCCAGCTTCTCCAGTCTCTCCACATTATTGAAGTCCCTCATCCCTGGTCCCATTCCAGTAAATCTCCTCTGCACCCTCTCCAAGGCCTTGACATCCTTCCTAAAGTGCGGTGCCCAGAATTGGACACAATACTCCAGCTGGGGTCTAACCAGTGATTAATGGCGTGTAACAGAAAGGCAGTGGATATTAACCCTAACTAGAGCAGGACAATCACACAACACACAGGTGGATGGGAAATGAGCAGTAATGGCCCGTAGATCAGACATTGTCAGAACAAACATTGCCCTTTGCTGCTCCATTGGGAGCCCGAGAACCATTATATAAAATCACACAGGGCACCGACAGACTCAAAGGGATGTGGAACTCGAGCAACATTCATCTCAGTAAATGTGGAGCCCGTGAGTCTGTCTTTGGGATGAGACGTTAAACCGAGGCCCCGTCTGTCCCCTCAGGTGGACGTAAAAGATCCCTCGGCACGATTTCGAAGAAGAGCAGGGGAGTTCTCCCCGGTGTCCTGGGCAATATTTATCCCTCAAACAGCACCTGAACAGATAGATGATCTGGTCATTTATTTCACTGTTTATGTGTGAAAATTGTCTGCTGTGTTTCCTACATTACAACAGTGAGTACATTTCAAAATACTTCATTTGCTGTAAAGCACTTTGGGACGTCCTGAGTTTGTGAAAGGCGCTATATAAATGCAAGTCTTTCTTTCTCCTCTCATTCAAAACAGCAACTCGTGGGGAAGGCAGTGGGTTCGGGTGGGGGTAAGTCACTGCGGCCATTTCAACCTCTCGCCCTCCCGCCTGGTTCCCGCTGGGGGGAGTGAGTTAAAATCGGGCCTGGTGATTCTATGCCCAGTTCCCGCTGTGGGAGGATGGGCAGGGTTAAAATCAGGCCTGGTGATTCTATGCCCAGTTCCCGCTGTGGGAGGATGGGCAGGGTTAAAATCAGGCCTGGTGATTCTACACTTGATTCCCACTTGGGGGGAGTGGGTTAAAATCGGGCCTGGTGATTCTACACCCGTTTCCCGCTGGGGGGGAGTGGGTTAAAATCGGGCCTGGTGATTCTACGCCCCGTTCCGCAGCATCTGAGCAGAGTTTTAACGAAGAATCTTCGCCCAAAACATGAGCCGATCGGTTCCCTTTGTTTCAGACGCTGACAGACCTGTCGTGTGTTCCCAGCGTTGGTCGTTTACCATTTTACTCTCTGTAAGATCGAGGATTCGTCTGTTCCCATCGTCACCGGAGCAAGAAGTTAAAAAGATGTTTGTGTTAAATTTGAATGATTCCAACACACGACTCGTTCCCTAAAGTGCCTCAGATCAGCTGCGGAGTGAGGATTGGAAGTGGATTTATTCACAAATCAGACTCCGAGAATGTGATCAGTTCAAACAAACAGAGGCTGAACATGGAAATCTATTCAAAGGGGAATATGGAATAATACGTCAGCTGGGAAAACAGAGATTGCACCAAGTGTGTTCATTACAAACTCCAGACACGCTCAACAGCCCATAATTAGTGCTCAGTGATGTAATATTATCCTGTCAGTGTTTATTGCTTTATTACACGGTTCATTTAATGGATCAAAACAGGATTTTAACCTGCGCTCCTGACTCGCTCAGTAAGGGGACTGAGAACTGCAGTGACTGGGCCAACAGGAGGGTCGTGTCCCTGATCTCAGTTCACCCGTAGCCCAGGCCCAAAGGGTGGGGGAGGCCCATCATTTCCTGCACCGTTTTCTGTACAGAATCTTTGTGTTAAATCGATGGGCCTCAATCACAGGCTTTGGGCCTGTGCAAAAAAACAATTCCCACTCAATAGAACCTGGTTGGTCCGAGCTGGAGACCAGACTCACAGATAAAGGCGGCTCCACTAATATTTAATTCACTAATATGGCCACGATATTGAGGAATATTAAATCACACGGCCCCAGTCATTTTATACAGGCTGGTAAGATCTCCGATTCCCTCTAATGGTCGGTTCACCCACTCACAGGAAAGGAGAGACTTTTATTTAAGATTCTCCGTACGATCAGCATCGACTTTTATCTCCTTTGTGGTCGTTATATTTACAAATTGGTAAAAAGTAATGGAATATAATTGTAATGGGATATAATTGTAATGGGATATAATTGTAATGGAATATGGTTGTAATGTAGAGAGAGTAGATCGGAAGAAACTGTTTCCAGTGGCAGGAGGGTCTGTAACCAGAGGACACAGATTTAAGGTAATTGGCAAAAGAACCAGAGGGGAGATGTGGAGAATTTTTTACAGCGAGTTGTTCTGATCTGGAATGCGCTGCCTGAAAGGGCGGTGGAAGCAGATTCAATAATAACTTTCAAAAGGGAATTGGATAAATACTTGAAAAGGATAAATTTGCAGGGCTGTGGGGAAAGAGCAGGGGGGATGGGACTAATTGGACAGATCTTTCAAAGAGCCATCACAGGCACGATGGGCCGAATGGCCTCTTTCTGTGTGGTAAGATTCTATGTCACTTTTAGCTGAGTGAGATTGAAAATAATGGTCACACAGTTTGAAAAGTTTATTTCACTCATTTGATGAACTGGTACGAGTTGGTTTGTGAATGGTTTTGAAAACAATGTAGGATTTGATTGGTCAGTTTTCTGCTGGTTTCTCATTTCTCATTGGTACTTTTTTATACGATTAAGTTGTTCACATTTAGTCATTCAGATACATGATTGGCGATTTATCAGAGTGATCGTCTTTGAGCCGATCATGACTCTCTGCCCTATACACTTTGAAAATGTGACAGCCTGAGGTGTGACAGCCTGAGGTGTGACAGCCCGAGGTGTGACAGCCTGAGGTGTGACACTCTGAGGTGTGACAGCCTGAGGTGTGATAGCCTGAGGTGTGACACTCTGAGGTGTGACACTCTGTGATGCGACCCTGAGGTGTGACACTCTGAGGTGTGACACTTTTAAGGTGCGATATTCTGAGGTGTGAATCCTTGAGGTGTGATGCCCTGAACTGTGACATCTTAAGGTGTGACACCTCTAGTCCAAACTGTCAGCTGTGACCCTCTGAGAGCTGTGATGTGACAGGTCCATGCTCCACACAAGACTTGACAGATAGTCACACATAATTACAGATATTCTCTATAAAACGGTATTTGCCAAACATTCTGTTGGTGAAGGTCTCGGGGGAAATGAGTCCCAATGATTATGGGATGTCATCAGCCTGTTGTGGAGAGAGAGAGAGTTTGAAACTGTCCAATTACTGATTGTCGAGCTGTGTGATGACTGTATTTTACACGGTGATTATTATGGTGAAATGGGAGATGTTTTATTGAGAGTGTCAGTTATTACTGATGCAGCAAAACAGACGGCCGATATTTGGAAAGTGTCCATGTGTGGAACTCCTGAACTGACTGGACGGGAAAGTATTGAGAATGAGCCTCGATTTATAGTCAGTGCAGAAATATTGCAGAAATATGGGGCCCGATGTTAGCAGGGCTGTGGGTTCTCGACGGGCAGACTATCGGGCGCGTGGGTAACGCGCCCGGTGAAATCAGTCTGCCCCCCGCGCGATCGTAGCCTAATTGGATCCACTTACCTGCTCCTCCAGGTTCCCCACTGCTGATCGGGCGGGCTGCGCATGCGCAGTAAGCTCTGTCAGCTGGATGAGCTCTATTTAAAGGGGCAGTCCTCCACTGACAGATGCTGCAACAAACAGAAAAAATTACAGCATGGAGCAGCCCAGGGAGAAGGCTGCTCCCAGTTTAATGATGCCTCACTCCAGGTTTCAATACATGGGGTGAGGAGGAGGCGGAGGACAGAGATCTTCCTCCCGGCGGGCGGGAGGAAGCGGCCTGCCTCTGCCACCAGGAAGGCCTGGCTCGAGGTGGCAGAGGAGGTCACCTGCACCACCAACATATCGCCCACCTGCATACAGTGCAGGAGGCGCTCCAATGACCTCAGTAGGTCAGCCACAGTGAGAACACGTAGTCTTTCCCCTACACTCCGTCTGCCACATCACCGCCCCCACCCCACATCTCCTTCTGCACTGCCAACACTACTCTGTCACATCACCCTTCATACCCACTCAAAGCTCATCCTCATCTTACCTGCACCTACTCACCTCGCCAGTACTCACCCCGCCACTACCACTCAACCCAATCCTCATACAATCTCATGGCTCTATCCCATACTCACCCTCTCGTGCATCTCTTTCATGGTCAGCCTCACTCAACCTGCCACTACCTGTGCTGCAGCTACAGGGCATGCATCACATATGTGCAGTAGGCAGCGTAAGGCAAACGTGTCGTGAGCATGAAGGGAATGCACAAGGGTGTTTGAGGGTTTGTCATGGTTGTTACTTATATTGAATTTCTGACCAACTCACATCACATATTATATTGGCACCACCACTGCCATGTCTTCGCGAATCCTGTCTGGTTTGTGCAATAATGCCTGCTCCTGAGGATCACTATGAGTACCCACAACTGATGCCACCCATTGTGTCACTGCAGAGTGGGTGTAGGTGTATTTGCAGGGCTGTTTTGAGCAGACGGCTGAGAGATGTCGGCGATGTCCCCGGTTGCACCCTGGAAGGATGCGGAGGAGAGGTTGTTGAGGGCAGTGGTGACTTTGACAGCGACAGGTAAGAAGATGGTGCTCGGGCCAGCCGGGAGCAGCTCGGCATGAAGGAGGCTGCAGATGTCCACGACTACATGTCGAGTGAATCTGCGCCTCCGTGTGCACTGCTGCTCAGAGAGGTCCAGGAGGCTGAGCCTCGGTCTGTGGACCCTGTGGCGAGGGTAGTGCCCTCTGCGACGCATCTCTCTCTGCGGTTGCCCTCCCTCCTGCTGTACAGGTGGATGTGTCACAGCACTGTGTCGTGGAGCTCCACGTGTCAGAGGTAGACGGCGTGGATGGCGAGGCTGGTGATGCTGTTCGCCCTCCGAGGAGGTCATGACTGCAGCTACGGCAGCCCCCATCCGGAAGATGTACATCTGAGGGGGTCCGCAAGGTAGGTACATGTCTCTGGACCCCGGGGTAAGTGTGCAGGTTGGTGACTTTGACCATCAGGAGGAGGGTGGTGGAGGCCAAACTTTGTCCCAAGTGACAGAGTGGCCTCCTGCAATGAGTGAGGGTCTCCCCCACCACCTGTCAAATGGACGTTTGCAGCTGCCACAGGCTGACAGCTGCAACAGGTCCATTTGAACTGGGAGTGTTTCCCCCAGTGTGGGAAACAGTCCCAGTTTGCTCTAAAATCCCACCCCTCCTTACATAATCCCTTAATCAGGTCAGTTAATGACCTGAAATACCTAAATAAATATTTTCAAGTGGCATCCCGCTGGCTTTAATTGCCTGCGGGATTCCCACCAGCGGGGGCTGCGCGCGCACGCCGGCGCGTCAGTGGGGAACCCGGAAGTGCGCGGGTTCGAGGCGGGCTCCGGTCCCGCTCCGGGATTTCACGATTTTCGGGGCCCCCCCGCCAGGAACGCACCCGATAGTGGGTGCTAAAATGCTGCGCGTGGAGTGAGAATTTCTTGATTGGTGAATTTATTGAGACGGCAACAACAACAACAACCTGCATTTGTATAGCGCCTTTAACGTAGTAAAATGTCCCAAGAGGCTTCACAGGAGCGTAAATCAGACAAAAATTGACACCGAGCCAAAGAAGGAGATATTAGGACAGGAGACCAAAAGCTTGGTCAAAGAGGTGGGTTTTAAGGAGGGTCTTAAATGAGGAGAGAGAGGGGGAGAGACGGAGAGGTTTTGGGAGGGAATTCCAGAGCTCAGGACCGAGGCAGCTGAAGGCACGGCCGCCAATGGTGGGGTGAAGGGAGTGGGAGATGGGCAAGAGGCACAGAGATCTCGGAGGGTTGTAGGGCTGGAGGAGGTTACAGAGATAGGGAGGGGCGAGGCCAGGGAGGGATTTGAACACGAGGATGGGAATTTTAAATTTGAGGCATTAGTGGACCAAATATATATCGCAATTATATAAATGCAGCCTCATAAATGACCCTCAGTAAATTTCAACATAGTATTGTTATTATTGATAATCAAAGATATGAAGATTTTCTGGTCTAGTGGTGATGTTACTGTTTGTCCAGTAATCCAAAGGCTCGGACCAATAATCCAGAGAACAAGAGTTCAAATCCCACTCGGGCAGTTTGAGAATTTAATCTCAGTTTAAAAATCTGGAAATAAAAATCTGGTCTCAGTAAAAGTGACCATGAAACTGTCGGATTGTCGTAAAAACCCAACTGACCCACTGATACACACACCAGCCGTCCTTACCCGGTCTGGGCCTATATGTGACTCCAGTCCCACACCAACGTGGTTGACCCTTAACCTCCCTCTGAAGTGGTTGAGCGAGACACTCAGTTTGTATCAAACCCGCTCCCAGTGGTTCAAGAAGAAGGCCCAGCACCACCTTCTCAGGGCAACTCGGGATGGGCAATAAATGCCGGCCTTGCCAGCGACGCCCACATCCCCAGAATGAATAAAAAATAACACACCAGCACCTTAAACTATGTGAAAATAATCCCATCCCGAATGCTGATGGTAAATAATTCATTCTGATTCCCAGTGGATGGAGAATATATAAACCTGGTGCTAATGTCACCGTATAAACTGTCTCTTCATTCCACTGTTCTCAGAATTAATGCACTTTGTGAGAAACTTCAATAGTTCAGCAAGTCATAAATATTTAACACCCAAACCTCAATGTTCACTTTAATCGAGGGTGGAGAAGGAATGATTTTGGCCTAAATTTTAACCCATTGTGGGCAGGGGGGGAGCAGTAAAAATTGTTTTAATGACTGGGCCCAGAGCTGGGGGGGGGTTTCAGATCTGATTCTCGCTCAGAGTTAAATGATTGTGTTTGTTTCCCTGGTGAAGGACAAAAAATGCCGTCAGATTTCAGATTCCGCTCTGCCCCCGAGTCTCGGCCTCAGCTCATGTTTCCCGCTGCGTTTCTCAATTCTCCCAGTTTTTATTTTGATAGATCGGGCCGTCCAGGATCTAATGACCTCGAGCTCTGCTCATTTATCCTCACCCTGTTTACAGATTTTAACGCTGTAAATCCTGTTCAATTAGCAGAGCTGGGAGTTGCGGGATTGGGATGAATTCAGACGGTGTGATTCCAGCCCCGGTCCTTCGATATCCCGGGTATTAATCTCACTCCAGTTATCATCATTCACTCTGCGTTAAAACATTTTCTTTTTGCTGTTTCTATTTGTTTTAATCCCCTTCCCTCTCCCTCCCAGCTGCTCCTTGTTGGTCTGAGGTTCCACAGCTCTGGTCACCCCCTCACCCCCCCCAGTACCTCACCCCCAAGGGGCCATTGTTCATGTGATGGTGAATGTCAGATGGATATTTGACCTTGGGGGGAATCCTGTCTCCAACCAGTGGTTGAAGATGTTCCACAAACAGCGATGTGATAATGACCGGATAATCTGTTTTATGATGTTGGTTAAGAACATAAGAACATAACATAAGAAATAGGAGCAGGAGTGGGCCATTCGGCCCCTCGATTCAATCAAATCATGGCTGACCTTTGACCTCAACCGGGTGCGGTAGCATAGTGGTTACGTTACTGGACTAGTAATCCAGTGGACTAATATTCCCGAGTCATGAGTTCAAATCCCGCTACGGCAGCTGGGGAATTTAAATTCAATTAATTAAATAAAAATCTGGAATAAAAAAAACTAGTATCAGTAATGGTGGCCATGAAACTACGGATTGCTGTAAAAACCCATCTGATTCACTAATGTCCTTCAGGGAAGGAAACCTGCCGTCCTTACCCGGTCTGGCCTATACGTGACTCCAGACCCACAGCAATGTGGTTGATTCTTAATCGCCCTCTGAAAGGGCCGAGCAAGCCACTCAATTGTTCAAGTTGGTGGCTCACCACCACCTTCTCAAGAGCAATTAGGGATGGGCAATAAATGCCGACCCTGCCAGCGATGCCCACATCCCATGAACGAATAAAAAAAACTCCACTTTCCTGCCCGATCTCCATTTCTCCAAATCCCTTGATTCCCCGAGAGTCCAGAAATCTATCGGTCTCAGCCTTGAATATATTCAATGACTGAGCATCCACAGCCCTCTGTGGTAGAGAATTTCAAAGATTCACAACCCTCTGAATGAAGAGATTTCTCCTCATCTCAGTCTTAAATGGCCGACCCCTTTATCCTGAGACTGTGCTCCCTCGTTCTAGACTCTCCAGCCAGGGGAAACAATCTCTCAGCATCTACCCTGTCAAGTCCCCTCAGAATCTTGAGGGATAAATATTGGCCAGGACATTAATCAGCTGATGTTCAAACCCAGAGTCCCGCGGAATTCAATCAGTGACTGTGTGATTTGCCTCTCACTCTCCTTCAGATTGTGAGGCTGTCATTTTGATCCTTGTTTCCTCCCTTCATGCCCAGTAATAGCTGACATTCCGACCTTTGGGAAGTCCTGATCAGGGATTATATATATTGTGAATTAATCCTACACTTCCCACAAGGATGGAACTGTCACTGGGAGCGTTTAGTACTCTCTCACTCCTCATCTCCCCTCAGGCCGAACAGTTATAGGCCGGTCAGTCTTACCTCAGTGGTGGGTAAACTATTAGAATCAATACTGAGAGATAGGATAAACTGTCACTTGGAAAGGCATGGTTTAATCAGGGATAGTCAGCATGGATTTGTTCAGGGAAGGTCATGCCTTACAAATCTGATTGAATTCTTTGAGGAAGTGACCAGGAGGATTGATGCGGATTGATGTGGATGTTGTCTACATGGATTTTAGTAAGGCATTTGACAAGGTCCCACATGGCAGACTGGTCAGAAAGGTAAAAGCCCATGGGATACAGGGAAATGTGGCGAATTGGATCCAAAATTGGCTCAGTAACAGGAAACAAAGGGTAAAAGTCGATGGATGTCTTAGTGAATGGAAATCCGTTTCCAGTGGTGTCCCACAGGGCTCAGTGTTGGGTCCCTTGCTGTTTGTCGTATATATTAATGATTTGGACTTGATTGGCAAACTTGCAGGCGACACAAAAATTGTCCGTGTAGTTGATAGTGAAGAGGATAGCTGTAGACTCCAAGAAGATATCAATGGGTTGGTGGAGTGGGCGGAAAAGTGGCAAATGGAGTTCAACCCGGAGAAGTGTGAGGTAATGCACTTAGGGAGAGCAAACAGTAAAAGGGAATACGCAGTAAACGGGAATATATTGAGAGGGGTAGAGGAAGTGAGAGACCTTGGAGTGCATGTGCACAGGTCCCTGAAGGTGGCAGTACAGGTGGATAAGGTTGTGAAGAAGGCATACGGAATGCTCTCCGTTATTAGCCGAGGTACAGAATACAAAAGCAGGGATGTAATGATGGAACTTTATAAAACGCTGGTAAGGCCACAGCTGGAGTATTGTGCACAGTTCTGGTCACCACATTACAGGAAGGATGTAATTGCTCTGGAGAGAGTGCAGAGAAGATTTACAAGGATGTTGCCAGGGCTTGAAAATTGCAGCTACGAGGAGAGATTGGATAGGCTGGGGTTGTTTTCCTTGGAGCAGAGGAGGCTGAGGGGAGACTTGATTGAGGTGTACAAAATTATGAGGGACCCAGAGAGAGCAGACAGGAAGTACCTGTTTCCCCTAGCGGAGAGTTCAAGAACTAGAGGACATAGATTTAAGCTGATTGGTGGAAGGATTAGAGGGGACATGAGGAAAAACTTTTTTACCCAGAGGGTGGTGGGTGTATGGAATTCGCTGCCCGAATTGGTGGTAGAGGCAGGGACCCTCAACTCTTTTAAAAAGTACCTGGACCTGCACCTAAAGTGCTGTAAGCTGCAGGGCTACGGACCGGGTGCTGGAAGGTGGGATTAGAATGGGCACCTGGTTGTTCTTCGAGCCGGTGCGGACACGATGGGCCGAATGGCCTCCTTCTGTGCTGTATCTTTTCTATGGTTCTATGGTTCTATATTCTTTTGCTGATTACCTTAAATCTGTGTCCTCTGGTTACTGACCCTCCTGCCAATGAAAACAGTTTCTCCTTATTTACTCTATCAAAACCCTTCATGATTTTGAACACCTCGATCAAATCTCCCCTTAACCTTCTCTGCTCTGAGGAGAACAATCCCAGCTTCTCCAGTCTCTCCACATAACTGAAGTCCCTCATCCCTGGTCCCATTCCAGTAAATCTCCTCTGCACCCTCTCCAAGGCCTTCACATCCTTCCTAAAGTGCGGTGCCCAGAATTGGACACAATTCTCCAGCTGGGTCCTGACCAGTGATTTATAAAGGTTTAGCATAACTTCCTTGCTTTTGTAATCTATGCCCCTATTAATAAAGCCCAGAATCCTGTACACTTTTTTAACAGCCTTATTAACTTGTCCTGCCACCTTCAATGATTTGTGTCCATCCACCCCCAGGTCTCTCTGTTCCTGCACCCCCTTTAAAATTGTACCATTTAGTTTTCATTCTTCCGACCAAAGTGAATCTCTTCACACTTCTCTTAATATAAATCAAAAAGAGCAGTGGTCCCAACACCGAGCCCTGGGGGACACCACTGTAAACTTCCCTCCAGTCTGAAAAACAACCGCTCACCACTACTCTCTGCTTTCTGTCCCTCAGACAATTTCATCCCCACACTCCCACTGTCCCTTTAATCTCATGGGCTTCACATTTGCTGACAAGTCTATTATGTGTTTTGAAAGTCCAATATTATATATAATATACATTCACATTCATATAGATATAAATATGTGTATATATGGGGTTAATGTATTTAAATATATAAATAAGTGTGTACACTTACATATACCTGCATGTCCTTCTGTACACAAACACACACACTGTATATTGATATAAACCCATTGCCCCCGCCCTTGTCCCACACACAGGACTCTGCCCCTCACTCATTCCCCTGGAACACTGAGGGGACCCAGCCTGAGGAAGGGGATTTACAGGGAGAGTGAGACTGGCCGCGGTGAGGGGGAGGCTGCTCATTTATTCCAGGCTCCAGTTTTCGATCGCTGTCTGTATCCCAGCCATCAGCCCACAGGCAGTGTGTGCAAAGCTTTCACAGACCAGCATTAACACTGAATTAAAGGGCTGGACGGCCCCAATGTGCCGAGTGATTAGTTTCCCGTCTTGGTTCATTCAGTGCGGATGCTGCCGTGGATCGGGGGCTGGACGTGTCGAGCTATCGAGAGAGGGGAACATTCGCCCGTCTCCAGTGAACACACGACTCTCACAAACCAACCGGGATAAAACTGGAAGCTTTAAAGTGGAGCTGGGTCGGTCCAATCAGTCCTGGGAATAATCCGTGCAGGAAATAACCTTCAGAAATAGGCGGTGAGTGAGAGAGAGAGAAATCGGGGGCTCCGGGCAGGTGGATCGAGATTATTGCAGCCCAACACCATCCATTTATTACAGTGTGTGGACAGTGTACAGCCCACAGCAACAACAACAACTACCTGCATTTATATAGCGCCTTTAAGGGAGGAAAACCTCCCAAGGCCCTTCACAGGAGGGGATTATCAGACAGAATTTACACCAAGTCACATCAGGAGATATTAGGACAGGAGACCAAAAACCTGGTCAAAGAGTTGGGTTTTAAGAAGCGTCTTAAAGGAGGAGAGAGAGGGGGAGAGGGGGAGAGGTTTAGGGAGGGAATTCCAGAGCTCAGGGACTCGGCAGCTGAAGGCACGGCCGCCAATGGTGGAGTGATTAAAATCGGGGATGGACAAGAGGCCAGAATTGGAGGAGTGCAGAGATCTCGGAGGGTTGTAGGGCTGGAGGAGGTTACAGAGATAGGGAGGGGCGAGGCCAGGGAGGGATTTGAACACAAGGATGAGAATTTTAAAATCGAGGCGTTCCCGGACTGGGAGCCAGTGTAGGTCAGTGAGCACAGGGGGTGATGGGTGAACGGGACTTGGTGCGAGTTAGGATACGGGCAGCAGAGTTTTGGATGAGCTTTAGGGAGGATAAAGATCATTGTTTTATTCCAGTTTATTCACGGTTCAGTAACACTTCCTGGTTTTATTTCAGTGACAGCAGAGTGTTCAATTTCGAAGCTCTGTTTTTATTTCGATCGATTTCTTTGTCTTCAGATATCTTTTAAATCTAATCTCAGGATCTGTTTCCAGAACTCTCTCCAAATCCCAATCAATCCCTGGTTAATGCTCGTGTTGTTCTGGGGTTTCTGAAACTGCCCCGTTAATTGTTGGATATTG
Source organism: Heptranchias perlo (assembly GCF_035084215.1). Lineage (NCBI taxonomy): Eukaryota > Metazoa > Chordata > Chondrichthyes > Hexanchiformes > Hexanchidae > Heptranchias > Heptranchias perlo. The sequence continues at coordinate 226,219 of NW_027139077.1, read as the reverse complement.
TTTCTTGGGAGAACAGTGTGGAGCTGTGTTTGGGGAGAGAATTCCTCTCACCCTTTATATCATTTATTAAACTCAATTCCAAATTTACTCTGGGTTCCAGTCAGGACTTAAACATCTGGAATATTAATGATGAATAATAATGAGAGAGCTGTTACTAAACGATGGAGGTTCGTTAGGAGACGGAGGCTGGTGTGAGTCAGTTTAACACAGAGAGCCCGTGTTAGTGAGAGAGAGAGTCAGACACACAGAGCAGTGTATAAACCCCTTCGTACCTTTTTCTATTCGTTCATGGGATGTGGGCGTCGCTGGCAAGGCCGGCATTTATTGCCCATCCCTAATTGCCCCTTGAGAAGGTGGTGGTGAGCCGCCTTCTTGAACCACTCCGTGCCTTCAGCTGCCGAGGCCCTAAACTCTGGAATTCCCTCCCTAAACCTCTCCACCTCTCACTCCTCTCTCTCCTCCTTTAAGATGCTCCTTAAAACCCACCTCTTTGACCAAGTTGTTGGTTAGTCCGGATTAACGCCAGTCCCTGATTAACCCCAGTCCCGGATTAACCCCAGTCCCGGATTAACACCAGTCCCGGATTAACCCCAGTCCCGGATTAACCCCAGTCCCTGATTAAACCCAGTCGCTGATTAACCCCAGTCCCTGATTAACCCCAGTCTCTGATTAACCCCAGTCCCGGATTAACGCCAGTCCAGGATTAACCCCAGTCTCTGATTAACCCCAGTCCCTGATTAACCCCAGTCCCGGATAAACGCCAGTCCCTGATTAACCCCAGTCCCTGATTAACCCCAGTCCCGGATTAACACCAGTCCCTGATTAACCCCAGTCCCGGATTAACCCCAGTCCCGGATTAACCCCAGTCCCTGATTCACACCAGTCCCTGATTAACCCCAGTCCCTGATTAACCCCAGTCCCTGATTAACCCCAGTCCCGGATTAAAACCAGTCCCTGATTAACCCCAGTCCCTGATTAACCCCAGTCCCGGATTAACACCATTCTCTGATTAACCCCAGTCTCTGATTAACCCCAGTCCCTGATTAACCCCAGTCCCTGATTAACCCCAGTCCCGGATTAAAACCAGTCCCGGATTAACCCCAGTCCCGGATTAACACCAGTCCCTGATTAACCCCAGTCTCTGATTAACCCCAGTCCCTGATTAACCCCAGTCCCTGATTAACCCCAGTTCCTGATTAACCCCAGTCCCGGATTAACCCCAGTCCCTGATTAACCCCAGTCCCGGATTAACCCCAGTCCCTGATTAACGCCAGTCCCTGATTAACGCCAGTCCCTGATTAACCCCAGTCCCTGATTAACCCCAGTCTCTGATTAACCCCAGTCCCTGATTAACCCCAGTCCCTGATTAACGCCAGTCCCTGATTAACCCCAGTCTCTGATTAACCCCAGTCCCGGATTAACCCCAGTCCCGGATTAACCCCAGTCTCTGATTAACGCCAGTCTCTGATTAACGCCAGTCTCTGATTAACCCCAGTCCCGGATTAACCCCAGTCCCGGATTAACCCCAGTCCCTGATTAAACCCAGTCCCGGATTAACCCCAGTCCCGGATTAACCCCAGTCCCGGATTAACCCCAGTCCCTGATTAACCCCATTCTCTGATTAACCCCAGTCCCGGATTAACCCCAGTCTCTGATTAACCCAAGTCCCGGATTAACCCCAGTCCCTGATTAAACCCAGTCCCTGATTAACGCCAGTCTCTGATTAACCCCAGTCCCTGATTAACGCCAGTCTCTGATTAACCCCAGTCCCTGATTAACCCCAGTCCCTGATTAACCCCAGTCCCTGATTAACCCAAGTCCCGGATTAACCCCAGTCCCTGATTAACCCCAGTCCCTGATTAACCCCATTCTCTGATTAACCCCAGTCTCTGATTAACCCCAGTCCCGGATTAACCCCAGTCCCTGATTAACCCCAGTCCCGGATTAACCCCATTCTCTGATTGACCCCAGTCCCTGATTAACCCCATTCCCTGATTAACCCCAGTCCTGGATTAACCCCATTCTCTGATTAACCCCAGTCTCTGATTAACCCCAGTCCCGGATTAACCCCAGTCTCTGATTAACCCCAGTCTCTGATTAACCCCAGTCCCTGATTAACCCCAGTCTCTGATTAACCCCAGTCTCTGATTAACCCCAGTCTCTGATTAACCCCATTCTCTGATTAACCCCAGTCTCTGATTAACCCCATTCTCTGATTAACCCCAGTCTCTGATTAACCCCAGTCTCTGATTAACCCCAGTCTCTGATTAACCCCAGTCCCTGATTAACGCCAGTCCCTGATTAACCCCAGTCCCTGTGAACTTGCACACCAAGATCCCTCTGACCCTCTGTCTTGCCTCGGGTCCTCCCATTCATTGTGTATTCCCTTGCCTTCTTAGTCCCTCCAAAGTGCATCACCTCGCACTGTTATGTGTTTTGAAAGTCCAATATTATATATAATATATATTCACATTCATATAGATATAAATATGTGTATATATGGGGTTAATGTATTTAAATATATAAATAAGTGTGTACACTTACATATACCTGCATGTCCTTCTGTACACAAACACACACACGTGTATATTGATATAAACCCATTGCCCCCGCCCTTGTCCCACACACAGGACTCTGCCCCTCACTCATTCCCCTGGAACACTGAGGGGACCCAGCCTGAGGAAGGGGATTTACAGGGAGAGTGAGACTGGCCGCGGTGAGGGGGAGGCTGCTCATTTATTCCAGGCTCCAGTTTTCGATCGCTGTCTGTATCCCAGCCATCAGCCCACAGGCAGTGTGTGCAAAGCTTTCACAGACCAGCATTAACACTGAATTAAAGGGCTGGACGGCCCCAATGTGCCGAGTGATTAGTTTCCCGTCTTGGTTCATTCAGTGCGGATGCTGCCGTGGATCGGGGGCTGGACGTGTCGAGCTATCGAGAGAGGGGAACATTCGCCCGTCTCCAGTGAACACACGACTCTCACAAACCAACCGGGATAAAACTGGAAGCTTTAAAGTGGAGCTGGGTCGGTCCAATCAGTCCTGGGAATAATCCGTGCAGGAAATAACCTTCAGAAATAGGCGGTGAGTGAGAGAGAGAGAAATCGGGGGCTCCGGGCAGGTGGATCGAGATTATTGCAGCCCAACACCATCCATTTATTACAGTGTGTGGACAGTGTACAGCCCACAGCAACAACAACAACTACCTGCATTTATATAGCGCCTTTAAGGGAGGGAAACCTCCCAAGGCCCTTCACAGGAGGGGATTATCAGACAGAATTTACACCGAGTCACATCAGGAGATATTAGGACAGGAGACCAAAAACCTGGTCAAAGAGGTGGGTTTTAAGGAGCGTCTTAAAGGAGGAGAGAGAGGTGGAGAGGGGGAGAGGTTTAGGGAGGGAATTCCAGAGCTCAGGGACTCGGCAGCTGAAGGCACGGCCGCCAATGGTGGAGCGATTAAAATCGGGGATGGACAAGAGGCCAGAATTGGAGGAGTGCAGAGATCTCGGAGGGTTGTAGGGCTGGAGGAGGTTACAGAGATAGGGAGGGGCGAGGCCAGGGAGGGATTTGAACACAAGGATGAGAATTTTAAAATTGAGGCGTTCCCGGACCGGGATCCAGTGTAGGTCAGTGAGCACAGGGGGTGATGGGTGAACGGGACTTGGTGCGAGTTAGGATACGGGCAGCAGAGTTTTGGATGAGCTTTAGGGAGGATAAAGATCATTGTTTTATTCCAGTTTATTCACGGTTCAGTAACACTTCCTGGTTTTATTTCAGTGACAGCAGAGTGTTCAATTTCGAAGCTCTGTTTTTATTTCGATCGATTTCTTTGTCTTCAGATATCTTTTAAATCTAATCTCAGGATCTGTTTCCAGAACTCTCTCCAAATCCCAATCAATCCCTGGTTAATGCTCGTGTTGTTCTGGGGTTTCTGAAACTGCCCCGTTAATTGTTGGATATTGTTTCTTGGGAGAACAGTGTGGAGCTGTGTTTGGGGAGAGAATTCCTCTCACCCTTTATATCATTTATTAAACTCAATTCCAAATTTACTCTGGGTTCCAGTCAGGACTTAAACATCTGGAATATTAATGATGAATAATAATGAGAGAGCTGTTACTAAACGATGGAGGTTCGTTAGGAGACGGAGGCTGGTGTGAGTCAGTTTAACACAGAGAGCCCGTGTTAGTGAGAGAGAGAGTCAGACACACAGAGCAGTGTATAAACCCCTTCGTACCTTTTTCTATTCGTTCATGGGATGTGGGCGTCGCTGGCAAGGCCGGCATTTATTGCCCATCCCTAATTGCCCCTTGAGAAGGTGGTGGTGAGCCGCCTTCTTGAACCACTCCGTGCCTTCAGCTGCCGAGGCCCTAAACTCTGGAATTCCCTCCCTAAACCTCTCCACCTCTCACTCCTCTCTCTCCTCCTTTAAGATGCTCCTTAAAACCCACCTCTTTGACCAAGTTGTTGGTTAGTCCGGATTAACGCCAGTCCCTGATTAACCCCAGTCCCGGATTAACCCCAGTCCCGGATTAACACCAGTCCCGGATTAACCCCAGTCCCGGATTAACCCCAGTCCCTGATTAAACCCAGTCGCTGATTAACCCCAGTCCCTGATTAACCCCAGTCTCTGATTAACCCCAGTCCCGGATTAACGCCAGTCCAGGATTAACCCCAGTCTCTGATTAACCCCAGTCCCTGATTAACCCCAGTCCCGGATAAACGCCAGTCCCTGATTAACCCCAGTCCCTGATTAACCCCAGTCCCGGATTAACACCAGTCCCTGATTAACCCCAGTCCCGGATTAACCCCAGTCCCGGATTAACCCCAGTCCCTGATTCACACCAGTCCCTGATTAACCCCAGTCCCTGATTAACCCCAGTCCCTGATTAACCCCAGTCCCGGATTAAAACCAGTCCCTGATTAACCCCAGTCCCTGATTAACCCCAGTCCCGGATTAACACCATTCTCTGATTAACCCCAGTCTCTGATTAACCCCAGTCCCTGATTAAACCCAGTCCCTGATTAACCCCAGTCCCGGATTAAAACCAGTCCCGGATTAACCCCAGTCCCGGATTAACACCAGTCCCTGATTAACCCCAGTCTCTGATTAACCCCAGTCCCTGATTAACCCCAGTCCCTGATTAACCCCAGTTCCTGATTAACCCCAGTCCCGGATTAACCCCAGTCCCTGATTAACCCCAGTCCCGGATTAACCCCAGTCCCTGATTAACGCCAGTCCCTGATTAACGCCAGTCCCTGATTAACCCCAGTCCCTGATTAACCCCAGTCTCTGATTAACCCCAGTCCCTGATTAACCCCAGTCCCTGATTAACGCCAGTCCCTGATTAACCCCAGTCTCTGATTAACCCCAGTCCCGGATTAACCCCAGTCCCGGATTAACCCCAGTCTCTGATTAACGCCAGTCTCTGATTAACGCCAGTCTCTGATTAACCCCAGTCCCGGATTAACCCCAGTCCCTGATTAAACCCAGTCCCGGATTAACCCCAGTCCCGGATTAACCCCAGTCCCTGATTAACCCCATTCTCTGATTAACCCCAGTCCCGGATTAACCCCAATCTCTGATTAACCCAATTCCCGGATTAACCCCAGTCCCTGATTAAACCCAGTCCCTGATTAACGCCAGTCTCTGATTAACCCCAGTCCCTGATTAACGCCAGTCTCTGATTAACCCCAGTCCCTGATTAACCCCAGTCCCTGATTAACCCCAGTCCCTGATTAACCCAAGTCCCGGATTAACCCCAGTCCCTGATTAACCCCAGTCCCTGATTAACCCCATTCTCTGATTAACCCCAGTCTCTGATTAACCCCAGTCCCGGATTAACCCCAGTCCCTGATTAACCCCAGTCCCGGATTAACCCCATTCTCTGATTGACCCCAGTCCCTGATTAACCCCAGTCCCTGATTAACCCCAGTCCTGGATTAACCCCATTCTCTGATTAACCCCAGTCTCTGATTAACCCCAGTCCCGGATTAACCCCAGTCTCTGATTAACCCCAGTCCCTGATTAACCCCAGTCTCTGATTAACCCCAGTCTCTGATTAACCCCAGTCTCTGATTAACCCCAGTCTCTGATTAACCCCAGTCTCTGATTAACCCCAGTCCCGGATTAACCCCATTCTCTGATTAACCCCAGTCTCTGATTAACCCCATTCTCTGATTAACCCCAGTCTCTGATTAACCCCAGTCTCTGATTAACCCCAGTCTCTGATTAACCCCAGTCCCTGATTAACGCCAGTCCCTGATTAACCCCAGTCCCTGTGAACTTGCACACCAAGATCCCTCTGACCCTCTGTCTTGCCTCGGGTCCTCCCATTCATTGTGTATTCCCTTGCCTTCTTAGTCCCTCCAAAGTGCATCACCTCGCACTGTTATGTGTTTTGAAAGTCCAATATTATATATAATATATATTCACATTCATATAGATATAAATATGTGTATATATGGGGTTAATGTATTTAAATATATAAATAAGTGTGTACACTTACATATACCTGCATGTCCTTCTGTACACAAACACACACACGTGTATATTGATATAAACCCATTGCCCCCGCCCTTGTCCCACACACAGGACTCTGCCCCTCACTCATTCCCCTGGAACACTGAGGGGACCCAGCCTGAGGAAGGGGATTTACAGGGAGAGTGAGACTGGCCGCGGTGAGGGGGAGGCTGCTCATTTATTCCAGGCTCCAGTTTTCGATCGCTGTCTGTATCCCAGCCATCAGCCCACAGGCAGTGTGTGCAAAGCTTTCACAGACCAGCATTAACACTGAATTAAAGGGCTGGACGGCCCCAATGTGCCGAGTGATTCGTTTCCCGTCTTGGTTCATTCAGTGCGGATGCTGCCGTGGATCGGGGGCTGGACGTGTCGAGCTATCGAGAGAGGGGAACATTCGCCCGTCTCCAGTGAACACACGACTCTCACAAACCAACCGGGATAAAACTGGAAGCTTTAAAGTGGAGCTGGGTCGGTCCAATCAGTCCTGGGAATAATCCGTGCAGGAAATAACCTTCAGAAATAGGCGGTGAGTGAGAGAGAGAGAAATCGGGGGCTCCGGGCAGGTGGATCGAGATTATTGCAGCCCAACACCATCCATTTATTACAGTGTGTGGACAGTGTACAGCCCACAGCAACAACAACAACTACCTGCATTTATATAGCGCCTTTAAGGGAGGAAAACCTCCCAAGGCCCTTCACAGGGGGGGATTATCAGACAGAATTTAGACCGAGTCACAGAAGGAGATATTAGGACAGGAGACCAAAAACCTGGTCAAAGAGGTGGGTTTTAAGGAGCGTCTTAAAGGAGGAGAGAGAGGGGGAGAGGGGGAGAGGTTTAGGGAGGGAATTCCAGAGCTCAGGGACTCGGCAGCTGAAGGCACGGCCGCCAATGGTGGAGTGATGAAAATCGGGGATGGACAAGAGGCCAGAATTGGAGGAGTGCAGAGATCTCGGAGGGTTGTAGGGCTGGAGGAGGTTACAGAGATAGGGAGGGGCGAGGCCAGGGAGGGATTTGAACACAAGGATGAGAATTTTAAAATCGAGGCGTTCCTGGACCGGGAGCCAGTGTAGGTCAGTGAGCACAGGGGGTGATGGGTGAACGGGACTCGGTGCGAGTTAGGATACGGGCAGCAGAGTTTTGGATGAGCTTTAGGGAGGATAAAGATCATTGTTTTATTCCAGTTTATACACGGTTCAGTAACACTTCCTGGTTTTATTTCAGTGACAGCAGAGTGTTCAATTTCGAAGCTCCGTTTTTATTTTGATCGATTTCTTTGTCTTCAGATATCTTTTAAATCTAATCTCAGGATCTGTTTACAGAACTCTCTCTAAATCCCAATCAATCCCTGGTTAATGCTCGTGTTGTTCTGGGGTTTCTGAAACTGCCCCGTTAATTGTTGGATATTGTTTCTTGGGAGAACAGTGTGGAGCTGTGTTTGGGGAGAGAATTCCTCTCACCCTTTATATCATTTATTAAACTCAATTCCAAATTTACTCTGGTTTCCAGTCAGGACTGAAACATCTGGAATATTAATGATGAATAATAATGAGAGAGCTGTTACTAAACGATGGAGGTTCGTTAGGAGACGGAGGCTGGTGTGAGTCAGTTTAACACAGAGAGCCCGTGTTAGTGAGAGAGAGAGTCAGACACACAGAGCAGTGTATAAACCCCTTCGTACCTTTTTTCTATTCGTTCATGGGATGTGGGCGTCGCTGGCGAGGCCGGCATTTATTGCCCATCCCTAATTGCCCTTGAGAAGGTGGTGGTGAGCCGCCTTCTTGAACCACTCCGTGCCTTCAGCTGCCGAGGCCCTAAACTCTGGAATTCCCTCCCTAAACCTCTCCACCTCTCACTCCTCTCTCTCCTCCTTTAAGATGCTCCTTAAAACCCACCTCTTTGACCAAGTTGTTGGTTAGTCCGGATTAACGCCAGTCCCTGATTAACCCCAGTCCCGGATTAACCCCAGTCCCGGATTAACACCAGTCCCGGATTAACCCCAGTCCCGGATTAACCCCAGTCTCTGATTAACCCCAGTCCCGGATTAACCCCAGTCCCTGATTAACCCCAGTCGCTGATTAACCCCAGTCCCTGATTAACCCCAGTCTCTGATTAACCCCAGTCCCTGATTAACCCCAGTCTCTGATTAACCCCAGTCCCGGATTAACGCCAGTCCAGGATTAACCCCAGTCTCTGATTAACCCCATTCCCTGATTAACCCCAGTCCCGGATAAACGCCAGTCCCTGATTAACCCCAGTCCCTGATTAACCCCAGTCCCGGATTAACACCAGTCCCTGATTAACACCAGTCCCTGATTAACCCCAGTCCCTGATTAACCCCAGTCCCGGATTAACCCCAGTCCCGGATTAAAACCAGTCCCTGATTAACCCCAGTCCCTGATTAACCCCAGTCCCGGATTAACACCAGTCCCTGATTAACCCCAGTCCCAGATTAACCCCAGTCCCGGATTAAAACCAGTCCCGGATTAACCCCAGTCCCTGATTAACCCCAGTCCCGGATTAACACCAGTCCCTGATTAACCCCAGTCTCTGATTAACCCCAGTCCCTGATTAACCCCAGTTCCTGATTAACCCCAGTCCCGGATTAACCCCAGTCCCTGATTAACCCCAGTCCCGGATTAACCCCAGTCCCTGATTAACCCCAGTCCCGGATTAACCCCAGTCCCTGATTAACCCCAGTCCCTGATTAACGCCAGTCCCTGATTAACGCCAGTCCCTGATTAACGCCAGTCCCTGATTAACCCCAGTCCCTGATTAACCCCAGTCCCTGATTAACACCAGTCCCGGATTAACCCCAGTCTCTGATTAACCCCAGTCCCGGATTAACCCCAGTCCCGGATTAACCCCAGTCCCTGATTAAACCCAGTCCCGGATTAACCCCAGTCCCGGATTAACCCCAGTCCCGGATTAACCCCAGTCCCTGATTAACCCCAGTCTCTGATTAACCCCAGTCCCGGATTAACCCCAGTCTCTGATTAACCCAAGTCCCGGATTAACCCCAGTCCCTGATTAACCCCAGTCCCTGATTAACGCCAGTCTCTGATTAACCCCAGTCCCTGATTAACGCCAGTCTCTGATTAACCCCAGTCTCTGATTAACCCCAGTCCCTGATTAACCCCAGTCCCTGATTAACCCAAGTCCCGGATTAACCCCAGTCCCTGATTAACCCCAGTCCCTGATTAACCCCAGTCTCTGATTAACCCCAGTCCCGGATTAACCCCATTCTCTGATTAACCCCAGTCTCTGATTAACCCCAGTCCCGGATTAACCCCAGTCCCTGATTAACCCCATTCTCTGATTAAACCCAGTCCCTGATTAACCCCATTCTCTGATTAACCCCAGTCCCGGATTAACCCCATTCTCTGATTGACCCCAGTCCCTGATTAACCCCAGTCCCTGATTAACCCCAGTCCCGGATTAACCCCATTCTCTGATTAACCCCAGTCTCTGATTAACCCCAGTCCCGGATTAACCCCATTCTCTGATTAACCCCAGTCCCTGATTAACCCCAGTCTCTGATTAACCCCAGTCTCTGATTAACCCAAGTCCCGGATTAACCCCAGTCCCTGATTAACCCCATTCTCTGATTAACCCCATTCTCTGATTAACCCCAGTCCCTGATTAACCCCAGTCCCTGTGATCTTGCACACCAAGATCCCTCTGACCCTCTGTCTTGCCTCGGGTCCTCCCATTCATTGTGTATTCCCTTGCTTTGTTAGTCCCTCCAAAGTGCATCACCTCGCACTGTTATGTGTTTTGAAAGTCCAATATTATATATAATATATATTCACATTCATATAGATATAAATATGTGTATATATGGGGTTAATGTATTTAAATATATAAATAAGTGTGTACACTTACATATACCTGCATGTCCTTCTGTACACAAACACACACACGTGTATATTGATATAAACCCATTGCCCCCGCCCTTGTCCCACACACAGGACTCTGCCCCTCACTCATTCCCCTCGAACACTGAGGGGACCCAGCCTGAGGAAGGGGATTTACAGGGAGAGTGAGACTGGCCGCGGTGAGGGGGAGGCTGCTCATTTATTCCAGGCTCCAGTTTTCGATCGCTGTCTGTATCCCAGCCATCAGCTCACAGGCAGTGTGTGCAAAGCTTTCACAGACCAGCATTAACACTGAATTAAAGGGCTGGACGGCCCCAATGTGCCGAGTGATTAGTTTCCCGTCTTGGTTCATTCAGTGCGGATGCTGCCGTGGATCGGGGGCTGGACGTGTCGAGCTATCGAGAGAGGGGAACATTCGCCCGTCTCCAGTGAACACACGACTCTCACAAACCAACCGGGATAAAACTGGAAGCTTTAAAGTGGAGCTGGGTCGGTCCAATCAGTCCTGGGAATAATCCGTGCAGGAAATAACCTTCAGAAATAGGCGGTGAGTGAGAGAGAGAGAAATCGGGGGCTCCGGGCAGGTGGATCGAGATTATTGCAGCCCAACACCATCCATTTATTACAGTGTGTGGACAGTGTACAGCCCACAGCAACAACAACAACTACCTGCATTTATATAGCGCCTTTAAGGGAGGAAAACCTCCCAAGGCCCTTCACAGGAGGGGATTATCAGACAGAATTTACACCAAGTCACATCAGGAGATATTAGGACAGGAGACCAAAAGCTTGGTCAAAGAGGTGGGTTTTAAGGAGCGTCTTAAAGGAGGAGAGAGAGGGGGAGAGGTTTAGGGAGGGAATTCCAGAGCTCAGGGACTCGGCAGCTGAAGGCACGGCCGCCAATGGTGGAGCGATTAAAATCGGGGATGGACAAGAGGCCAGAATTGGAGGAGTGCAGAGATCTCGGAGGGTTGTAGGGCTGGAGGAGGTTACAGAGATAGGGAGGGGCGAGGCCAGGGAGGGATTTGAACACAAGGATGAGAATTTTAAAATCGAGGCGTTCCTGGACCGGCAGCCAGTGTAGGTCAGTGAGCACAGTGGGTGATGGGTGAACGGGACTCGGTGCGAGTTAGGATACGGGCAGCAGAGTTTTGGATGAGCTTTAGGGAGGATAAAGATCATTGTTTTATTCCAGTTTATACACGGTTCAGTAACACTTCCTGGTTTTATTTCAGTGACAGCAGAGTGTTCAATTTCGAAGCTCCGTTTTTATTTTGATCGATTTCTTTGTCTTCAGATATCTTTTAAATCTAATCTCAGGATCTGTTTACAGAACTCTCTCTAAATCCCAATCAATCCCTGGTTAATGCTCGTGTTGTTCTGGGGTTTCTGAAACTGCCCCGTTAATTGTTGGATATTGTTTCTTGGGAGAACAGTGTGGAGCTGTGTTTGGGGAGAGAATTCCTCTCACCCTTTATATCATTTATTAAACTCAATTCCAAATTTACTCTGGTTTCCAGTCAGGACTGAAACATCTGGAATATTAATGATGAATAATAATGAGAGAGCTGTTACTAAACGATGGAGGTTCGTTAGGAGACGGAGGCTGGTGTGAGTCAGTTTAACACAGAGAGCCCGTGTCAGTGAGAGAGAGAGTCAGACACACAGAGCAGTGTATAAACCCCTTCGTACCTTTTTCTATTCGTTCATGGGATGTGGGCGTCGCTGGCGAGGCCGGCATTTATTGCCCATCCCTAATTGCCCTTGAGAAGGTGGTGGTGAGCCGCCTTCTTGAACAGCTCCGTGCCTTCAGCTGCCGAGGCCCTAAACTCTGGAATTCCCTCCCTAAACCTCTCCACCTCCTTAAAACCCACCTCTTTGACCAAGTTGTTGGTTAGTCCGGATTAACGCCAGTCCCTGATTAACCCCAGTCCCGGATTAACCCCAGTCCCGGATTAACATCAGTCCCTGATTAACCCCAGTCCCTGATTAACCCCAGTCCCTGATTAACCCCAGTCCCTGATTAACCCCAGTCTCTGATTAACCCCAGTCCCTGATTAACCCCAGTCTCTGATTAACCCCAGTCCCTGATTAACCCCAGTCCCTGATTAACCCCAGTCTCTGATTAACCCAAGTCCCGGATTAACCCCAGTCTCTGATTAACCCCAGTCCCTGATTAACCCCAGTCGCTGATTAACCCCAGTCCCGGATTAACGCCAGTCCAGGATTAACCCCAGTCCCGGATTAACCCCAGTCCCGGATTAACCCCAGTCCCTGATTAACCCCAGTCCCGGATTAACGCCAGTCCAGGATTAACGCCAGTCCCTGATTAACCCCAGTCCCGGATTAAACCCAGTCCCGGATTAACACCAGTCCCTGATTAACCCCAGTCCCGGATTAACACCAGTCCCTGATTAACCCCAGTCCCGGATGAACCCCAGTCCCGGATTAAAACCAGTCCCTGATTAACCCCAGTCCCGGATTAACCCCAGTCCCTGATTAACCCCAGTCCCGGATTAACACCAGTCCCTGATTAACCCCAGTCCCGGATTAACACCAGTACCTGATTAACCCCAGTCCCTGATTAACCCCAGTCCCTGATTAACCCGAGGCCCGAATTAACCCCAGTCCCGGATTAACCCCAGTCCCTGATTAACCCCAGTCCCGGATTAACGCCAGTCCCGGATTAACCCCAGTCCAGGATTAACACCAGTCCAGGATTAACCCCAGTCTCTGATTAACCCCAGTCCCTGATTAACCCCAGTCTCTGATTAACCCCAGTCCCGGATTAACCCCAGTCTCTGATTAACCCCAGTCCCTGATTAACCCCAGTCCAGGATTAACCCCAGTCTCTGATTAACCCCAGTCTCTGATTAACCCCAGTACAGGATTAACCCCAGTCTCTGATTAACCCCAGTCTCTGATTAACCCCAGTCCCTGATTAACCCCAGTCCCTGATTAACCCCAGTCCCTGATTAACGCCAGTCCCTGATTAACCCCAGTCCAGGATTAACCCCAGTCCAGGATTAACCTCAGTCCCTGATTAACCCCAGTCTCTGATTAACCCCAGTCTCTGATTAACCCCAGTCCCTGATTAACGCCAGTCCCTGATTAACCCCAGTCCCTGATTAACCCCAGTCTCTGATTAACCCCAGTCCCTGATTAACCCCAGTCTCTGATTAACCCCAGTCCCTGATTAACCCCAGTCTCTGATTAACCCCAGTCTCTGATTAACGCCAGTCCCTGATTAACCCCAGTCCCTGATTAACCCCAGTCCCTGATTAACGCCAGTCCCTGATTAACGCCAGTCTCTGATTAACCCCAGTCTCTGATTAACCCCAGTCCAGGATTAACCCCAGTCTCTGATTAACCCCAGTCCCTGATTAACCCCAGTCCCTGATTAACCCCAGTCCCTGATTAACCCCAGTCCCGGATTAACCCCAGTCCCTGATTAACTCCAGTCCCTGATTAACGCCAGTCCCGGATTAACCCCAGTCCCTGATTAACCCCAGTCCCGGATTAACCCCAGTCTCTGATTAACCCCAGTCCCTGATTAACCCCAGTCCCAGATTAACCCCAGTCCCTGATTAACCCCAGTCTCTGATTAACTCCAGTCCCGGATTAACCCCAGTCCCGGATTAACCCCAGTCCCTGAATAACCCCAGTCCCGGATTAACCCCAGTCCCTGATTAACCCCAGTCCCTGATTAACCCCAGTCCCGGATTAACCCCAGTCTCTGATTAACCCCAGTCTCCGATTAACCCCAGTCCCGGATTAACCCCAGTCCCGGATTCCCTTTCTCTTGCCGTGTGTTTCTGAATGTAAATCCCTGTCACTGGGAGGCAGCAGCCGAGGTCCCGACCCCCGGTCTCAGGGTCTGTTACTGTCCGGTGCCCAAACACACGGCCGAGGGTTTGATTGAGTCGATGGTCCAGACAGTGATCTGAAGCAGGTCGATGTGGGTGTGTCGCGACTCACTGATCCGGATTAACGGGCTGAGGATTTGTTGATGCAACAATTTCGATGCCCGAGGACAGAAGTTTATTGGGTGAGTCTCTCCGATCGGGGCACTGGGCGAGTTGGTGACTGAGGGCTTCGGACGGGGAAATTTGCGGACAATTCCAGATTAGGAGGTGTGGTTCATTCTTCAGAAGGTTAAAGGAAGCTGCTGAGGGATATTGATGAGATGGGGAATGGGCTGGACAGGGGCAGAGGGATATTGATGAGATGGAGAATGGGCTGGACAGGGGCCAAGGGATATTGATGAGATGGGGAATGGGCTGGACAGGGGCAGAGGGATATTGATGAGATGGAGAATGGGCTGGACAGGGGCAGAGGGATATTGATGAGATGGGGAATGGGCTGGACAGGGGCCGAGGGATATTGATGAGATGGGGAATGGGCTGGACAGGGGCAGAGGGATATTGATGAGATGGAGAATGGGCTGGACAGGGGCAGAGGGATATTGATGAGATGGGGAATGGGCTGGACAGGGGCAGACGGATATTGATGAGATGGGGAATGGGCTGGACAGGGGCAGAGGGATATTGATGAGATCGGGAATGGGCTGGACAGGGGCAGAGGGATATTGATGAGATGGGGAATGGGCTGGACAGGGGCAGAGGGATATTGATGAGATGGGGAATGGGCTGGACAGGGGCAGAGGGATATTGATGAGATGGGGAATGGGCTGGACAGGGGCAGAGGGATATTGATGAGATGGGGAATGGGCTGGACAGGGGCAGAGGGATATTGATGAGATGGGGAATGGGCTGGACAGGGACAGAGGGATATTGATGAGATGGGGAATGGGCTGGACAGGGGCCGAGGGATATTGATGAGATGGAGAATGGGCTGGACAGGGGCCAAGGGATATTGATGAGATGGGGAATGGGCTGGACAGTGGCAGAGGGATATTGATGAGATGGAGAATGGGCTGGACAGGGGCAGAGGGATATTGATGAGATGGGGAATGGGCTGGACAGGGGCAGAGGGATATTGATGAGATGGGGAATGGGCTGGACAGGGGCCAAGGGATATTGATGAGATGGGGAATGTGCTGGACAGGGGCAGAGGAATATTGATGAGATGGGGTATGGGCTGGACAGGGGCAGAGGGATATTGATGAGATGGGGAATGGGCTGGACAGGGGCAGAGGGATATTGATAAGATGGGGAATGGGCTGGACAGGGGCAGAGGGATATTGATGAGATGGAGAATGGGCTGGACAGGGGCAGAGGGATATTGATGAGATGGGGAATGGGCTGGACAGGGGCAGAGGGATATTGATGAGATGGGGGAATGGGCTGGACAGGGGCAGAGGGATATTGATGAGATGGGGAATGGGCTGGACAGGGCCTGATGGGATTCAATGTCAGTCAGTGCGAGGTGATGCATTTTGGTTAAATAAACAACTGCAGCAATTATGCTGTGAATGGAAATGGGTTCGGGACTGTGGGGGAGCAGAGGGATTTGGGGGAGGACAGGGTCACAGGTCATTAAAGGCACCACCTCAGGGGGAGAAGGCTGTAAAAAGCTCATGGAATTGTAAGTTTCACCTCAAAAGGTGCAGAATATAAAAACCAAGAGGTAATGATGAACCTAAATAAAATCTTAATCAGACGTCAGTTGGACGACTGTGTACAGTATTGGGCTCCACACTGTAGGAAGGATATTGGGGTTTAGAGAGAGTAAAATACAGATTCACTGGGACGCTGCCTGGAGTGAGGGAAATAAATACCAAGAAAGACCAGAAAATGGGGTCTCTGTTTTTCTTTCTCTCTTTGTCTCTCTGTCTCTGAATGTCTCGCTCTCTCTCTGTCTCTGAATGTCTTGCTCTGTATCTGTCTGTTTTTCTCTCTTTGTCTGTCTCTCTCTATTTCTCTGTCTGTCCCTCTGTCTCTGTTTCTCTGATTTGTAAGATTTCTTGGAAAAATCTGTATGTGTCTGTTTCTCTGTGTCTCTGTATCTGTCTCTGTCTATTTCTCTCTTCCTGCACCTCTGTCTGTCTGTACATATCTGTCTTTCTCTCTGTCTGTCTGTCCATATCTGTCTTTCTCTCTGTTTGTCTGTCCATATCTGTCTTTCTCTCTGTTTCTCTCTCTCTCTCTCTCTCGGGGAGTGAATGAGACGGGATCTTACAGAGTCGTGTATGATACTGAGTGGAATGGAAAAGGTTAATCCCAGTCACTATTTTAAATTAAACCGTGACTGCAGGAGACACAGGTACAGACTGGGAAAAGGCAGGTTCAGGACTGGTGTCAGGAAGCACTTCACACAGAGAGTGACCAATATCTGAAATTAGTCCCGGAGCAGGGGAGTGGGACTGAAACCTCTGGGGCCATTCACAAGGGTCAGTTGGAGGCTGTGACGGGCGGGCGGGGCTGGGGGATTTGTAGGATTTCTTGGAAAGGTGGGGCTGGATGGGCCGAATGGCCTCTCTCTGCATCTCTCTTCAAGCTGCCGGACTTGCCTTCATTTCTCAAGTTAAATGTCAGGGGGAGGGGGAGCAGGAGGTACGAACCCCATCACCCCAAGGTTTATGTGATTAATCCTTCCATAGAATCGTACAGTACAGGAGGAGGCCTTTCGGCCCATCGTGCCTGTGCCAGCTCTTTGAAAGAGCTATCCAATTGATCCCACTCCCCCGCTCTTTCCCCATATCCCTGTATTGATGGAGCATCAGTCAGCTCTCCCGGGAATCGGGTCGGCAACTCTGGTTGGACATGTTCCTGGAGGTTTCATCACACGACCTCTCACCTCCAAACACCCCTCCCCACTCTCCCATCATTGGTCGCTCGACACATCCATCCCACACCTTGCGTAAAGTGAACAGACTCTTTGTTACCCGATTGGATGATTCTTGACTGTGGGGGAGCAGAGGGATTTGGGGGAGGACAGGGTCACAGGTCATTAAAGGCACCACCTCAGGGGGAGAAGGCTTCCGCGTGGTCCTAAAGATACCACAAGAAATGTGAAGTTATTACAGTTTTAATAATAAACAACCAATTTTCCCCCATCGCCAATATTTTTACAATTAATAAATGAAATTGCTCAAAGAAAATGTAAACGATGTACCATTTTTAATGCCCCCAAGGTGTTTCTCCCCCAGTTTGCTCGCAGCGGTGTCCTGGAGATTAATACTTTATTCCTGGAGACTTCAGGACAATCCTGGAGGGTTGGGAACCCGACCTGGGAAGGTTGTAAACAGCAACAGGACTGATCCCTGAAGTGAAACAGACATCAAACCCCAGCCCTGGACTTACATATCCCCTCCCCCATATTATTAAAACTGTAATTACTTCACATTTCTTGTGGTATCTTTATTCATATTTATCAGTAACTGTAGAAAACACAAGCCCAAATCCGGGCTGAATATCGGATTCATTTTGATTCGGACAAATTTGAGTGTTAATGAAATCCGATAGTTTAACGCAGCGGGCTTTAGGATCACGCGGAAGCCTCAGGTGGGACTATCGGGCAGAGTAACCCGGCGGGCTTTAGGACCGCGGGGAAGCCTCAGGTGGGTTGATGTTTCCAGTCTGTGTCTGCTCCTGGATTGAGATTTTATTTCTCTCTCTGTGAATCTCCCCGGGACCGGGCCGGTCTCTCTCTCCCCATCTATTCCCCTCTCTCCCCATCTATTCCCCCCTCTCTCCCCATCTATTCCCCCCTCTCTCCCCATCTATTCCCCCCTCTCTCCCCATCTATTCCCCTCTCTCCCCATCTATTCCCCCCTCTCTCCCCATCTATTCCCCCCTCTCCCCATCTATTCCCCCCTCTCCCCATCTATTTCCCCCCTCTCCCCATCTATTCCCCCCTCTCCCCATCTATTCCCCCCTCTCCCCATCTATTCCCCCCTCTCCCCATCTATTCCCCCCTCTCCCCATCTATTTCCCCCCTCTCCCCATCTATTCCCCTCTCTCCCCATCTATTCCCCCCTCTCTCCCCATCTATTCCCCCCTCTCCCCATCTATTCCCCCCTCTCTCCCCATCTATTCCCCCCTCTCCCCATCTATTCCCCTCTCTCTCCCCATCTATTCCCCCCTCTCCCCATCTATTCCCCCCTCTCCCCATCTATTCCCCCCTCTCTCCCCATCTATTCCCCCCTCTCTCCCCATCTATTCCCCCCTCTCCCCATCTATTCCCCTCTCTCTCCCCATCTATTCCCCCCTCTCCCCATCTATTCCCCCCCCCTCTCCCCATCTATTCCCCCTCTCTCCCCATCTATTCCCCTCTCTCCCCATCTATTCCCCCCTCTCCCCATCTATTCCCCCCTCTCTCCCCATCTATTCCCCCTCTCTCCCCATCTATTCCCCCCCCTCTCCCCATCTATTCCCCCCTCTCCCCATCTATTCCCCCCTCTCTCCCCATCTATTCCCCCTCTCTCCCCATCTATTCCCCCCTCCCACCCCCTCTCCCCCCCCTCTCCCCCCTCTCCCCCCCCTCTCCCCCCTCTCCCCCCTCCCCCCCCCCTCTCCTTTTGATGGTCTAATTGCCGATCCCATCTCTCAGTCTCACAATCCGCCAACACCCAACACATGTCCCCATCACACCCATCAAACGGGACTCGGATTCTCCCCCTCCACCCGCTCTCTGCAGACGGGTCGATCCCAGGACCGAGTCGATCATTTTATTTCGGGATTTATTTCCTGTCAGCAAATCCCGCGGCCGCAAAATCAACTTTAATCCGGTTTCTCTGCTAAAGTCATCGGACCCGATTGAAGAGGCTCCGTCCTGAGGAATGCGGAGCTCGGTCCCTGATCGGAGGGCGCTGATCTCGGCCAGTGTAAGTGAGACTCTGGACATGTCCCCCCGGTAGGAGGGTCTGTGTACATTGTATAGGAGGGTCTGTGTACATTGTATAGGGGGGTCTGTGTACATTGTATAGGAGGGTCTGTGTACATTGTATTGGAGGGTCTGTGTACATTGTATAGGAGGGTCTGTGTACATTGTATAGGGGGGTCTGTGTACATTGTATAGGAGGGTCTGTGTACATTGTATAGGAGGGGTCTGTGTACATTGTATAGGAGGGTCTGTGTACATTGTATAGGGGGGTCTGTGTACATTGTATAGGGGGTATGTGTACATTGTATAGGGGGGTCTGTGTACATTGTATAGGAGGGTCTGTGTACGTTGTATAGGGGGGTCTGTGTACATTGTATAGGGGGGTCTGTGTACATTGTATAGGGGGGTCTGTGTACATTGTATAGGGGGGTCTGTGTACATTGTATAGGGGGGTCTGTGTACATTGTATAGGGGGGTCTGTGTACATTGTATAGGGGGGTCTGTGTACATTGTACAGGGGGGTCTGTGTACATTGTATAGGGGGGTCTGTGTACATTGTATAGGAAGGTCTGTGTACATTGTATAGGAGGGTCTGTGTACATTGTATAGGGGGGTCTGTGTACATTGTATAGGAGGGTCTGTGTACATTGTATAGGGGGGTCTGTGTACATTGTATAGGGGGGTCTGTGTACATTGTATAGGAGGGTCTTTGTACATTGTATAGGAGGGTCTTTGTACATTGTATAGGAGGGTCTGTGTACATTGGACAGGAGGGTCTGTGTACATTGTATAGGGGGGTCTGTGTACATTGTATAGGGGGGTCTGTGTACATTGTATAGGGGGGTCTGTGTACATTGTATAGGGGGGTCTGTGTACATTGTATAGGAGGGTCTGTGTACATTGTATAGGGGGGTCTGTGTACATTGTATAGGAGGGTCTGTGTACATTGTATAGGGGGGTCTGTGTACATAGTATAGGGGCGTCTGTGTACATTGTATAGGAGGGTCTTTGTACATTGTATAGGAGGGTCTGTGTACATTGGACAGGAGGGTCTGTGTACATTGTATAGGGGGGTCTGTGTACATTGTATAGGGGGGTCTGTGTACATTGTATAGGGGGGTCTGTGTACATTGTATAGGGGGGTCTGTGTACATTGTATAGGAGGGTCTGTGTACATTGTATAGGGGGGTCTGTGTACATTGTATAGGAGGGTCTGTGTACATTGTATAGGGGGGTCTGTGTACATAGTATAGGGGCGTCTGTGTACATTGTATAGGGGGTCTGTGCACATTGTATAGGGGGGTCTGTGCACATTGTATAGGAGGGTCTGTGCACATTGTATAGGAGGGTCTGTGTACATTGTATAGGAGGGTCTGTGTACATTGTATAGGGGGGTCTGTGTACATTGTATAGGAGGGTCTGTGTACATTGTATAGGAGGGTCTGTGTACATTGTATAGGGGGGTCTGTGTACATTGTATAGGAGGGTCTGTGTACATTGTATAGGAGGGTCTGTGTACATTGTATAGGAGGGTCTGTGTACATTGTATAGGAGGGTCTGTGTACATTGTATAGGAGGGTCTGTGTACAGTGTATAGGAGGGTCTGTGTACAGTGTATAGGAGGGTCTGTGTACAGTGTATAGGGGGGTCTGTGTACATTGTATGGGGGGGGGGTCTGTGTACATTGTATAAGGGGGGTCTGTGTACATTGTATAAGGGGGGTCTGTGTACATTGTATAAGGGGGGTCTGTGTACATTGTATAAGGGGGGTCTGTGTACATTGTATAAGGGGGGTCTGTGTACATTGTATAAGGGGGGTCTGTGTACATTGTATAAGGGGGGTCTGTGTACATTGTATAGGGGGGGTCTGTGTACATTGTATAGGGGGGGTCTGTGTACATTGTATAGGGGGGAGTCTGTGTACATTGTATAGGGGGGTCTGTGTACATTGTATAGGGGCGTCTGCGTACATTGTATAGGGGGGTCTGCGTACATTGTATAGGGGGGTCTGCGTACATTGTATAGGGGGGTCTGCGTACATTGTATAGGGGGGTCTGCGTACATTGTATAGGAGGGTCTGTGTACATTGTACAGGGGGGTCTGTGTACATTGTGTAGGAGGGTCTGTGTACATTGTATAGGAGGGTCTGTGTACATTGTATAGGAGGGTCTGTGTACATTGTATAGGAGGGTCTGTGTACATTGTATAGGAGGGTCTGTGTACATTGTATAGGGAGGTCTGTGTACATTTTATAGGGGGGTCTGTGTACATTGTAGAGGAGGGTCTGTGTACATTGTATAGGGCTCTGTGTACAGTGTATAGGGCTCTGTGTACAGTGTATAGGGCTCTGTGTACAGTGTATAGGGCTCTGTGTACAGTGTATAGGGCTCTGTGTACAGTGTATAGGGCTCTGTGTACAGTGTATAGGGCTCTGTGTGCAGTGTACAGGCTCTGTGCACAGTGTATAGGGCTCTGTACAGTGCATAGGGCTCTGTGTGCAGTGTACAGGCTCTGTGTGCAGTGTATAGGGCTCTGTGTACGGTGTACAGGCTCTGTGTGCAGTGTACAGGGCTCTGTGTACAGTGTACAGGCTCTGTGTACAGTGTACAGGCTCTGTGTACAGTGTATAGGGCTCCGCGCGGTGTGCGGGCTCTGCGCGCGGTGTGCGGGCTCTGCGCGCGGTGTACGGGGCTCTGCGCGCGGTGTACGGGGCTCTGCGCGCGGTGTACGGGGCTCTGCGCGCGGTGTACGGGGCTCTGTGTACAATGTACGGGCTCTGCGCGCGGTGTGCGGGCTCTGCGCGGTGTGCGGGCTCTGTGCGCGGTGTACGGGCTCTGTGCACGGTGTACAGTGCTCTGTGCGCGGTGTGCGGGCTCTGTGCGCGGTGTGCGGGCTCTGTGCGCGGTGTGCGGGCTCTGTGCGCGGTGTGCGGGCTCTGTGCGCGGTGTGCGGGCTCTGTGCGCGGTGAACGGGCTCTGTGCGCGGTGTACGGGTTCTGTGCACGGTCCAGGGTGGGATATGCTGCTTCCTGCAATCTGACAATCTCCAACACCCACAAACTCTGATTCCCATTTCCCCCCGGGCTGGAACAGGGCCCCCTGCCGGTCCGGCCCAGTCTCACACCCTGGACCACCCCCAGTTTTGGGGACAATTTCCTTTCACTGAGCGTCTCCCCCAACTCACTCCTTCCCACATTGTCTGACTTTATAAACGATTCGAGATGCAGAAGGAGCTTTCTTTATTTAATGGTTAATAAAGAAATAATCCTGAACACACAAACAATGGGATTGGATGAGCCTTAAATCAGCGTTGATGAAATGAGTTTTTGATTGGCGGCCGGTGCTGAACTTGTCCTGTTCCCCCCGCCGTGTGTTTAATGCTCCTGTCTGGGATCAGATTCACTTCTCACAACATTTCATTTCATTTCTAAATCACAGCAGAGTTTCCAGAGCGAGGGCATCAAACCAGCCCACATCCCCGAACCAGCAACTGGGCAAGATTCACACTCCCCTCAGCTCTGAGCTGCCAATAAATTCAACCCCAACTCGCCTGTTATCGAGGTGTAATTATTCCTATTGATCTGCAGCTTGTGAAGATAATGTGATCACTGAAACAAATCTCCGAAACTAGGCCAAATATGTCAAAACCTCATCAAACTCTAGTGATGTCCGACTGTGAGACCCTCCAGCCCTCCCACCCTCCGAGATCTCCGCGTTCCTCCAACTCTGGCCTCTTGTCCATCCCCCACTCCCTTCACCCCTCCATTGGCGGCCGTGCCTTCAGCTGCCCAGACCCTAAGCTCTGGAATTCCCTCCCTAAACCTCTCTGCCTCTCCCCCTCTCTCTCCCCCTCTCTCTCCTCCTGAAAACCAACCTCTTTGACCAAGCTTTTGGTCACCTGTCCTAATATCTCCTTATGTGGCTCGGTGTCAAATTTTATTTGATAATCGCTCCTGTGAAGTTCCTTGGGATGTTTTACTACGTTAAAGGCGCTATATAAATGCAAGTTGTTGTTGGGGTCACATAAGAACATAACACAAGAAATAGGAGCAGGAATAGGCCATTCGGCCCCTCGAGCCTGCTCCGCCATTCAATCAGATCATGGCTGATCTTCGACCTCAACTCCACTTTCCCGCCCAATCCCCATATCCCTTGATTCCCTCAGTATCCAAAAATCTATCGATCTCAGTCTTGAATATTCTCAACGACTGAGCATCCACAGCCCTCTGGGGTGGAGAATTCTAAAGATTCACAAACCCTACGAGCAGGTGGTGTGACGTAGGAGCCAGAAGATGAGTGTGGATTGTGAGGATCGAGCTGAAGGGGAACAGCATTCCGGGGGAGGAAGGGTGACGTTCGGAGACTATTTCTGCTCACAGTGTAGCAGCTTATAAAAGGCCGTAGTATTTATTATAGAAAATGGGTTATAAATATCCCAGTTATAAGTCTGTATATCAGTCAGAGTCCAGAGTAACACATTGTGTCGTTAAATGGTCCGCGGGAGGGACATCAAACCCAGAGTTTGTGAGTTTTTATTGGGGCCACTTTTAAAAAGAGAATGAGAATAATTTCACTTTTCCCGTGTGAGGAGCTGCTGAGATTGAGGTGAGATGATGGAGGGAGGGGAATATTTTTGCTTTTGCAGCTCCTCCTCACCTCTCCTGAAGGTGCTGACTCAAGTCCCACTCCAGAGACTCAAGCACTTAATCCAGGCCGACACTCCCGGTGCAGTACTGAGGGAGTGCTGCACTGTCGGAGGGTCAGTACTGAGGGAGTGCTGCACTGTCGGAGGGTCAGTACTGAGGGAGTGCTGGACTGTCGGAGGGTCAGTACTGAGGGAGTGCTGCACTGTCGGAAGGTCAGTACTGAGGGAGTGCTGGACTGTCGGAGGGTCAGTACTGAGGGAGTGCTGCACTGTCGGAGGGTCAGCACTGAGGGAGTGCTGCACTGTCGGAGGGTCAGCACTGAGGGAGTGCTGCACAGTTGGAGGGTCAGCACTGAGGGAGTGCTGCACAGTTGGAGGGTCAGTACTGAGGGAGTGCTGCACTGTCGGAGGGTCAGTACTGAGGGAGTGCTGCACTGTTGGAGGTGCCGTTTTTCGGATGAGATGTTAAACCGAGACCCCGTCTGCCCTCTCAGGTTGATATCGATGATTCCATGGCACTATTTTTAAGAAGAGCAGGGGAGTTCTCCCCGGTGTCCTGGCCAATATTTATCCCTCACCCAACATTGTGAAAAAACAGATTATCTGGTCATTTATCTCATTGCTGTTTGTGGGATCTTGCTCTGCGCAAATTGGCTGCCGCGTTTCCTACATTACAACAGTGACTACACTTCAGTAAAGTACTTCATTGGCTGTAAACGCTTTGGGTCGTCCTGAGGATGTGAAAGTCCCAAAGCTGCTCAAACAAAGTCCTCCACAGAGAGAGCCAATAGAAAGTGTTTGAGTGGGAACCTCGATTCCTTGTCATTGAATTGAAGGGCTGGAGACTCTCACATTTTAAAATTAAACAAAGCTGTTTCACTTTAATCCTCACTCCAGCCAATAGGTGACCGGCTCGTCACACTCACTGGTTCTCAGTGTCTGCAGTTATTGGTTTATATTAAAACTAATAAAAGGCGGTAACGATTGATTCTGGGCAGTGTGGTCCTGATGATCAGGGATCCAGAGTCTCGATCTGGTGTTGTCTGAAAGGATCTTTTGATTGTCTGTAATTTCTGAATGTTGCAGTAAATCAGTGCGTTTATAATCAGATAATGAATAATATCCTTAATCCCTCAAACTCCAGTGTGTTCTATTTAATCAGTGAGCTTTTCAATAGTGCCGAGATTTAACGGGAAAATCCCATCACAAGATTTATTTTTATCTCGATCAGAATCCTGGGAGTGAGTTGAAATCTTCATCTCATCGAAATCGAGATAAAGTCTCAAATCCAGGCACTCGGATTGGATTAGTCAGAGTGCGGGGATTGGCTGTTAATGGGCAGTGTGAGTCTGAGGATTGGGCTCGAAGGTCAGGAACAGAACCTGGTCCAAAATCCATTGATTTTATTTCTCTCCGAACAGGGAGCTGATGTCAGAAGGAGGAGATGATCAATGGGAGAGAGAGTCTTGTCAGGACACAGTCATCTCATTGGGTCCCAGTACTGACTGATCAGCGAATAAGGACAACTGTCTGACACAGAGAACAGCTGGGGGGAAAACAGCTGGAATTCAAACACCTGGAACATCTGCAAACACAGCCGGGGAAAACAGCTGGAACCATAACACCTGCACATCCGCAAACACAGCTGAGAAAAACAGCTGGAACCCCAACACCTGGAAAATCTGCAAACACCGCTGGGGAAAAACATCTGGAATCAGTGTCCAGTCAAAGTCGGATCGTCACAGAACGTTCACACCAGACCTCGGAGTGGAGACCCCCCTGAATCACCCCCAGACGGACCGAGATCACCCCCTCTCTGAGCGAGGGTCCATTCGGAGCGGAGACCCCCCTGAATCACCCCCAGACGGACCGAGATCACCCCCTCTCTGAGCGAGGGTCCAATCGGAACGATGCGTCTGTCCGGTTTGTTGCCCCTTCAGGCCCTTTGGACAGCCCTGTCTGTCTCCACACAGCACTTCCCGTCCTGGGGTCACTACGACCTGTGTAAGGCTCAGATTCACTGGGACCAGGGGAGGAGTTGGGATTACATGGCCTGCCAGCCCGAGGCGGAGCTGGTCAGCAGGTTCCTGAGGGTGAGGTTGGATCCCCCCAACAGTACGTGTGGAGAGACCCCGGAGATGTACTGCACGCTGGTGAGTAGAAGCCTTTCACACCCAGTCTCTGTTGTGTGTCACGCTGGGAATGGACGGTCACTGAATGGCCTTTATCAAAGTGAGTCATTACATAGAATTACAGAGAATGTACAGCACAGAAACAGGCCATTCGGCCCAACTGGTCTATACTGGTGTTTATGCTCCACACGAGCCTCCTCCCACCCTACTTCATCTCACCCTATCAGCATATCCTTCTATTCCTTTCTCCCTCCTGTGTTTATCGAGCTTCCCCTTAAATCCATCCACACTATTCACCTCAACCTCTCCTTGTGGGAGTGAGTTCCACATTCTCACCACTCTCTGGGTGAAGAAGTTTCTCCTGAATTCCCTATTGGATTTATTAGTGACGATCTTATATTTATGGCCCCGAGCAGGTGAACATGTCCAATTGTGTCTCTGAACACTGTCCAATATCTCCAGTGGGGGAATATGTCCAATTATATTTCTGAACACCACTGATTTATTATAATGTTCTGTCTCTCTGGGGCTGCTGGGAGACTTGTCATTTTCTGAAGATCCAATTTAGCCCAAAAGGCAACAGACTCGATCCCGATTGGCTTTGCTGTAATCTCCCCGAGTCTGACAATCTGATCTGATTGGGTTTCCGTACGATATAAACTGTCCTGTAATGAAGTCATTGAGATGTAAATTCAGGACTGTTTCTAAACATTAATTATCCTCTCGTTGAGTTAATCATCTCCTCAGGACAACTGGTTCCTTCATCATTGTTGGAGGGAAAACTCCTGAATTAATAATCCGTCATATGTTTCACCAATAATTAAAACTGTGTAATTTATTGCAGAACATGTAGTTTATCAGAGGGAATTATTCTCCAGGTCAATTAGTAATCTGTTACAACAATAATACGACTCTTTGAGGTAAATCTTACACCAGTCCCATATTCCACTGTAGGAGCTGTGTGTGAAACACTGTCCGGGCCCAGTGAGACCGGACTGGGTGTCACTGTGTGTGAAACACTGTCCGGACCCAGTGAGACCGGACTGGGTGTCACTGTGTGTGAAACACTGTCCGGACCCAGTGAGACCGGACTGGGTGTCACTGTGTGTGAAAAACTGCCCGGACCCAGTGAGACCGGACTGGGTGTCACTGTGTGTGAAACACTGCCCGGACCCAGTGAGACCGGACTGGGTGTCACTGTGTGTGAAACACTGCCCGGACCCAGTGAGACCGGACTGGGTGTCACTGTGTGTGAAACACTGCCCGGACCCAGTGAGACCGGACCGGGTGTCACTGTGTGTGAAACACTGCCCGGGCCCAGTGAGACCGGACCGGGTGTCACTGTGTGTGAAACACTGCCCGGACCCAGTGAGACCGGACCGGGTGTCACTGTGTGTGAAACACTGTCCGGACCCAGTGAGACCGGACCGGGTGTCACTGTGTGTGAAACACTGCCCGGACCCAGTGAGACCGGACCGGGTGTCACTGTGTGTGAAACACTGCCCGGGCCCAGTGAGACCGGACCGGGTGTCACTGTGTGTGAAACACTGTCCGGACCCAGTGAGACCGGTCCGGGTGTCACTGTGTGTGAAACACTGCCCGGGCCCAGTGAGACCGGACCGGGTGTCACTGTGTGTGAAACACTGTCCGGGCCCAGTGAGACCGGACCGGGTGTCACTGTGTGTGAAACACTGCCCGGACCCAGTGAGACCGGACCGGGTGTCACTGTGTGTGAAACACTGTCCGGACCCAGTGAGACCGGACCGGGTGTCACTGTGTGTGAAACACTGCCCGGACCCAGTGAGACCGGACCGGGTGTCACTGTGTGTGAAACACTGTCCGGACCCAGTGAGACCGGTCCGGGTGTCACTGTGTGTGAAACACTGCCCGGGCCCAGTGAGACCGGACCGGGTGTCACTGTGTGTGAAACACTGTCCGGGCCCAGTGAGACCGGACCGGGTGTCACTGTGTGTGAAACACTGCCCGGACCCAGTGAGACCGGACCGGGTGTCACTGTGTGTGAAACACTGTCAGGACCCAGTGAGACCGGACCGGGTGTCACTGTGTGTGAAACACTGCCCGGACCCAGTGAGACCGGACCGGGTGTCACTGTGTGTGAAACACTGCCCGGACCCAGTGAGACCGGACCGGGTGTCACTGTGTGTGAAACACTGTCCGGACCCAGTGAGACCGTACCGGGTGTCACTGTGTGTGAAACACTGCCCGGACCCAGTGAGACCGGACCGGGTGTCACTGTGTGTGAAACACTGCCTGGGCCCAGTGAGACCGGACCGGGTGTCACTGTGTGTGAAACACTGTCCGGGCCCAGTGGGACCGGACCGGGTGTCACTGTGTGTGAAACACTGCCCGGTCCCAGTGAGACCGGACCGGGTGTCACTGTGTGTGAAACACTGCCCGGACCCAGTGAGACCGGACCGGGTGTCACTGTGTGTGAAACACTGCCCGGACCCAGTGAGACCGGACCGGGTGTCACTGTGTGTGAAACACTGTCCGGACCCAGTGAGACCGGACCGGGTGTCACTGTGTGTGAAACACTGTCCGGACCCAGTGAGACCGGACCGGGTGTCACTGTGTGTGAAACACTGTCCGGACCCAGTGAGACCGGACCGGGTGTCACTGTGTGTGAAACACTGTCCGGACCCAGTGAGACCGGACCGGGTGTCACTGTGTGTGAAACACTGCCCGGGCCCAGTGAGACCGGACGGGGTGTCACTGTGTGTGAAACACTGCCCGGACCCAGTGAGACCGGACCGGGTGTCACTGTGTGTGAAACACTGTCAGGACCCAGTGAGACCGGACCGGGTGTCACTGTGTGTGAAACACTGCCCGGACCCAGTGAGACCGGACCGGGTGTCACTGTGTGTGAAACACTGCCCGGACCCAGTGAGACCGGACCGGGTGTCACTGTGTGTGAAACACTGTCCGGACCCAGTGAGACCGTACCGGGTGTCACTGTGTGTGAAACACTGCCCGGACCCAGTGAGACCGGACCGGGTGTCACTGTGTGTGAAACACTGCCCGGGCCCAGTGAGACCGGACCGGGTGTCACTGTGTGTGAAACACTGTCCGGGCCCAGTGGGACCGGACCGG
Organism: Heptranchias perlo; assembly: GCF_035084215.1. NCBI lineage: Eukaryota > Metazoa > Chordata > Chondrichthyes > Hexanchiformes > Hexanchidae > Heptranchias > Heptranchias perlo. The sequence goes on along the minus strand of NW_027139077.1, from coordinate 197,146 downwards.
GTGTCACTGTGTGTGAAACACTGCCCGGGCCCAGTGAGACCGGACCGGGTGTCACTGTGTGTGAAACACTGTCCGGACCCAGTGAGACCGGACCGGGTGTCACTGTGTGTGAAACACTGCCCGGGCCCAGTGAGACCGGACCGGGTGTCACTGTGTGTGAAACACTGTCCGGACCCAGTGAGACCGTACCGGGTGTCACTGTGTGTGAAACACTGCCCGGACCCAGTGAGACCGGACCGGGTGTCACTGTGTGTGAAACACTGCCCGGGCCCAGTGAGACCGGACCGGGTGTCACTGTGTGTGAAACACTGTCCGGGCCCAGTGGGACCGGACCGGGTGTCACTGTGTGTGAAACACTGCCCGGTCCCAGTGAGACCGGACCGGGTGTCACTGTGTGTGAAACACTGCCCGGACCCAGTGAGACCGGACCGGGTGTCACTGTGTGTGAAACACTGCCCGGACCCAGTGAGACCGGACCGGGTGTCACTGTGTGTGAAACACTGTCCGGACCCAGTGAGACCGGACCGGGTGTCACTGTGTGTGAAACACTGTCCGGACCCAGTGAGACCGGACCGGGTGTCACTGTGTGTGAAACACTGTCCGGACCCAGTGAGACCGGACCGGGTGTCACTGTGTGTGAAACACTGTCCGGACCCAGTGAGACCGGACCGGGTGTCACTGTGTGTGAAACACTGCCCGGGCCCAGTGAGACCGGACGGGGTGTCACTGTGTGTGAAACACTGCCCGGACCCAGTGAGACCGGACCGGGTGTCACTGTGTGTGAAACACTGGACCCAGTGAGACCGGACCGGGTGTCACTGTGTGTGAAACACTGCCCGGACCCAGTGAGACCGGACCGGGTGTCATTGTGTGTGAAACACTGTCCGGACCCAGTGAGACCGGACCGGGTGTCACTGTGTGTGAAACACTGCCCGGACCCAGTGAGACCGGACCGGGTGTCACTGTGTGTGAAACACTGTCCGGACCCAGTGAGAGCGGACCGGGTGTCACTGTGTGTGAAACACTGCCCGGTCCCAGTGAGACCGGACCGGGTGTCACTGTGTGTGAAACACTGCCCGGACCCAGTGAGACCGGACCGGGTGTCACTGTGTGTGAAACACTGCCCGGGCCCAGTGAGACCGGACCGGGTGTCACTGTGTGTGAAACACTGTCCGGACCCAGTGAGACCGGACCGGGTGTCACTGTGTGTGAAACACTGCCCGGACCCAGTGAGACCGGACCGGGTGTCACTGTGTGTGAAACACTGCCCGGACCCAGTGAGACCGGACCGGGTGTCACTGTGTGTGAAACACTGTCCTGGCCCAGTGAGACCGGACCGGGTGTCACTGTGTGTGAAACACTGTCCGGGCCCAGTGAGACCGGACCGGGTGTCACTGTGTGTGAAACACTGCCCAGACCCAGTGAGACCGGACCGGGTGTCACTGTGTGTGAAACACTGTCCGGGCCCAGTGAGACCGGACCGGGTGTCACTGTGTGTGAAACACTGCCCGGACCCAGTGAGACCGGACCGGGTGTCACTGTGTGTGAAACACTGCCCGGACCCAGTGAGACCGGACCGGGTGTCACTGTGTGTGAAACACTGTCCGGGCCCAGTGAGACCGGACCGGGTGTCACTGTGTGTGAAACACTGTCCGGGCCCAGTGAGACCGGACCGGGTGTCACTGTGTGTGAAACACTGTCCGGACCCAGTGAGACCGGACCGGGTGTCACTGTGTGTGAAACACTGCCCGGACCCAGTGAGACCGGACCGGGTGTCACTGTGTGTGAAACACTGTCCGGACCCAGTGAGACCGGACCGGGTGTCACTGTGTGTGAAACACTGCCCGGACCCAGTGAGACCGGACCGGGTGTCACTGTGTGTGAAACACTGCCCGGGCCCAGTGAGACCGGACCGGGTGTCACTGTGTGTGAAACACTGTCCGGACCCAGTGAGACCGGTCCGGGTGTCACTGTGTGTGAAACACTGCCCGGGCCCAGTGAGACCGGACCGGGTGTCACTGTGTGTGAAACACTGTCCGGGCCCAGTGAGACCGGACCGGGTGTCACTGTGTGTGAAACACTGCCCGGACCCAGTGAGACCGGACCGGGTGTCACTGTGTGTGAAACACTGTCCGGACCCAGTGAGACCGGACCGGGTGTCACTGTGTGTGAAACACTGCCCGGACCCAGTGAGACCGGACCGGGTGTCACTGTGTGTGAAACACTGTCCGGACCCAGTGAGACCGGTCCGGGTGTCACTGTGTGTGAAACACTGCCCGGGCCCAGTGAGACCGGACCGGGTGTCACTGTGTGTGAAACACTGTCCGGGCCCAGTGAGACCGGACCGGGTGTCACTGTGTGTGAAACACTGCCCGGACCCAGTGAGACCGGACCGGGTGTCACTGTGTGTGAAACACTGTCAGGACCCAGTGAGACCGGACCGGGTGTCACTGTGTGTGAAACACTGCCCGGACCCAGTGAGACCGGACCGGGTGTCACTGTGTGTGAAACACTGCCCGGACCCAGTGAGACCGGACCGGGTGTCACTGTGTGTGAAACACTGTCCGGACCCAGTGAGACCGTACCGGGTGTCACTGTGTGTGAAACACTGCCCGGACCCAGTGAGACCGGACCGGGTGTCACTGTGTGTGAAACACTGCCCGGGCCCAGTGAGACCGGACCGGGTGTCACTGTGTGTGAAACACTGTCCGGGCCCAGTGGGACCGGACCGGGTGTCACTGTGTGTGAAACACTGCCCGGTCCCAGTGAGACCGGACCGGGTGTCACTGTGTGTGAAACACTGCCCGGACCCAGTGAGACCGGACCGGGTGTCACTGTGTGTGAAACACTGCCCGGACCCAGTGAGACCGGACCGGGTGTCACTGTGTGTGAAACACTGTCCGGACCCAGTGAGACCGGACCGGGTGTCACTGTGTGTGAAACACTGTCCGGACCCAGTGAGACCGGACCGGGTGTCACTGTGTGTGAAACACTGTCCGGACCCAGTGAGACCGGACCGGGTGTCACTGTGTGTGAAACACTGTCCGGACCCAGTGAGACCGGACCGGGTGTCACTGTGTGTGAAACACTGCCCGGGCCCAGTGAGACCGGACGGGGTGTCACTGTGTGTGAAACACTGCCCGGACCCAGTGAGACCGGACCGGGTGTCACTGTGTGTGAAACACTGTCAGGACCCAGTGAGACCGGACCGGGTGTCACTGTGTGTGAAACACTGCCCGGACCCAGTGAGACCGGACCGGGTGTCACTGTGTGTGAAACACTGCCCGGACCCAGTGAGACCGGACCGGGTGTCACTGTGTGTGAAACACTGTCCGGACCCAGTGAGACCGTACCGGGTGTCACTGTGTGTGAAACACTGCCCGGACCCAGTGAGACCGGACCGGGTGTCACTGTGTGTGAAACACTGCCCGGGCCCAGTGAGACCGGACCGGGTGTCACTGTGTGTGAAACACTGTCCGGGCCCAGTGGGACCGGACCGGGTGTCACTGTGTGTGAAACACTGCCCGGGCCCAGTGAGACCGGACCGGGTGTCACTGTGTGTGAAACACTGTCCGGACCCAGTGAGACCGGACCGGGTGTCACTGTGTGTGAAACACTGCCCGGGCCCAGTGAGACCGGACCGGGTGTCACTGTGTGTGAAACACTGTCCGGACCCAGTGAGACCGTACCGGGTGTCACTGTGTGTGAAACACTGCCCGGACCCAGTGAGACCGGACCGGGTGTCACTGTGTGTGAAACACTGCCCGGGCCCAGTGAGACCGGACCGGGTGTCACTGTGTGTGAAACACTGTCCGGGCCCAGTGGGACCGGACCGGGTGTCACTGTGTGTGAAACACTGCCCGGTCCCAGTGAGACCGGACCGGGTGTCACTGTGTGTGAAACACTGCCCGGACCCAGTGAGACCGGACCGGGTGTCACTGTGTGTGAAACACTGCCCGGACCCAGTGAGACCGGACCGGGTGTCACTGTGTGTGAAACACTGTCCGGACCCAGTGAGACCGGACCGGGTGTCACTGTGTGTGAAACACTGTCCGGACCCAGTGAGACCGGACCGGGTGTCACTGTGTGTGAAACACTGTCCGGACCCAGTGAGACCGGACCGGGTGTCACTGTGTGTGAAACACTGTCCGGACCCAGTGAGACCGGACCGGGTGTCACTGTGTGTGAAACACTGCCCGGGCCCAGTGAGACCGGACGGGGTGTCACTGTGTGTGAAACACTGCCCGGACCCAGTGAGACCGGACCGGGTGTCACTGTGTGTGAAACACTGGACCCAGTGAGACCGGACCGGGTGTCACTGTGTGTGAAACACTGCCCGGACCCAGTGAGACCGGACCGGGTGTCATTGTGTGTGAAACACTGTCCGGACCCAGTGAGACCGGACCGGGTGTCACTGTGTGTGAAACACTGCCCGGACCCAGTGAGACCGGACCGGGTGTCACTGTGTGTGAAACACTGTCCGGACCCAGTGAGAGCGGATCGGGTGTCACTGTGTGTGAAACACTGCCCGGTCCCAGTGAGACCGGACCGGGTGTCACTGTGTGTGAAACACTGCCCGGACCCAGTGAGACCGGACCGGGTGTCACTGTGTGTGAAACACTGCCCGGGCCCAGTGAGACCGGACCGGGTGTCACTGTGTGTGAAACACTGTCCGGACCCAGTGAGACCGGACCGGGTGTCACTGTGTGTGAAACACTGCCCGGACCCAGTGAGACCGGACCGGGTGTCACTGTGTGTGAAACACTGCCCGGACCCAGTGAGACCGGACCGGGTGTCACTGTGTGTGAAACACTGTCCTGGCCCAGTGAGACCGGACCGGGTGTCACTGTGTGTGAAACACTGTCCGGGCCCAGTGAGACCGGACCGGGTGTCACTGTGTGTGAAACACTGCCCAGACCCAGTGAGACCGGACCGGGTGTCACTGTGTGTGAAACACTGTCCGGGCCCAGTGAGACCGGACCGGGTGTCACTGTGTGTGAAACACTGCCCGGACCCAGTGAGACCGGACCGGGTGTCACTGTGTGTGAAACACTGCCCGGACCCAGTGAGACCGGACCGGGTGTCACTGTGTGTGAAACACTGTCCGGGCCCAGTGAGACCGGACCGGGTGTCACTGTGTGTGAAACACTGTCCGGGCCCAGTGAGACCGGACCGGGTGTCACTGTGTGTGAAACACTGTCCGGACCCAGTGAGACCGGACCGGGTGTCACTGTGTGTGAAACACTGCCCGGACCCAGTGAGACCGGACCGGGTGTCACTGTGTGTGAAACACTGTCCGGGCCCAGTGAGACCGGACCGGGTGTCACTGTGTGTGAAACACTGTCCGGGCCCAGTGAGACCGGACCGGGTGTCACTGTGTGTGAAACACTGCCCGGACCCAGTGAGACCGGACCGGGTGTCACTGTGTGTGAAACACTGCCCGGACCCAGTGAGACCGGACCGGGTGTCACTGTGTGTGAAACACTGCCCGGACCCAGTGAGACCGGACCGGGTGCCACTGTGTGTGAAACACTGCCCGGACCCATTGAGACCGGACCGGGTGCCACTGTGTGTGAAACACTGCCCGGGCCCAGTGAGACCGGACCGGGTGTCACTGTGTGTGAAACACTGCCCGGACCCAGTGAGACCGGACCGGGTGTCACTGTGTGTGAAACACTGCCCGGACCCAGTGAGACCGGACCGGGTGTCACTGTGTGTGAAACACTGCCCGGACCCAGTGAGACCGGACCGGGTGTCACTGTGTGTGAAACACTGCCCGGACCCAGTGAGACCGGACCGGGTGTCACTGTGTGTGAAACACTGCCCGGACCCAGTGAGACCGGACCGCGTGTCACTGTGTGTGAAACACTGCCCGGACCCAGTGAGACCGAACCGGGTGTCACTGTGTGTGAAACACTGCCCGGGCCCAGTGAGACCGGACCGGGTGTCACTGTGTGTGAAACACTGTCCGGGCCCAGTGAGACCGGACCGGGTGTCACTGTGTGTGAAACACTGCCCGGACCCAGTGAGACCGGACCGGGTGTCACTGTGTGTGAAACACTGCCCGGACCCAGTGAGACCGGACCGCGTGTCACTGTGTGTGAAACACTGCCCGGACCCAGTGAGACCGGACCGCGTGTCACTGTGTGTGAAACACTGCCCGGACCCAGTGAGACCGGACCGCGTGTCACTGTGTGTGAAACACTGCCCGGACCCAGTGAGACCGGACCGGGTGTCACTGTGTGTGAAACACTGCCCGGGCCCAGTGAGACCAGACCGGGTGTCACTGTGTGTGAAACACTGCCCGGACCCAGTGAGACCGGACCGGGTGTCACTGTGTGTGAAACACTGTCCGGGCCCAGTGAGACCGGACCGGGTGTCACTGTGTGTGAAACACTGTCCGGGCCCAGTGAGACCGGACCGGGTGTCACTGTGTGTGAAACACTGCCCGGGCCCAGTGAGACCGGACCGGGTGTCACTGTGTGTGAAACACTGCCCGGACCCAGTGAGACCGGACCGGGTGTCACTGTGTGTGAAACACTGCCCGGACCCAGTGAGACCGGACCGGGTGTCACTGTGTGTGAAACACTGCCCGGGCCCAGTGAGACCGGACCGGGTGTCACTGTGTGTGAAACACTGTCCGGACCCAGTGAGACCGGACCGGGTGTCACTGTGTGTGAAACACTGCCCGGACCCAGTGAGACCGGACCGTGTGTCACTGTGTGTGAAACACTGCCCGGACCCAGTGAGACCGGACCGGGTGTCACTGTGTGTGAAACACTGCCCGGACCCAGTGAGACCGGACCGGGTGTCACTGTGTGTGAAACACTGTCCGGGCCCAGTGAGACCGGACCGGGTGTCACTGTGTGTGAAACACTGTCCGGACCCAGTGAGACCGGACCGGGTGTCACTGTGTGTGAAACACTGCCCGGACCCAGTGAGACCGGACCGGGTGTCACTGTGTGTGAAACACTGCCCGGGCCCAGTGAGACCGGACCGGGTGTCACTGTGTGTGAAACACTGTCCGGGCCCAGTGAGACCGGACCGGGTGTCACTGTGTGTGAAACACTGCCCGGACCCAGTGAGACCGGACCGGGTGTCACTGTGTGTGAAACACTGTCCGGACCCAGTGAGACCGGACCGGGTGTCACTGTGTGTGAAACACTGCCCGGGCCCAGTGAGACCGGACCGGGTGTCACTGTGTGTGAAACACTGCCCGGACCCAGTGAGACCGGACCGGGTGTCACTGTGTGTGAAACACTGTCCGGACCCAGTGAGACCGGACCGGGTGTCACTGTGTGTGAAACACTGCCCGGGCCCAGTGAGACCGGACCGGGTGTCACTGTGTGTGAAACACTGCCCGGGCCCAGTGAGACCGGACCGGGTGTCACTGTGTGTGAAACACTGCCCGGACCCAGTGAGACCGGACCGGGTGTCACTGTGTGTGAAACACTGCCCGGACCCAGTGAGACCGGACCGGGTGTCACTGTGTGTGAAACACTGTCCGGACCCAGTGAGACCGGACCGGGTGTCACTGTGTGTGAAACACTGCCCGGACCCAGTGAGACCGGACCGGGTGTCACTGTGTGTGAAACACTGTCCGGACCCAGTGAGACCGGACCGGGTGTCACTGTGTGTGAAACACTGTCCGGACCCAGTGAGACCGGACCGGGTGTCACTGTGTGTGAAACACTGTCCGGGCCCAGTGAGACCGGACCGGGTGTCACTGTGTGTGAAACACTGTCCGGGCCCAGTGAGACCGGACCGGGTGTCACTGTGTGTGAAACACTGTCCGGGCCCAGTGAGACCGGACCGGGTGTCACTGTGTGTGAAACACTGCCCGGACCCAGTGAGACCGGACCAGGTGTCACTGTGTGTGAAACACTGCCCGGACCCAGTGAGACCGGACCGGGTGTCACTGTGTGTGAAACACTGCCCGGGCCCAGTGAGACCGGACCGGGTGTCACTGTGTGTGAAACACTGCCCGGACCCAGTGAGACCGGACCGGGTGTCACTGTGTGTGAAACACTGCCCGGACCCAGTGAGACCGGACCGGGTGTCACTGTGTGTGAAACACTGCCCGGACCCAGTGAGACCGGACCGCGTGTCACTGTGTGTGAAACACTGCCCGGACCCAGTGAGACCGGACCGGGTGTCACTGTGTGTGAAACACTGTCCGGGCCCAGTGAGACCGGACCGGGTGTCACTGTGTGTGAAACACTGTCCGGGCCCAGTGAGACCGGACCGGGTGTCACTGTGTGTGAAACACTGCCCGGACCCAGTGAGACCGGACCGGGTGTCACTGTGTGTGAAACACTGCCCGGACCCAGTGAGACCGGACCGCGTGTCACTGTGTGTGAAACACTGCCCGGACCCAGTGAGACCGGACCGCGTGTCACTGTGTGTGAAACACTGTCCGGGCCCAGTGAGACCGGACCGGGTGTCACTGTGTGTGAAACACTGTCCGGACCCAGTGAGACCGGACCGGGTGTCACTGTGTGTGAAACACTGCCCGGACCCAGTGAGACCGGACCGGGTGTCACTGTGTGTGAAACACTGTCCGGGCCCAGTGAGACCGGACCGGGTGTCACTGTGTGTGAAACACTGCCCGGACCCAGTGAGACCGGACCGGGTGTCACTGTGTGTGAAACACTGTCCGGACCCAGTGAGACCGGACCGGGTGTCACTGTGTGTGAAACACTGCCCGGGCCCAGTGAGACCGGACCGGGTGTCACTGTGTGTGAAACACTGCCCGGGCCCAGTGAGACCGGACCGGGTGTCACTGTGTGTGAAACACTGCCCGGACCCAGTGAGACCGGACCGGGTGTCACTGTGTGTGAAACACTGTCCGGACCCAGTGAGACCGGACCGGGTGTCACTGTGTGTGAAACACTGCCCGGGCCCAGTGAGACCGGACCGGGTGTCACTGTGTGTGAAACACTGCCCGGGCCCAGTGAGACCGGACCGGGTGTCACTGTGTGTGAAACACTGCCCGGACCCAGTGAGACCGGACCGGGTGTCACTGTGTGTGAAACACTGCCCGGACCCAGTGAGACCGGACCGGGTGTCACTGTGTGTGAAACACTGTCCGGACCCAGTGAGACCGGACCGGGTGTCACTGTGTGTGAAACACTGCCCGGACCCAGTGAGACCGGACCGGGTGTCACTGTGTGTGAAACACTGTCCGGACCCAGTGAGACCGGACCGGGTGTCACTGTGTGTGAAACACTGCCCGGACCCAGTGAGACCGGACCGGGTGTCACTGTGTGTGAAACACTGTCCGGGCCCAGTGAGACCGGACCGGGTGTCACTGTGTGTGAAACAATGTCCGGGCCCAGTGAGACCGGACCGGGTGTCACTGTGTGTGAAACACTGTCCGGACCCAGTGAGACCGGACCGGGTGTCACTGTGTGTGAAACACTGCCCGGACCCAGTGAGACCGGACCGGGTGTCACTGTGTGTGAAACACTGTCCGGGCCCAGTGAGACCGGACCGGGTGTCACTGTGTGTGAAACACTGTCCGGACCCAGTGAGACCGGACCGGGTGTCACTGTGTGTGAAACACTGCCCGGACCCCGTGAGACCGGACCGGGTGTCACTGTGTGTGAAACACTGCCCGGGCCCAGTGAGACCGGACCGGGTGTCACTGTGTGTGAAACACTGCCCGGACCCAGTGAGACCGGACCGGGTGTCACTGTGTGTGAAACACTGTCCGGACCCAGTGAGACCGGACCGGGTGTCACTGTGTGTGAAACACTGCCCGGACCCAGTGAGACCGGACCGGGTGTCACTGTGTGTGAAACACTGTCCGGACCCAGTGAGACCGGACCGGGTGTCACTGTGTGTGAAACACTGTCCGGACCCAGTGAGACCGGACCGGGTGTCACTGTGTGTGAAACACTGTCCGGACCCAGTGAGACCGGACCGGGTGTCACTGTGTGTGAAACACTGTCCGGGCCCAGTGAGACCGGACCGGGTGTCACTGTGTGTGAAACACTGTCCGGGCCCAGTGAGACCGGACCGGGTGTCACTGTGTGTGAAACACTGTCCGGGCCCAGTGAGACCGGACCGGGTGTCACTGTGTGTGAAACACTGCCCGGACCCAGTGAGACCGGACCGGGTGTCACTGTGTGTGAAACACTGCCCGGGCCCAGTGAGACCGGACCGGGTGTCACTGTGTGTGAAACACTGTCCGGGCCCAGTGAGACCGGACCGGGTGTCACTGTGTGTGAAACACTGTCCGGGCCCAGTGAGACCGGACCGGGTGTCACTGTGTGTGAAACACTGCCCGGACCCAGTGAGACCGGACCGGGTGTCACTGTGTGTGAAACACTGTCCGGACCCAGTGAGACCGGACCGGGTGTCACTGTGTGTGAAACACTGCCCGGGCCCAGTGAGACCGGACCGGGTGTCACTGTGTGTGAAACACTGCCCGGGCCCAGTGAGACCGGACCGGGTGTCACTGTGTGTGAAACACTGCCCGGGCCCAGTGAGACCGGACCGGGTGTCACTGTGTGTGAAACACTGCCCGGACCCAGTGAGACCGGACCGGGTGTCACTGTGTGTGAAACACTGCCCGGACCCAGTGAGACCGGACCGGGTGTCACTGTGTGTGAAACACTGCCCGGACCCAGTGAGACCGGACCGGGTGTCACTGTGTGTGAAACACTGCCCGGCCCCAGTGAGACCGGACCGGGTGTCACTGTGTGTGAAACACTGCCCGGCCCCAGTGAGACCGGACCGGGTGTCACTGTGTGTGAAACACTGCCCGGACCCAGTGAGACCGGACCGGGTGTCACTGTGTGTGAAACACTGCCCGGACCCAGTGAGACCGGACCGGGTGTCACTGTGTGTGAAACACTGTCCGGACCCAGTGAGACCGGACCGGGTGTCACTGTGTGTGAAACACTGTCCGGACCCAGTGAGACCGGACCGGGTGTCACTGTGTGTGAAACACTGTCCGGACCCAGTGAGACCGGACCGGGTGTCACTGTGTGTGAAACACTGTCCGGGCCCAGTGAGACCGGACCGGGTGTCACTGTGTGTGAAACACTGTCCGGGCCCAGTGAGACCGGACCGGGTGTCACTGTGTGTGAAACACTGCCCGGACCCAGTGAGACCGGACCGGGTGTCACTGTGTGTGAAACACTGCCCGGACCCAGTGAGACCGGACCGGGTGTCACTGTGTGTGAAACACTGCCCGGGCCCAGTGAGACCGGACCGGGTGTCACTGTGTGTGAAACACTGCCCGGGCCCAGTGAGACCGGACCGGGTGTCACTGTGTGTGAAACACTGTCCGGGCCCAGTGAGACCGGACCGGGTGTCACTGTGTGTGAAACACTGCCCGGGCCCAGTGAGACCGGACCGGGTGTCACTGTGTGTGAAACACTGTCCGGACCCAGTGAGACCGGACCGGGTGTCACTGTGTGTGAAACACTGCCCGGACCCAGTGAGACCGGACCGGGTGTCACTGTGTGTGAAACACTGTCCGGACCCAGTGAGACCGGAACGGGTGTCACTGTGTGTGAAACACTGTCCGGACCCAGTGAGACCGGACCGGGTGTCACTGTGTGTGAAACACTGTCCGGGCCCAGTGAGACCGGACCGGGTGTCACTGTGTGTGAAACACTGCCCGGACCCAGTGAGACCGGACCGGGTGTCACTGTGTGTGAAACACTGTCCGGGCCCAGTGAGACCGGACCGGGTGTCACTGTGTGTGAAACACTGTCCGGACCCAGTGAGACCGGACCGGGTGTCACTGTGTGTGAAACACTGCCCGGACCCAGTGAGACCGGACCGGGTGTCACTGTGTGTGAAACACTGTCCGGACCCAGTGAGACCGGACCGGGTGTCACTGTGTGTGAAACACTGTCCGGGCCCAGTGAGACCGGACCGGGTGTCACTGTGTGTGTGAAACACTGTCCGGACCCAGTGAGACCGGACCGGGTGTCACTGTGTGTGAAACACTGTCCGGGCCCAGTGAGACCGGACCGGGTGTCACTGTGTGTGAAACACTGCCCGGACCCAGTGAGACCGGACCGGGTGTCACTGTGTGTGAAACACTGTCCGGGCCCAGTGAGACCGGACCGGGTGTCACTGTGTGTGAAACACTGCCCGGACCCAGTGAGACCGGACCGGGTGTCACTGTGTGTGAAACACTGTCCGGACCCAGTGAGACCGGACCGGGTGTCACTGTGTGTGAAACACTGCCCGGGCCCAGTGAGACCGGACCGGGTGTCACTGTGTGTGAAACACTGCCCGGGCCCAGTGAGACCGGACCGGGTGTCACTGTGTGTGAAACACTGTCCGGGCCCAGTGAGACCGGACCGGGTGTCACTGTGTGTGAAACACTGTCCGGACCCAGTGAGACCGGACCGGGTGTCACTGTGTGTGAAACACTGTCCGGGCCCAGTGAGACCGGACCGGGTGTCACTGTGTGTGAAACACTGTCCGGACCCAGTGAGACCGGACCGGGTGTCACTGTGTGTGAAACACTGCCCGGGCCCAGTGAGACCGGACCGGGTGTCACTGTGTGTGAAACACTGCCCGGACCCAGTGAGACCGGACCGGGTGTCACTGTGTGTGAAACACTGCCCGGGCCCAGTGAGACCGGACCGGGTGTCACTGTGTGTGAAACACTGTCCGGACCCAGTGAGACCGGACCGGGTGTCACTGTGTGTGAAACACTGCCCGGGCCCAGTGAGACCGGACCGGGTGTCACTGTGTGTGAAACACTGTCCGGACCCAGTGAGACCGGACCGGGTGTCACTGTGTGTGAAACACTGCCCGGACCCAGTGAGACCGGACCGGGTGTCACTGTGTGTGAAACACTGCCCGGGCCCAGTGAGACCGGACCGGGTGTCACTGTGTGTGAAACACTGCCCGGACCCAGTGAGACCGGACCGGGTGTCACTGTGTGTGAAACACTGTCCGGGCCCAGTGAGACCGGACCGGGTGTCACTGTGTGTGAAACACTGTCCGGACCCAGTGAGACCGGACCGGGTGTCACTGTGTGTGAAACACTGTCCGGGCCCAGTGAGACCGGACCGGGTGTCACTGTGTGTGAAACACTGTCCGGACCCAGTGAGACCGGACCGGGTGTCACTGTGTGTGAAACACTGCCCGGACCCAGTGAGACCGGACCGGGTGTCACTGTGTGTGAAACACTGCCCGGGCCCAGTGAGACCGGACCGGGTGTCACTGTGTGTGAAACACTGTCCGGGCCCAGTGAGACCGGACCGGGTGTCACTGTGTGTGAAACACTGCCCGGGCCCAGTGAGACCGGACCGGGTGTCACTGTGTGTGAAACACTGTCCGGGCCCAGTGAGACCGGACCGGGTGTCACTGTGTGTGAAACACTGCCCGGACCCAGTGAGACCGGACCGGGTGTCACTGTGTGTGAAACACTGTCCGGACCCAGTGAGACCGGACCGGGTGTCACTGTGTGTGAAACACTGCCCGGGCCCAGTGAGACCGGACCGGGTGTCACTGTGTGTGAAACACTGCCCGGGCCCAGTGAGACCGGACCGGGTGTCACTGTGTGTGAAACACTGTCCGGGCCCAGTGAGACCGGACCGGGTGTCACTGTGTGTGAAACACTGTCCGGACCCAGTGAGACCGGACCGGGTGTCACTGTGTGTGAAACACTGTCCGGACCCAGTGAGACCGGACCGGGTGTCACTGTGTGTGAAACACTGCCCGGACCCAGTGAGACCGGACCGGGTGTCACTGTGTGTGAAACACTGCCCGGGCCCAGTGAGACCGGACCGGGTGTCACTGTGTGTGAAACACTGTCCGGACCCAGTGAGACCGGACCGGGTGTCACTGTGTGTGAAACACTGCCCGGGCCCAGTGAGACCGGACCGGGTGTCACTGTGTGTGAAACACTGTCCGGACCCAGTGAGACCGGACCGGGTGTCACTGTGTGTGAAACACTGCCCGGACCCAGTGAGACCGGACCGGGTGTCACTGTGTGTGAAACACTGCCCGGTCCCAGTGAGACCGGACCGGGTGTCACTGTGTGTGAAACACTGTCCGGACCCAGTGAGACCGGACCGGGTGTCACTGTGTGTGAAACACTGTCCGGACCCAGTGAGACCGGACCGGGTGTCACTGTGTGTGAAACACTGTCCGGGCCCAGTGAGACCGGACTGGGTGTCACTGTGTGAGATTCACACACCTCAGGATGTCCCAAAGCACTTTAAAAGTGTCAGCTCTCTCGCCCCTGAGAGGTAGAGAGGCGGAGCAGTTTAGGGAGGGAATTTCAGAGCTTGGTGCCCAGGCAGCTGAAGGCACGGCCGCCAATGGTGGGGTGATGAAAATCGGGGATGCGCAAGAGGCCAGGATTGGAGGAGTGCAGAGATCTCGGAGGGTTGTAGGACTGGAGGAGGTTACAGAGATAGGGAGGGGGCGAGGCCACGGAGGGATTTGAACACGAGGATAAGAATTTAAAAATCGAGGCATTGCTGGACTGGGAGCCAATGTAGGTCAGCGAGCACAGGGGTGATGGGTGAACGGGCGAGTTAGGATACGGGAGGCAGAGTTTTGGATGAGCTGAAGTTTACGGAGGGTGGAAGGTGGGAGGCCGGGCAGGAGAGTATTGGAATAGTCGAGCCTGGAGGTGAGAAAGGCATGGATGGTGCAGTGGAACAGTAAACAAGAAACCTGGTCCAGAAATGTGAGAATCAGAGAGAGCTCGAGCGAGTGGTGGAGAGAGACAGTCGCTCAGTCTCTCTCTTCACTCCCGCTGTGGTTTCACACTGAACTCCCACCACTGATTGCCCCTCGAGTTTCCTCACCGTTTACACACTGTCATTCCATAGAATGGTGAGTTGTAGCACTGGGACAAGGGGCTGTTAATTATGTACCGAGGACACGGCAATTCAGGAGCACTTAACATCTGGACAGTGTGATTATTCATTCATACTTTTGACAGCTTTAGGATTCTGTTACTAATGGACACTCGTTTCATTCTAAATACAGACATTAAAATAATCTCTTCCAATATCCAACTTTAGTCAGTGCCTTTAGAAAGATGCTGTGAGAATTGTGGATTCATTAATAAGAACATAAGAAATAGGAGCAGGAGTAGGCCATTCGGCCCCTCAAGCCTGCTCCGCCATTGAACAAGATCATGGCTGATCTTCGATCTCAATGCCATTTTCCTGCACCATCCCCATATCCCTTGATGCCTTTTAATATCTAGAAATCTATCGATCTCTGTTTTGAATGTACTCAATGATTGAAGCCTCTTTGCATCCTCCTCACAACTCACATTCCCACCTAGTTTTGTGTCATCAGCAAACTTGGAAATATTACATTTGGTCCCCGCATCCGAATCATTGATATAGATTGTGAATAGCTGGGGCCCAAGCACTGATCCCTGTGGTACCCCACTGGTCACAGTCTGCCAACCTGAAAAAGACCCGTTTATTCCTACTCTCTGTTTTCTGTCTGTTAACCAATTCTCAATCAATGCCAGTATATTGCCCCCAATTCCATGTGCTCTAACTTTGTTCACCAACCTCCGGTGTGGGACCTTATCGAAAGCCTTCTGAAAATCCAAATACACCACATCCACTGGTTCCCCTTTATCTATTCTACTAGTTACTAGGTCTGTAATTCCCTGTTTTCTCTCTCCCTCCTTTCTTAAATAGTGGGGTTACATTTGCCACCCTCCAATCTGCAGGAACCATTCCAGAATCTATAGAATTTTGGAAGATGACAACCAATGCATCCACTATCTCTGTCGCCACCTCTTTCAAAACCCTGGGATGGAGATCATCAGGTCCTTGGGATTTATCGACTTTCAGTCCCATTAATTTCTCTAATACTATTTTTTTACGAATACTAATTTCTTTCAGTTCCTCATTCTCACCAGACCCTTGGATCTCTAGTATTTCTGGGAGGTTTTTTGTGTCTTCTTCCATGAAGAGACACAAAGTATTTGTTTAATTTCTCTGCCATTTCCTTTTTCCCCGTTATAAATTCTCCCCTCTCTGTGTGTAAGGGACCCACATTTGCCTTCACCAGTCTTTTCCTTTCTACATTCCTATAGAAGCTTTTACAGTCCGTTTGTATGTTTCTCGCTAGTTTACTCTCATATTCTATTTTCCCTCTTTATCAATTTCTTGGTCCTCCTTTGCTGAATTCTAAAATGCTCCCAATCCTCAGGCTTACTGCTTTTTCTGGCGTCTTTCTCTGCCTCTTTCTTTGATTTAATACTATCTTTAATTTCTCTTGTTAATCTCTATTATCCAGCTTTAGTCAGTGCCTTTAGAAAGATGCTGTGAGAATTGTAGATTCATTAATCTCGATTCTCTCTGTATACGGCCCCCTCTCCATCTTTCTCACACATTAATTTTATTGATTGCTGCAACAGCCACTTTCTGAAGATTGCGGTCTAACAGGCGAGCTGTGTGATCATTTGGAAAAGGATGTTGGTCTGATTCTGTGTTGCCGATGTTGGGGAGAGTATCAGTGTGTCCCATCCACAGGATGCACTGCAGCAACTCGCCAAGGCTTCTTCGACAGCACCTCCCAAACCCACCACCTCCACCACCGAGAAGGACAAGGGCAGCAGGTGCATGGGAACACCGTCACCTCCAAGTTCCCCTCCGAGTCACACACCATCCCGTCTTATAATCAGAGAATCGTAGAACCTTACAGCACTGAAGGAGGCCATTCGGCCCATCGTGCCTGTGCCGGCTCTTTGAAAGAGCTATCCAATTAATCCCACTCCCCCGCTCTTTCCCCATAGCCCTGCAAATTTTTCCTTTTCAAGTATTTATCCAATTCCCTTTTGAAAGTTATTATTGAATCTGCTTCCACCGCCCTTTCAGGCAGCGCATTCCAGATCATGACAACTCGCTGCGAAAAAAATTCTCCACATCTCTCCTCTGGTTTTTTGGCCAATTACCTTAAATCTGTGTCCTCTGGTTACCGACCCTCCTGCCACTGGAAACAGTTTCTCCTTATTTACTCTGTCAAAACCCTTCATAATTTTGAACACCTCTATTAAATCTCCCCTCAACCTTCTCGACTCTGAGGAGAACAACCCCAGCTTCTCCAGTCTCTCCACATAACTGAAGTCCCTCATCCCTGTTACCATTCTGGTAAATCTCCTCTGCACCCTCTCCGAGGCCTCGTCTGTCCTTCACCCGACTGTCGGAATCATCAGAGAATCTGGGAACATTGTGATGGGAGAATACGACCCACATAAAAGCTGATGTGTGACCTCTGATTGTCTGCGGGCCGTCGACTCATTCCCGAAACGCACCTTGTGTGAAATATGTGGAGCTGCCGCTGTCTCTGTCGCTGCTTCACTGCGGAAGGACCCTGACCTGAAGTGAGCCCGAGGGAGCCCTGCCATCTCCGACTGCTTCCTCGCAAACCAGCCGCAGATAAAGCATCATTAGGACCACAGGCTGGGCTGTGGTCTGACACCCAGAGCCCAGGATTATGGCCTGATCGGAAATAAGGGATTGTTTTAACAACGGACTGTAAAAAGACAACTGCCCCTCGATCATTCCGCCCGGAAAACTTTCCTCCTTTCTCTCTCCTTTTGGGCAATAAATGCCGGCCTCGCCAGCGACGCCCACATCCCGAGAATTAATAAACACAAATGATTCTTTCAGAACAACATTCCTGAGAAATTGGCTGATGATAAATTCTGTGATCCAGATATTCCTAATTCTGATACAACAAACTGCACAGTGACGGGGAATCACTCCAAGTGACGGGGAATCACTCCAAGTGACGGGGAATCACTCCCGGTGACGGGGGATCGGGGGATCACTCCCGGTGACGGGGAATCACCCCCGGTGACGGGGAATCACCCCCGGTGACGGGGATTCACTCCCAGTGACAGGGAATCACACCCAGTGACGAGGGATCACCCCCGGTGACGGGGAATCACCCCCGGTGACGGGGAATCTCCCCCAGTGACGGGGAATCACTCCCAGTGACGGGGAATCTCCCCCAGTGACGGGGAATCTCCCCCAGTGACGGGGAATCTCCCCCAGTGACGGGGAATCTCCCCCAGTGACGGGGAATCTCCCCCAGTGACGGGGAATCTCCCCCAGTGACGGGGAATCTCCCCCAGTGACGGGGAATCTCCCCCAGTGACGGGGAATCTCCCCCAGTGACGGGGAATCTCCCCCAGTGACGGGGAATCTCCCCCAGTGACGGGGAATCTCCCCCAGTGACGGGGAATCTCCCCCAGTGACGGGGAATCTCCCCCAGTGACGGGGAATCTCCCCCAGTGACGGGGAATCTCCCCCAGTGACGGGGAATCTCCCCCAGTGACGGGGAATCACCCCCAGTGACGGGGAATCACTCCCATTGACGGGGAATCTCCCCCGGTGGACAGGGAATCACCCCCGGCGACGGGGAATCTCCCCCAGTGACGGGGAATCTCCCCCAGTGACGGGGAATCACTCCCAGTGACGGGGAATCACTCCCAGTGACGGGGAATCTCCCCTAGTGACGGGGAATCACTCCCAGCGACGGGGAATCACCCCCAGCGACGGGGAATCTCCCCCAGTGACGGGGAATCACTCCCAGCGACGGGGAATCACCCCCAGCGACGGGGAATCACTCCCAGCGACGGGGAATCACTCCCAGCGACGGGGAATCACTCCCAGCGACGAGGAATCTCCCCCAGTGACGGGGAATCTCCCCCAGTGACGGGGAATCTCCCCCAGTGACGGGGAATCACCCCCAGTGACGGGGAATCACCCCCAGTGACGGAGAATCACCCCCAGTGACGGGGAATCGCCCCCGGTGAGGATAAGGTGGGATCTTACAGTTGTGTTTCCAATTCCTGTGTAGTTTTACAATTCAGGTCTCTAAATATTTTAGAGGTGTGAAGCTATTTTTAGTTAGACAGAGCGAGAATCATTCCTCGACACTACAGCGATATAATTAACCAGCTGTCTAACCGTCCAGCACAAAGTGCAGTGAGATGGAGCGCGTACAGTTTAATCAAAACTTATCCCTGAGAAAATCAGAGTGGATCGATATTCCTGGATTCCAAGACAGTGTCGAGAGAGCTTTACTCTGTATCTAACCCGTGCTGTACCTGCCCTGGGAGTGTTTGATGGGACAGTGTAGAGGGAGCTTTACTCTGTATCTAACCCGTGCTGTACCTGCCCTGGGAGTGTTTGATGGGACAGTGTAGAGGGAGCTTTACTCTGTATCTAACCCTGTACCTGCCCTGGGAGTGTTTGATGGGACAGTGTAGAGGGAGCTTTACTCTGTATCTAACCCATGCTGTACCTGCCCTGGGAGTGTTTGATGGGACAGTGTAGATGGGGCCTAACTCTGTATCTAACCCGTGTTGCTCTGTGCCCATTTCCAGGAGAACCCCTACATGTGCAACAACGAGTGTGATGCTCGCACGCCCGAGCTCGCACACCCCCCCGAGCTGATGCTGGATCACGAGGGCCGGATCCCAAACACCTTTTGGCAAAGCGTCTCCTGGAGGAGTTTCCCCGAGCCCCTCCTGGTCAATATCACCCTGTCCTGGGGCAAGACCATCGAGCTGACCGAGGATATCGTCATCACCTTCGAGTCGGGCCGGCCGGAGCAGATGGTCCTGGAGAAATCTCTGGACTACGGCCGGACGTGGCAGCCCTACCAGTTCTACGCTGCCGACTGCCTCAACTCCTTCGGGATGGAGCGGGGAACGGTCCGGGATCTGAGCCCAGCCTCGGTGCTGGACATCATCTGCACGGAGGAGGACTCCAGGGGCTACGTGTGGAAGGTGGACAAGACGGTCCGCTTCGAGATCAGGGAGCGGTTCGCCCTGTTCGGGGGGCCCCTTCTCCGCAACATGGCCTCGCTCTACGGCCAGCTGGACACCACCAAGGACCTGAGGGACTTCTTCACCCTGACCGACCTGCGGGTCAGGCTGCTCCGGCCAGCCACCGGGGCCACCAGCGTCGACCAGCTCAACCTCTCCAAATACTTCTACGCCATCTCCAACGTGGAGATTCACGGACGGTGAGAGCTCCTCGTCACCTCTGCTCAGGGTCACTGATCCCACACTTCACATCCAGGGGGCGCTGTATCAGGGCAAACATCTGGGGGACGGTCCATCAGGGCAAACATCTGGGGGACGGTCCATCAGGGCAAACATCTGGGGGACGGTCCATCAGGGCAAACATCTGGGGGACGGTCCATCAGGGCAAACATCTGGGGGACGGTCCATCAGGGCAAACATCTGGGGGACGGTCCATCAGGGCAAACATCTGGGGGACGGTCCATCAGGGCAAACATCTGGGGGACGGTCCATCAGGGCAAACATCTGGGGGACGGTCCATCAGGGCAAACATCTGGGGGACGGTCCATCAGGGCAAACATCTGGGGGACGGTCCATCAGGGCAAACATCTGGGGGATGGTCCATCAGGGCAAACATCTAGGATATACTATCAATTGACATCTGGAGGGCATTCTATCAGGGCTAACATCTGGAGGGAATACTATCATCAATAAGAACAACAACTTGCATTTATATAGCCCCTTTAACGTAGTAAATCATCCCAAGGCGCTTCACAGGAGCGATTATCAAACAAAATTTGACACTGAGCCACATCTGGAAATATAGGGACAGGTGAGCAAAAGCTCGGTCAAAGAGGGAGGTTTTAAGGAGCGTCTTAAAGAAGGAGAGAGAGGTGGAGAGGTCGCGAGGTTTCGGGAGGGATTTCCAGACCTTCGGGCCTAGACAGCTGAAGGCACGGCTGCCATTGGTGGAGCGATTAAAATTGGGGATGCGTAAGAGGCCAGAATTGGAGAGATCTCGGAGGGTTGTCGGGCTGGAGGAGGTTACAGAGATAGGGAGGGGCGAGGCCATGGAGGGATTTGAACACAAGGATGAGAATTTTAAAATCGAGGCGTTGCCAATGTAGGTCAGCGAGCACAGGGGTGATGGGAGAACGGGACTTGGTGAGAGTTAGGATACGGGCAGCAGAGTTCGCCTCAGACTGTGGCCGGGGAGAGGGATGGAGTCGGTGTCTGGGGAACGGAGTTTGAGGCGGGGACTGAAGACAATGGCTTCGGTCTTCCCAATATTTAATTGGAGGAAATTTGTGCTCCTCCAGTACTGGCTGTTGGAAAAGCAGCGTGACAAATCAGAGAGAGTGGAGGGGTCGAGAGAGGTGGGGGTGAGGTAGAGCTGGGTGTCGTCAGTGTACATGTGGAACCTGACGTTGTGTTTTCAGATGATGTCACCGGGGGGCAGCCTGTAGATGAGAAATTCTGCACTCAGCATCTGGGAGACTCACTCGAGCTTTTAGTCCAGGAGAATCTTCAGACACTAATTCGAGAACAGGAACAGGAAAATGTTTACGCTGAGGTTAATTTGCCTCCAAGGAACTGTCTGGGTTTCTGCTTAGTTCAGCAAAAAGTGCCGAGAACAGCAAATGTGCTGAATGTGTGAGGACCAATCTGCAGATTTTGAAGCTTCACCTTCCCAGTGAGTTAAACAGCGGCCCGATGCTGTTAGCACAGAATCCCCGAGACCAGCGATCTCACACTTTACAACACAGAAACCCTCACAACACACTGGGCCTTTCCACATCGTATTTACTAAAGGGAAATCTTCATCACACTCACTGTTAATGTCAGCGATGCGATTGTGTCCTTTAGAACATTAAAATATATATTTCACAAGGAGGTGATCCCAGACCGACCTTCCCCAGAAACTGTAAACTCCCATCACAGCGACTAAACCCTCTTCAATGTGATAATGACCAAATAATCTGTTTCATGATGTTGGTTGGTGGATAAACATTGGTCAGGACTCCGGGGAGAACTCCCCCACTCTTCTTTGAAATAATGGCTGTGGGATAAGAACATAAGAACATAACAAAAGAAATAGGAGCAGGAGTAGGCCAATCGGCCCCTCGAGCCTGCTCCGCCATTTAATAAGATCATGGCTGATCTGATCCTAACCTCAAATCTAAATTCATGTCCAATTTCCTGCCCGCTCCCCGTAACCCCTAATTCCCTTCACTTCTAGGAAACTGTCTATTTCTGCTTTGAATTTGTTCAATGATGTAGCTTCCACAGCTTCCTGGGGCAGCAAATTCCACAGACCCACCACCCTCTGAGTGAAGAAGTTTCTCCTCATCTCAGTTTTGAAAGAGCAGCCCCTTATTCTAAGATTATGCCCCCTAGTTCTAGTTTCACCCATCCTTGGGAACACCCTTACAGCATCCACCCGATCAAGCCCCTTCACAATCTTATATGTTTCAATAAGATCGCCTCTCATTCTTCTGAACTCCAATGAGTAGAGTCCCAATTTACTCAACCTCTCCTCATCCCCGGGATTAACCGAGTGAACCTTCTTTGTACTGCCTCGAGAGCAAGTATGTCTTTTCTTAAGTATGGACACCAAAACTGTATGCAGTATTCCAGGTGCGGTCTCACCAATACCTTATATAACTGCAGCAATACCTCCCTGTTTTTATATTCTATCCCCCTAGCGATAAACGCCAACATTCCGTTGGCCTTCTTGATCACCTGCTGCACCTGCATACTAACCTTTTGATTTTCTTGCACTTGGACCCCCAGATCCCTTTGTACTGCAGTACTTTCCAGTCTCTTGCCATCAAGAAAATAACTTGCTCTCTGGTTTTTCCTGCCAAAGTGCATAACCTCACATTTTCCAATATTGTATTGCATCTGCCAAATCTCCGCCCACTCACCCAGCCTGTCTATATCCCCTTGCAGGTTTTTTATGTCCTCCTCACTCTCTACTTTCCCTCCCATCTTTGTATCATCTGCAAACTTCGATATGTTGCACTCGGTCCCCTCCTCCAAATCGTTAATATAGATTGTAAAGAGTTGGGGACCCAGCACCGACCCCTGTGGAACACCAC
Source organism: Heptranchias perlo (assembly GCF_035084215.1). Taxonomy (NCBI): domain Eukaryota; kingdom Metazoa; phylum Chordata; class Chondrichthyes; order Hexanchiformes; family Hexanchidae; genus Heptranchias; species Heptranchias perlo. Next base: position 174,262 of record NW_027139077.1, on the reverse strand, counting down.
TGGTTACTGGTTGCCAGTCCGAGAATGAACCATTTATCCCAACTCTCTGCTTCCTGTTAGATAACCAATCCTTCACCCATGCCAGAATATTACCCCCAATCCAGTGATTCTTTATCTTGAGCAATAATCTTTTATGTGGCACCTTGTCGAATGCCTTCTGGAAGTCTAAATACACTACGTCCACTGGTTCCCCTTTATCCACCCTGTACATTATGTCCTCAAAGAACTCAAGCAGATTTGTCAGACATGACTTCCCCTTCGTAAAGCCATGCTGACTTTGTCCTATTAAATTATGTTTGTCCAAATGTTCTGCTACTGTCTCCTTAATAATAGACTCCAAAATTTTACCCACCACAGATGTTAGGCTAACTGGTCTATAATTTCCAGCCTTCTGTCTACTACCTTTTTAAATAAGGGTGTTACATTTTCATTTTTCCAATCTGCTGGGACCTTTGTCGAGTCCAGAGAATTTTGGAAAATTATTACCAAAGCATCCACAATCCCCACTGCCACTTCCCTCAAGACCCGAGGATCTTTTACCCCCACCTCGGGTTAACATCTCTTCCAAAAGACAGCATCTCCGACAGTGCAGCACTCCCTCAGTACTGACCCTCCGACAGTGCAGCACTCCCTCAGTACTGACCCTCCGACAGTGCAGCACTCCCTCAGTACTGACCCTCCGACAGTGCAGCACTCCCTCAGTACTGACCCTCCGACAGTGCAGCGCTCCATCAGTACTGACCCTCCGACAGTGCAGCGCTCCCTCAGTACTGACCCTCCGACAGTGCAGCGCTCCCTCAGTACTGACCCTCCGACAGTGCAGCGCTCCCTCAGTACTGACCCTCCGACAGTGCAGCGCTCCCTCAGTACTGACCCTCCGACAGTGCAGCGCTCCCTCAGTACTGACCCTCCGACAGTGCAGCGCTCCCTCAGTACTGACCCTCCGACAGTGCAGCGCTCCCTCAGTACTGACCCTCCGACAGTGCAGCGCTCCCTCAGTACTGACCCTCCGACAGTGCAGCGCTCCCTCAGTACTGACCCTCCGACAGTACAGCACTCCCTCAGTACTGACCCTCTGACAGTGCAGCATTCCCATAATACTGACACCGGGGAGTGCCGGCCTGGATTATTTGCTCAAGTCTCTGGAGCGGGGCTTGAACTTATGACCTTCTGACTCAGAGGCGAGATCTCAATATCACATTGCTGTTTGTGGGATCTTGCTGTGCGTAAATTGGCTGCTGTGTTTCCTACATTACAACAGTGACTACACTTCAAATTTACTTAATTGGCTGTAAAGCACTTTGGGACGTCCTGAGGTGGCGAAAGGCTCTGTAGAAATGGGAGTTCTTTCTCTTTTTAGGGTTGACCCATGTTCCTGGTCTCTGCTGCTCCAGTCAGTGGGAATTGCCCTGTGCTGGGAATTGCCCTGTGCTGGGAATTGCCCTGTGCTGGGAATTGCCCTGTGCTGGGAATTGCCCTGTGCTGGGAATTGCTCTGTGCTGGGAATTGCCCTGTGCTGGGAATTGTCCTGTGCTGGGAATTGTCCTGTGCTGGGAACTGCCCTGTGCTGGGAACTGCCCTGTGCTGGGAACTGCCCTGTGCTGGGAACTGCCCTGTGCTGGGAACTGCCCTGTGCTGGAAATAGTCCTGTGCTGGAAATAGTCCTGTGCTGGGAACTGCCCCGTGCTGGGAACTGCCCCGTGCTGGGAATCACTCTGTACTGGGTTTGTCGTCCTGTGCAGTTCGGGCCTGAGATCTTGTCACTGGGTCCAGTTTGGGGAAAGGGGAGACTGTGTGAGGGGATCACAGGCTGCCCATGTTCTGCAGGAAGGGGTTTGCATCAGTTTAAAATTCTGCAATGACCTTGAACTGGGATCCAGGACCTTCCTGTGATGGAGACACCAGGAACCGAAGCTGGTAAAGGGAGAGCTGAGCCCCGGAGCAGAGAGTCCGGTGTGTAACGGAGCTGCTCGGGGTCATTTTAAACCAGCTTGTCCCCTTGTTTTTTTGCCAGGTGTAAGTGCAATCTTCACGCCAACAACTGTGTCCTGGAGAAGGGGAAGCTGAGTTGCGAGTGTGAGCACAACACGACGGGGCCGGACTGCGGGAGATGCAAGAAAGGCTTTCAAGGCCGGCCGTGGAGAGCCGGCTCGTACCTCCCGATCCCCAAAGGGACGGCCAATATCTGTGAGTAACGAGGGCTTCTCTGGCCCCGCCTGATACCGGCGGCACCTTGGGTTTCGGTTCAGATTTCATTCTAATTCCAACTCCCGGCAATGCACCGATTCCAAAATAGAAGCAAATGGATGTTTGTGAATGAATTAATGTGTAAACAGAGACTCAGAGCGGGAGATTGGACAGAGACAGAGAACAGGAATAAGGACTGACTCCAGGGGGAGGGAACCACGAGGGGGAGGAGAAGGGGGTCCGGAGGGGGCGATACTCAGTCCCCAGGGTGTGAATTTCCCCCCCAGCCCCTTTCTCTGTCGATCCCCGGGGTGTGAATTTCCCCCCCGGCCCCTTTCACTGTCGATCCCCGGGGTGTGAATTTCCCCCGCGGCCCCTTTCTCAGTCGATCCCCATGGTGTGAATTTCCCCCCCGGCCCCTTTCACTGTCGATCCCCGGGGTGTGAATTTCCCCCCCGGCCCCTTTCTCTGTCGATCCCCAGGGTGTGAATTTCCCCCCTGGCCCCTTTCTCTGTCGATCCCCAGGGTGTGAATTTCCCCCCCGGCCCCTTTCTCTGTCGATCCCCATGGTGTGAATTTCCCCCGCGGCCCCTTTCTCTGTCGATCCCCAGGGTGTGAATTTCCCCCCTGGCCCCTTTCTCTGTCGATCCCCAGGGTGTGAATTTCCCCCGCAGCCCCTTTCTCTGTCGATCCCCAGGGTGTGAATTTCCCCCCTGGCCCCTTTCTCTGTCGATCCCCAGGGTGTGAATTTCCCCCGCGGCCCCTTTCTCTGTCGATCCCCAGGGTGTGAATTTCCCCCCTGGCCCCTTTCTCTGTCGATCCCCATGGTGTGAATTTCCCCCGCGGCCCCTTTCTCTGTCGATCCCCAGGGTGTGAATTTCCCCCCTGGCCCCTTTCTCTGTCGATCCCCAGGGTGTGAATTTCCCCCCTGGCCCCTTTCTCTGTCGATCCCCATGGTGTGAATTTCCCCCGCGGCCCCTTTCTCTGTCGATCCCCAGGGTGTGAATTTCCCCCCTGGCCCCTTTCTCTGTCGATCCCCGAGGGTGTGAATTTCCCCCGCGGCCCCTTTCTCTGTCGATCCCCAGGGTGTGAATTTCCCCCGCGGCCCCTTTCTCTGTAGATCCCCAGGGTGTGAATTTCCCCCGCGGCCCCTTTCTCTGTCGATCCCCGAGGGTGTGAATTTCCCCTGCGGCCCCTTTCTCTGTCGATCCCCAGGGTGTGAATTTCCCCCGCGGCCCCTTTCTCTGTCGATCCCCGGGGTGTGAATTTCCCCCGCGGCCCCTTTCTCTGTCGATCCCCAGGGTGTGAATTTCCCCCCCGGCCCCTTTCTCTGTCGATCCCCGAGGGTGTGAATTTCCCCCGCGGCCCCTTTCTCTGTCGATCCCCGAGGGTGTGAATTTCCCCCCGCGGCCCCTTTCTCTGTCGATCCCCGATTCCAGGAGCCGGTTGAACGGAGGCGGCGATGGCGGCCCCATCGAGAGCCCAGGCCGCACTGCACTCTGGGAGATTGAGTCCCATGATCCTGTGACCCCGGGGGCCGTGTGAACCCGTGACCCCGGGGGCCGTGTGACCCCGTGACCCCGGGGGCCGTGTGACCCGGTGACCCCGGGGGCCGTGTGACCCGGTGACCCCGGGGGCCGTGTGACCCGGTGACCCCGGGGGCCATGTGACCCCGTGACCCCAGGGGGCCATGTGACCCCGGGGGCCGTGTGACCCAGTGACCCCAGGGGCCGTGTGTTGGCCGCTGATTCTCAGTATCCGGGGGGGAGGGGCGGAGCATCAATTCCTCAAGGTGGGGCTCAGTCTGTGATTGTGACTCCTGGATTATCCCCAAACACCCTCCCCAACCGACAACCCCTCCCCCCCAAACCCCCTCCCCCCAAACCCCCTCCCCAACCGATAACCCCTCCCCCCCAAACCCCCTCCCTAACCGACAACCCCTCCCCCCAAACCCCCTCCCCAACCGACAACCCCTCCCCCGCAAACCCCCTCCCCAACCGACAACCCCTCCCCCAAGCCCCCTCCCCAACTGACAACCCCTCCCCCCAAACCCCCTCCCCAACCGACAACCCCTCCCCCCCAAACCCCCTCCCCAACCGACAACCCCTCCCCCCAAACCCCCTCCCCAACCGACAACCCCCTCCCCAACCTACAACCCCTCCCCCCAAACCCCCCTTCCCAACCTACAACCCCTCCCCCCAAACCCCCTCCCAAACCGACAATCCATCCCCCACAAACCCCCTCCCCAACCGACAACCCCTCCCCCCAAACCCCCTCCCCAGCTGACAACCCCTCCCCCCCCAAACCCCCTCCCCAACCGACAATCCCAACCCCTCAAACCATCTCCCCAACCGACAACCCCTCCCCCAACCCACCCTTCTTCCTCCCCCAACCCATCCAATCCCCCTCCCATTTCTCTCCTCTCCCCTCCCCTCCTCTTCCAATCTCCAATCCACCTCCATTCCCCCCTCCCTCTTCACCCCACCTCCTCCCCGTCTCCCCTCCTCCCCCTCTCTCCTTTGCATTCCCCTCTCCTTTCCCCTCCCTCTCAAATCTCTACTCCACCTCCAATACCCCTCCCCCTCCCCCTCCCTTCACTCTGAAGAAGTCTCCTTTCACTGTAATGTGTTTACGTTGTGTTCTGACACATTGTTCCACTAAAATACTTTATAATCCGTGTTCGACACAAACACCTGAACTCAGGCCCTGATTTTTGTTTCCGTTTCCCTCTCCAGGCCTCCCGAACACCGTCACCAGTGACCGTAAGTAGGACCTACGCTCTCTGACCTGTGACCTGCTGACCCAGAGCCCATTTCTGTATCTGGAGCGAACCTTCCCCTCGACCCCCACCTTTTGTCTCACTGACCGTGGAACAGGTGTAGGTGTGAACAGGGAGTGAGTGTGGAACAGGTGTAGGTGTGAACAGGGAGTGAGTGTGGAACAGGTGTAGGTGTGAACAGGGAGTGAGTGTGGAACAGGTGTAGGTGTGAACAGGGAGTGAGTGTGGAACAGGTGTAGGTGTGAACAGGGACAAAGTGTGGAACAGGTGTAGGTGTGAACAGGGACGAAGTGTGGAACAGGTGTAGGTGTGAACAGGGATGAAGTGTGGAACAGGTGCAGGTGTGAACAGGGAGTGAGTGTGGAACAGGTGTAGGTGTGAACAGGGACTAAGTGTGGAACAGGTGTAGGTGGGAACAGGGACTGAGTGTGGAACAGGTGTAGGTGTGAACAGGGACTGAGTGTGGAACAGGTGTAGGTGGGAACAGGGACTGAGTGTGGAACAGGTGTAGGTGTGAACAGGGACTGAGTGTGGAACAGGTGTAGGTGTGAACAGGGACTGAGTGTATTTGTGGAAAGCTGTCTGGTTCCTGATACCGAGATCAATCGGGACCTGTTGTAATCCCGTTCTCCCAGATACAGAAATGGGAACTGGACGAGTGTCTCTCGGCCTCAATCTCTTCACCTTCGTTTCCCGTATTTTGCATGAACTCGTTCCCGTTTATTTAACCCTTCGCATGCTGTCCATGTCATTCCAAACCATCGGCTGCATTGAGCACCCAAACCAACACCCATACTGACCGGGAGCAGAGTGTCCATAACTCCCTGTACTGACCGGGAGCAGAGAGTCCATAACTCCCTGTACTGACCGGGAGAGAGTGTCCATAACTCCCCGTACTGACCGGGACAGAGTGTCCATAACTCCCCGTACTGACCGGGACAGAGTGTCCATAACTCCCCGTACTGACCGGGACAGAGTGTCCATAACTCCCCGTACTGACCGGGACAGAGTGTCCATAACTCCCCGTACTGACCGGGACAGAGTGTCCATAACTCCCCGTACTGACCGGGACAGAGTGTCCATAACTCCCCGTACTGACCGGGACAGAGTGTCCATAACTCCCCGTACTGACCGGGACAGAGTGTCCATAACTCCCCGTACTGACCGGGACAGAGTGTCCATAACTCCCCGTACTGACCGGGACAGAGTGTCCATAACTCCCCGTACTGACCGGGACAGAGTGTCCATAACTCCCCGTACTGACCGGGACAGAGTGTCCATAACTCCCCGTACTGACCGGGACAGAGTGTCCATAACTCCCCGTACTGACCGGGACAGAGTGTCCATAACTCCCCGTACTGACCGGGAGAGAGTGTCCATAACTCCCCGTACTGACCGGGAGAGAGTGTCCAGAACTCCCCGTACTGACCGGGAGAGAGTGTCCATAACTCCCCGTACTGACCGGGACAGAGTGTCCATAACTCCCCGTACTGACCGGGACAGAGTGTCCATAACTCCCCGTACTGACCGGGACAGAGTGTCCATAACTCCCCGTACTGACCGGGACAGAGTGTCCATAACTCCCCGTACTGACCGGGACAGAGTGTCCATAACTCCCCGTACTGACCGGGACAGAGTGTCCATAACTCCCCGTACTGACCGGGAGCAGAGTGTCCATAACTCCCCGTACTGACCGGGACAGAGTGTCCATAACTCCCCGTACTGACCGGGACAGAGTGTCCATAACTCCCCGTACTGACCGGGAGCAGAGTGTCCATAACTCCCCGTACTGACCGGGACAGAGTGTCCATAACTCCCCGTACTGACCGGGACAGAGTGTCCGTATCACAGTCCGATACTGGACAGGAACATGTGTGATGCTGGGACTGGGACTGGGACTGGGACACCCTGGGTTTCTATGAAACGTTACACTTTGGACCCAAACCTGCCCCTTTCCTGCCCAGGTACAGCCAGAACCAACATGTAAAAACAGACCATCAAAACCTTCATCACTGGCACAAACTTAACTAAAGATAAACTCGTTCTAATGTCTTCAATGATTATCTATTTTGTCCTTAATGACTGAAAGTGGTTGTTACTGGATTCAGTCTCGCTGAATAATAACAGGGAGACTCAGTCAGATACTGGATTACACAGTTTGTCTTTCAAACACTCAACCTACTCGAATTACTGAAATCCCATAATAACAGCCTGTCACCGGCCTCCCCCCATTAAATCATCGGCTCCACAGACCAGATTCCAGCTAATTAGCGTTCGCTCGGCTTCGAGCTCCAACCACTACACCCCTCCCGATCTCTGTCACCTCTTCCAGCTCTACAACCCTCTGAGAACTCTGCGCTCCTCCAATTCTGGCCTCTTGTACATCCCCGATTTCCTTCGCTCCACCATTGGCGTCCGTGCCTTCAGCTGCCGAGGCCCTAAGCTCTGGAATTCCCTCCCTAAATCTCTCCGCCTCTCCACCTCTCTTTCCTCCTTTATAATGTCCCTTAAAACCCACTTCTTTGATGAAACTTTTGGTGACCTGTCCTAATATCTCCTTATGTGGCTTGGTGTTAAATTCTGTTTGATAATCGCTCCTGTGAAGGGCCTTGGGACGTTTTACTATGTTAAAGGCGCTATATAAATGCAGGTTGTTGTTATTATCTGTGGGCGAGGGTCAGAAACTGTGACCATTTGTTCAGATTGAATAAAATCATCAGCAAAAAATATATTTTCAACTGAGCAACTTGACCCCTGCAAGAAGGAGTTTATTTTTATTGAAGTTTGTGAGACTCAGTTCGGAGACACAGTCAGTCGTGGGGATGGGAGCAGGAAGGTACAAAGGGACATGGACAGACTGAGTGAGTGGGCAAAACTGAGGCAGATGGAGTTCAATGTGGACTAGATATATTGGCCCTGGAGGGGGTTCAGCGCAGATTCACCAGAATGATACCAGGGCTAAAAGGGTTAAATTAAGAGGACAGGTTACATAAACCAGGCTTGTATTCCCTGAGTTTAGAAGATTGAGGGTTGATCTGATCAAGGTGTTTGAAATGATTCAACGATGTGCTCGGGTCGATAGAGAGAAACTATTTCCTCTGGTGGGAGAGTCCAGAACAAGGGGGAATAATCTTAAAATTAGAGCTCGGCCGTTCAGGGGTGATGTCAGGAAGCATTTCTTCACACAAAGGGGAGTGGAAATCTGGAACTCTCTCCCCCAAAAGGCTGTGGATGCTTGGGGTCAATTGGAGCTTTCAAGACTGAGATCGATAGATTTTTGTTGGGTGAGGGTATCGAGGGATACGGAGCAAAGGCGGGTAAATGGAGTTGAGGTACAGATCAGCCATGACCTTATATGAACAGCAGAACAGGCTCAAGGGGCTGAATGGCCTCCTACTGTTCCTGTGTAACAGGCTCGAAGGGCTGAATGGCCTCCTCCTGTTCCTGTGTAACAGGCTCGAGGGGCTGAATGGCCTCCTGCTGTTCCTGTGTAACAGGCTCGAGGGGCTGAATGGCCTCCTCCTGTTCCAATATCCTGTGGATAGTGAGGTTTCACTGCTGACATCATCTTTAAAAAAATCTATCAGCTGAAAAGTTACTTCTGGCAGGAAATCATTACAAACATCTGTCTGACCCCAGCAGATTGAAATCATTACAAATATCTGTCTGACCCCAGCAGATTGAAATCATTACAAACATCCGTCTGACCCCAGCAGATTGAAATCATTACAAACATCTGTCTGACCCCAGCAGATTGAAATCATTACAAACATCTGTCTGACCCCAGCAGATTGAAATCATTACAAACATCTGTCTGACCCCAGCAGATTGAAATCATTACAACCATCTGTCTGACCCCAGCAGATTGAAATCATTACAACCATCTGTCTGACCCCAGCAGATTGAAATCATTACAAACATCTGTTGAACCCAGCAGATTGAAATCATTACAAACATCTGTCTGACCCCAGCAGATTGAAATCATTACAAACATCTGTTGAACCCAGCAGATTGAAATCATTACAAACATCTGTCTCACCCCAGCAGATTGAAATCATTACAAACATCTGTCTGAAAGCAGCAGATTGAAATCTGTGACAATTTTCAGAAATATTTGTTGGGTTTTGATGGAAGTGTCTGGTTGCTTGTCTCTCGGACCCACTTGCTGTCCCGTGCAGTCTCGAGTCGATGTGTTTGTGCGCACAGTACAGATGTTCTGTTCAGACCACGCGTTGTTCTCCATCTGGGAGTAATAATTGCTGACGCAGCTCATCCAAAGCAAGGTCAGACACGGCCAAGTATCTCATCACTAGGGGTCACTAACACAAAGCAAGGTCAGACACGGCCAAGTATCTCATCACTAGAGGTCAGTAACACAAAGCAAGGTCAGACACGGCCAAGTATCTCATCACTGGAGGTCAGTAACACAAAGCAAGGTCAGACACGGCCAAGTATCTCATCACTAGGGGTCACTAACACAAAGCAAGGTCAGACACAGCCAAGTATCTCATCACTAGAGGTCAGTAACACAAAGCAAGGTCAGACACGGCCAAGTATCTCATCACTGGAGGTCACTAACACAAAGCAAGGTCAGACACGGCCAAGTATCTCATCACTGGAGGTCACTAACACAAAGCAAAGGAGGAGCTCTCAAACAATGCGACTGGCTTACAGCAGAAAGATGAAGAAAGACTTGCATTTATATCGCGCCTTTCACAATCTCAAGACATGCCAATGTGCTTTACAACCAAAGAAGTACTTTTGAAGTGTTGTCACTGTTGTAATGTAGGAAACGCGGCAGCCAATTTGCGCACAGCAAGATCCCACAAACAGCAATAAATAAAGAGCAGATAATTTCTTTTTAGTGACGTTGAATTGAGGGGTAAATATTGGCCAGGACAACGGTGAGAACTACCTTGCTCTTCGAAATACTGCCATGAGATCTTTTACGTCCACCTGAGAGGGTGGACGGGGCCTCGGTTTAATGTTTCATCCGAAAGACAGGACTTCCGACAATGCAGCACTCCCTCATGACTGCCCCTCCGACAGTACAACACTCCTTCATTACTGCCCCTCCGACAATACAGCACTGCCTTCATTACTGCCCCCTCTCATTACTGACCCTCCGATAGTGCAGCACTCCCTCATTACTGCCCCTCCCACAGTGCAGCACTCCCTCATGACTGACCCTCCGACAGTGCAGCACTCCCTCATTACTGACCCTCCGACAGTACAGCACTCCCTCATTACTGACCCTCCGACAGTACAGCACTCCCTCATTACTGACCCTCCGACAGTGCAGCACTCCCTCATTACTGACCCTCCGACAGTACAGCACTCCCTCATTACTACCCCTCCGACAGTACAGCACTCCCTCATTACTGACCCTCCGACAGTACAGCACTCCGAGTGTTGGCCTGGATTTTGGGCTCAAGTCTCTGGAGTGGGGCTTGAACCAATGACCTTCTGACTCCGCGGTGAGAGTGCTGCCCACTGAGCCACACCACCGGACTCTTTAAACCCTGGAACGTTCCCATCCATCGCCATCTGCCTGATTCAATGTGACCGTATCGAGCCAGGAGTCTGATGTTCTCCCCTCACTGCTAAAAGTCTCAGTGTCTCCCCTCCCTCCCATTCCAGACATTTCCTCTCCACCTCTCATTCCTGCAGCATGTGACCCACTCACAGTTTGCGACCCGTCTACGTCCTGTCTACGTCCCGTCTACACTTTCTGTCTTTTCCTTGCAAGACTGTGAATGTTTCGGCCACTCGAACCGGTGCAGTTACATCGAGCTGCTCACCACCACCATTTGCGTGAGCTGTAAGCACAACACGAGAGGCCGACACTGCCAGTTGTGCCGACTGGGCTATCACCGAAACCCGTCAGCAGAGCTGGACCATCACAACGTTTGCCTAGGTCAGTTCCTGTTACAATCTCCACTCTCGCCTCCTTCCTTCACCCTTCAGATTTCAGCCCGAAACAAGATAAAGAAACAAAAAGGAACCTTCGATAGGGCTGAGCAAAAGGAATCGGCTCCCCTTTCCCCAGAGATCAGACCCGGTCCGACCTTTCCCCAGAGATCAGACCCGGTCCGACCTTTCCCCGGAGATCAGACCCGGTCCGACCTTTCCCCAGAGATCAGACCCGGTCCGACCTTTCCCTCGCGATGAGGCCTGGCCCTGAGGTAAATTGAAAGCCCTGTGTTGTGACGATATAATCATTGCTTCCCTGTCTCCATTGTTTTTCTGGAATTTGTATGTTGTTTGTACTCTCGGCAAACGAACATCCTTCATCGTAGCAGCATCACTCGCCTCTGCTCAATGTTACCCTCCCCCCATTGTCCAACATCAATGTTCTCTCTCCATTTCCTCATCTCCTTCCCATTCTCCACACATAGAATTACAGAGAATGTACAGCACAGAAACAGGCCATTCGGCCCAACTGGTCTATGTCGGTATTTATGCTCCACATGAGCCTCCTCCCTCCCTACTTCATCTCACCCTATCAGCATATCCTTCTATTCCTTTCTCCCTCATGTGTTTATCCAGCTTCCCCTTGATGCTATTCACCTCAACTACTCCTTGTGGGAGCGAGTTCCACATTCTCACCACTCTCTGGGTCAAGAAGTTTCTCCTGAATTCCCTATTGGATTTATTAATGACAGTCTTATATTTATGGCCCCTAGTTTTGGTCTCCCCCACAAGTGGAAACATCTTCTCTCCGTCTATCTTATCAAACCCTGTCATAATTTTGAAGACCTCGATCAGGTCACCCCTCAGTCTTCTCTTTTCTTGAGAAAAGAGCCCCAGCCTGTTCAATCTTTCCTGATATTTATAACCTCTCAGTTCTGGTATCACCCTGATGAATTTTTGCACCCTCTCCAGTGTCTCTATATCCTTTTTATAATATGGAGACCAGAACTGTGCACAGTTCTCCAAGTGTGGTCTAACCAAGGTTCTGTACAAGTTTAACATAACCTCTCTGATTGTGAATTCTCTCCCTCTAATAATGAACCCCAGAGCTTGGTTTGCTTTTTATGGTCTTGTTAACCTGCGTTAATTGTGTGCAGTCGCCCCAAGGAGTGGAACACGGGCCGTGTCCAATCAGTGTGTGGACGATTGTCGCTGTTTGTAAACTGTTGGAGACTTGTTTCCCCCCAGAGTCGGCTCGTCCCCTGTCCTGGGCCCGAGTCATTTGTGTCCCTGAGGTTGTGTCGATGGGTTTTATTGGGAACAGCCATGTGCAGTGTGTGTGTTGTCTTGTTTCTGCAGACTGTCAGTGTCACCCCTATGGCTCACTCCATGATCGCTGTAATGAGACGGGATATTGTGACTGTAAGGAGGGGACAGCAGGGCCCAAGTGTGACAAGTGCCTGCCCGGATATTACTGGCACAGGGGCTGCCGAGGTAAGTAACCGTTCCAGCACCAGACCCTCCCTCACTCCGCCCGGCTCCTGTGTGTCAGGGTCAGCAGTGGATCCGAGAGCAGAGATACCAGGGGGGGAAACACAAAGGCTTTTAGACAAGGAGCCCTCCTGGGTTCCCCCATCACCCTGAGAAACAATTAGTGGCACAGCTCCTCGCAAAGGGAGGGACTGGAGTTCAGTGAGGAGCATTTTATAGAATCAGACAGCACACAAGGAGGCCATTCAGCCCATCCAGTCAGTGCTGGCTCTTTGAAAGAGCGATCCAATTAGTCTCACTCCCCTGCTCTTTCCCCATAGCCCTGCAAATTTTTCCTTTTCAAGTATTTATCCAGTTCCCTTTTGAAAGTTATTATTGAATCTGCTTCCAGATCAGAACAACTCGCTGTGTAAAAAAAATTCTCCTCATCTCCCCTCTGGTTCTTTTGCCAATTACCTTAAATCTGTGTCCTCTGGTTACCGACCCTCCTGCCAGTGGAAACAGTTTCTCCTTATTTACTCGATCAAAACCCTTCATAATTTTGAACACCTCTATTAAATCTCCCCTTAACCTTCTCTGTTCTGAGGAGAACAATCCCAGCTTCTCCAGTCTCTCCACATAACTGAAGTCCCTCATCCCTGGTATCATTCGGGTAAATCTCCTCTGCACCCTCTCCAAGGCCTTGACATCCTTCCTAAAGTGTGGTGCCCAGAATTGGACACAATAATTGGGCACAGAATTTAACCCTCAATCTCTCCTTCAGTATTTAACCATCGATTTCGTCCCATTCACCCATCAGCCCTGTGCTCACTGACCGACATTGGCTCCCGGTCCAGCAATGCCTCGATTTTAAGATTCACATCCTCACATTCAAATCCCTCCGTTGCCTCGCCCCTCCCTATCTCTGTAACCTCCTTCAGCCCTACACCCCTCCGAGATCTCTGTGCTCCCCCAATTCTGGCCTCTTGCACTTCCCCCATTTCCTTCGCCCCACCATTGGCGGCCGTGCCTTCAGCTGTCTGGACCCCAAACTCTGGAATTCCCTCCCTAAACCTCTCCGCCTCTCCCCTTCTCTCTCCTCCTTTAAGACGCTCCTTAAAATCCACCTCCTTGACCAAGCTTTTGGTCACCTGTCCTAATGTCGTCTCCTTATGTGGTTCAGTGTTAATTTTGGTCTGATTTACGCTCCTGTGAAGCACCTTGGGCCGTTTTACTCCGTTAAAGGCGCTATATAAATGCAAGTAGATGTTGGTGTAAAAGTGAAACACTGGGAGCGGTGACAGTTCAAACAATCTCTGAGGTCAGGAGATTTTCAGTGACCTGACGTTTCTTTTCTCTGACCTCTTGCAGCCGGCGTGTGCGATAACTTGCTGACGCGGTGTCAGAACGGAGGAGTGTGCGAGGACAATGGGAGGTGTCGCTGTCCCGCTCCCTACACCGGGCTCCTGTGTGAGAAAGGCCAGTGTGGGAAGGAAGCAGGAGGGTGTGTCTCCCAATCCCCCCGGGACCCCACCTTACACCGGGTGCTGCTGTCACTGACTGCGCTGCTAACCACCGCTAACGGACGCCCGGCGCTCTGACCCGCTTCCAGCGCCACGGACGCTCACGGGAAGGTGCAAAGAGCGGAGGAGAATCCAGCGTTTACTACGTCCCCGTTAAACACGGTCCCCGCCCTCCGGCCCGGGAAAGGCAAACTGTAACCCAGGCCTGAGCCCACCCACCCACCCACCGAGCCCGACTGTATCTCCGAGCCCTGAAGGAATGGGCAGTCAGTGGGGACTGTACTTTCAGACCCCCCGCCGGAGGGAGAGAGGGAGGGAGGCAGCTGCTAATATTCATTCTCCAATCGCCAGCCTGGCCTCGGATGGCCAGCTTTGGGAAAGAAGAAAGAAAGAAAGACTTGCATTTATATGGCGCCTTTCACCACCTCAGGACGTCCCAAAGAGCTTTACAGCCAATGAAGTACTTTTGAAGTGTCGTCACTGTTGGAATGTAGGAAACACGGCAGAAAATTTGTGGAGCTCAGAGGACGCCGTTCCCCGCTCTGGTGCAGCCCTCGCTCGCTCGCCCCTCACTCACTCCCTCCCTCTCCCTCACTCCCTCCCTTCCTCACTCTCCCTCACACCCTCATTCACTCCTCACTCACTCTGTCCCTCCACTCACTCAATCCACACTCCCTCCCTCCCTCACTTCATTCATTCACTCCCTCAGTCACTCCACTCACTCATCAATTGCTTGCCCCTCACTCACTCACTCCCTCCATCCCTCTCACTCCTCACTCATTCACTCACTCCTCACTCTCCACACTCACTCCTTCACTCCCTCCCTCACTCTTTCCCTCACTCCTTCCCTCCCTCACTCCCTCCCTCACTCACTCAGTCACTCACTCTTTCCTCACTCACTCACTCCCTTGTGTGTAATCCTGGAGCGCATCAGAGCGATGGGGGAATAATCCTGAGCAGTGAGTGGAGAGTGTTAGTGCGTTTATCGATTCTTTTGTATTAAGATGAAGTTATTTTCTTGCAATCCCACAATGTTCCATGTAGTTTTTGTATGAATCGCGGTTTGTGTTGATGAATATATCTCTCAATATATCTCTCACTGTGTAATTCCCAGCGACGGGGGGAATGAGACGGTTTTATTTTATTTGTATGATTTTCCTGTGCAGATTTCTCTGTAACTGCAACGTGCTGACATCAAAGAATCTGAGTTTACAGCTCTGGAAAGTGTCATAAGATCCAGGAAAGGATTTGATGCTTTACTCTGGACAACAATAAAAGCTGCTGCAGAAAGTGTCCTGGTCTCCTGATCTGGGTCCTGACTGTGTGTCTGTGGGGAGGGGGAGGGGGAGGGGGGAGGGGGAAGGGGTTGAGGGGCAGGGGAGTGGGTTGAGGGGAAGGGGAAGGGGTTAAGGGGGTTAGGAAGGGGGTTCGGGGGGGAGTGTCCCGGGTCGGTTCCGGTCCTGGGTTCCCCGATTCCAGGAGCCTGTTGAACGGGAGCCATCGACAGATTGGGCCGTATTGCACTCTGGGAGATTGAGTGACCTGACCCCGTGACCCCAGACAGGCGGCGGAGGGGGAGGGGGACAGTGGCCAGGGAGGAGGGGAGGGGGTGGAATCAGTAGCATGGGAACGGAGTTTGTGGCGGGGATCGAAGACACCGGCTGAAATTTTAACTCCAAGCTGTGAAGTCGGCGGGGGGCGAATTCCCTGAGTCCGGGTTTCCCGGACGTCCTTAGGATTTTGACGTCAGGACGTCTTTTAGGTTTTTTTGCGCCCAAAAGTTCGTCTGGATTGACAGGCTGGTCTCAGTCGGACGGGAGAAGAGCAAGGAAGATGATGTGAGGGGTGAGTGTTAGACGGAGGGCGGGAGGGAGGTATTGGGGCTGGAATTCACCGGGGGTGAAGGGTCGATAGTCATCAGGGGTCATCGGGGGTTGGCACCAGCGGGCAGGAGTAATCGCAGGGTACAGGGGTCATCATGGGAGGTGTCAGAGATTGTGGGGGATGTCGGAGATCGTGGTGAGGTCGGAGATCGTGGTGGGGTCCCAGATCATGGGGGGGGTCGCAGGTTGTGGGGGGTCGCAGGTCGTGGGGGGTCACAGGTCGTGGGGGGGTCAGAGATCGTGAGGGGTCAGAGATCGTGGTAGGGTTGGAAATCGTGGGTGGGGTCACAGATGGTGATGGGGTCGGAGATCGTTGTGGGGGGATCGGCGACCGTGGCGGGGGGGGGTCGGAGATCGTGGTGGGGTCGGAGATCGTGGGGGGGGGTCTGAGATTGTAGGGGCAGGTTGGAGATTGTGTGTCGGGGGGTCAGAGATCATGGGGCGGAGGGGTTGCCCCAGGGAAGCTTGTTGGGCCTGGGGGAAGCACTCCTGCTCCTCCGGGCCCACAAGCTGTGCGATAAAGGCTCTCACCTGCTGTTTGGGGCCTTCTCACCTCCTCTCACGAGGTGTGAAGGAAAAGGCCCGGGAATCCAGACAAAGCAGCACTCCCTCCGCACTGCCCTGGAGTGGCAGCTTGGATCATGAGCTCAAACTCCCGAGCCCCAGCAAGTCGCACAACTCTCTAGTCCCAGAATAGAACATGTTACCAACTGAGCTCTGCACCGGTCAGGCAGCATCTGAGGGGCAACGTTTTGGGTGGGATCCTGAGTCAGTTCTGCTGTTTATTGCCAGCAATTTGTTTTATTCAAAGTACAGATGCCATTTTGTCGAAATGTCTTTAATCTAAAAACGGAGAAACAGTGTACACACACTCACACTAAAGGAATTGAAGGTGAAATATTAGTGAGCATTCCTGGTTCCTTTCAGAGACCGAGCAATCAGTTATTGAAGCCCCCCTGCCCATGGTTTAGTGGGTAAAGTGTAACTGGTCTGATGTGTTGACCGTGGGCTCCACATGGTCTCGGTCTCATTAAACTGGGGCAGGAAAAAGAATCAGTCAGGGTTAAATTTATATTTATCAATGACTTGGATGAAGGAATAGAGACCCGTGTATCTCAGTTTGCTGACGACACTAAGTTAGGTGACACAGTAAATAGTGTAGATGGGAGCAGAAAGTTGCAAAGGGACATTGGTCGATTCAGTGAGTGGGCAAAACTGGGGCAGATGGAGTTCAATGTGGGGAAGTGTGAGGTCATTCACTTTGGACCGAAGAAAGATCGATCAGAGTATTTTCTAAATGGTGAGAAGCCGGGAACTGTGGAGGAGCCGAGAGATTTAGGGGTCCAAGTACAGAAATCACTAAACGCCAGTGGACAGGTACAAAAAATAATTAAAAAGACGAATGGAATGTTCGTCTTTATCTCGGGGGCTGGAATACAAAGGGGAGGAAGTGATGTTCCAGCTGTACAGAGCTCTGGTCAGACCACATCTGGAGACTGGGTTCAGTTCTGGGCACCGCACCTCAGGAAGGATATATTGGCCCTGGAGGGGGTGCAGTGCAGATTCACCAGAATGTTCTTATTAGGGCGGGAAAGTGGAGTTGAGGTAGAAGATCAGCCATGATCTGATTGAATGGCGGAGCAGGCTCGAGGGGCCGTATGGCCGACTCCTACTCCTAGTTCTTATGTTCTTATATCGGGGCTGGAAAGGTTAAATTCTGAGGCCAGGCTGCACACACTAGGCTCATATTCCCTGAGTCTCGAAAATTGAGGGGTGATCTAATTGAAGTATTTAAAATGATTAAAGGATTTGATAGGATAGATACAAAGAAACTATTTCATCTGGTGGGAGAATCCAGAACAAGGGGGAATAATCTTAAAATTAGAGCTCGGTCGTTCAGGGGTGAAATCAGGAAGCATTTCTTCACACAAAGGGGAGTGGAAATCTGGAACTCTCTCCCCCAAAAAGCTGTTGAGGCTGGGGGTCAATTGAAAATTTGAAAATTGAGATTGATAGATTTTTGTTAGGTAAGGGTATTAAGGGTTAGGTGGAGTTAAGATACAGATCAGCCATGATCTAATTGCATGGTAGAACAGGCTGGAGGGGCTGAATGGCCTCCTCCTGCTCCTATGTTCCCATAACTAGAATTGGACATGGAACTCGAGGTGCAGTCTGATCAGAACTGGACAGTGTACTTGAGGTGGGTCTGACCAGAACTGGACACAGTACTGGAGTGGGTCTGACCAGAACTGGACACAGTGCTCGGGGTGGGTCTGACCAGAACTGGACACAGTGCTCGGGGTGGGTCTGACCAGAACTGGACACAGTGCTCGGGGTGGGTCTGACCAGAACTGGACACAGTGCTCGGGGTGGGTCTGACCAGAACTGGACACAGTACTGGAATGGGTCTGACCAGAACTGGACACAGTGCTCGGGGTGGGTCTGACCAGAACTGGACACAGTACTCGGGGTGGGTCTGACCAGAGCCCTGTACAGTTTGACCATGACTTCCTCTGACTGTATTCTTCTGTTTTGGATTTGTTGTCCAACATTCTTTTGTCTTTGTTGGTTTGCAGCTCTGTGATGGTCGAACATGTTTCGTGTCGAGTTTATGAAGACTTGTAGCCTCTGCTGCTTTGCTTTTCTTCATCGGTCTTTGCCCCACTGATAAGAACATAAGAAATAGGAGCAGGAGTAGGCCACAGGGCCCCTCGAGCCTGCTCCGCAATTCAATAAAATCACGGCAAATCTTCAACCTCAACTCCACTTTCCTGCCCGATCCCCAGAGCCGTTGATTCCCCTCGAACCCAAAAATCTGTCTATCTCAGCCTTGAATATACTCAACGACTCAACATCCACAGCCCTCTGGGGTAGGGAATTCCAAAGATTCACAACCCTCTGAGTGAAGAAATTCGTCCTCATCTCAGTCTTAAATGGCCGACCCCTTATCCTGAGACTATGCCCCCTAGTTCTAGACTCTCCAGCCAGGGGAAACAGCCTCTCAGCATCTACCCTGACAAGCCCCCTCAGAATCTTATATATTTCAATGAGATCACCTCACTTCTAAACTCCAGAGTGTATCGGCCCATTCTACTCAATCTCTCCTCAGAGTACAACCCTCTCATTCCAGGAATGAATCTAGTGAACCTCAAAGGCAAGTATATCCTTCCGTAGATAAGGAGACCAAAACTGAACACGGTATTCCAGGTGAGGTCTCACCAAAGCCCTGTATAATTGTAGTAAGACTTCCTTACTCTTATACTCCACCCTCTTGCAATAAAGGCCAACATTCCATTTGCCTTCCTAATTGCCTGCTGTTCCTGTGTGCTAACTTGTGTGTTTCTTGTACGAGGACACCCAGATCGCTCTGAACACCAAGGGCCCGATGTTAGCAGGGCTGCGGGTTCTCGGCGCGGGGGGGAGGGCTATCGGGCGCGTGGGGAACGCGCCCGGTGAAATCAGTGTGATTCGCGTACAATTGTGGCCTAATTGGAGCCACTTCCCTCCGGCTCTGGGTTTGCCGCTGCTCAGCTGCGTGCCGGTGGACTGCGCATGCGCAGTGACGTCTGAGCGCTGGTGGGGCTCTATTTAAAGGGAGACTCCACCACTGCTCCTCCTGCTGCAACCAACGACGTGGACAACATGGAGCACCCCAGGGGGAAGGCCGCCCCAAGGTTTTCAGACTCCTCACTCCAGCTGCTGCTGGATGGGGTGAGGAGGAGGAGGGAGACGTTGGATGGCAGGAAGTGCCCTCCCTCTACCACCAGGAAGGCATGGATGGAGGTGGCAGCAGAGGTGAGCAGCAGGGGGAACATCACCAGGACCTGGATCCAGTGCCGCAAGAGGTTTAATGACCTGACTAGGTCCGGCAAAGTGAGTACACTTACGCATTCTCCCACACTCCGTCTTCCACCACCACACAACCCCTTCTGCACTGCCACCACAACGCTCTCGCATCACCCCTCACATCCACTCAGCTATCCCCCTCACCGTGCTGGCACGTACCCACCGCCCCTGTCCCCATTCGAACACTACCACACACCCCAATCCCCATACAATGGCATGGCCATGTGGCACACGCACCCTCCCATCTATCTCCCCACGCTCAACCCACCCACACCAATGCTTGCAGTGTCGCACCATGCAAGCAGTACTCAATCACGCCTCTGCGTTTTGCCTTGACAGGAGAAGAGATGCAAGAACGCCCGGGAGAGGGCCCGGACCAGAGGGGGCCCGCCACACAAGGTGCTGCTCATGGACGCGGAGCAGGAGGCTTTAGAGATCAGCCACACGCTGGAGTGCCTGTCCGTGGCGGATGGCGAGGCTGGGGTTGCAGAAACGGCCGGTGACAGAAAGCTGACACTCAGCACTCATGATAGCGAATGATCTTAGCATCACTTGGCATCTGCCACACCGCAACATCTGTCCAGATGCCTAATATTGCCTTCTGTTCTCTTGCAGGGCCGTCTGCGAGCGCCGTGACCTTGGAGGGCGATTCCTCAGAGGACCCGCCGGCCTCTGAGGGTCCATCGTCACATCTGAGCCATGCATCCACCAGCGCAGATACACACACCTCGGTGGGTCCCCGTCCCCCCTTAGTTGGGCTTGCACATGGTGAGTCACCACGCACATGTGAGCACGAGCAGACCCTAGTGGCAGGAGCAGCCGTGGAGAGTTCGCGTCGGTGGGAGCACTCTTCTCCAGGCTCTGCTCAGCCGGACCCAGATGCTGAACCCTGGGGGCCAGCCGTGAAAAGGAGAGTCGTTAAGGGGCACGAGCACATTGCTGAGGTGCTGGAGCAGGTGCCACGCGCACTCTCCACAATCGCGCAGGTGATGGAGGAGTCCAACTCCTGCATGAGGGGAATGGCGGCACAAGTACAGGAGGGTATCCGCGAGATAGTGTCATGGGTAGGTGCGGGAATGTCTGCGATGGAGGAAAGGCTGGCCTCCCTCGAGCGTTCCGCACAGCTCAACATTGAGCCCGTCCAGGCCCTGACAACGGCCGTTCGGATTCAAGGTGAGCAACATTCTGCCGCCTTAGACAGGCTGACAGATACACTACAGGTGGCCTTCCAAAGCCTTACACACGTCATCCAAACTGCCGTCCAGCATGGTGGAAGGAGTGATGTGGGCCTGGGCTACGAGAGGGATGATGGTGAACGGGGACATGGAAGTGAGGACGCCACTCAAAGCACTCCCACGTCTCACCCGTTGCCCCCTCTCAACCAGTACCCGCAATGCTGCCCCCTCTCCTGGTGGCCGAGTCTGCCCCTGCACAGGTGCAGGAGGAGCAGTCTTTGGAGGGGCCCTCACAGGCACCGAAACCCAGAGGGCGTCGGCCCAAAGCATCTACCCGGTCAGGGCATCAACAGGAGCAACCTGCCACTATCTCTGCTGGAGCCACAGGGGTAGCATCACGTAGGGGTTCCCGGAAGCGTAAGGCGAAGGTGTTGTGAGCACAAAGGGAATGCACGAGGGTGAATGACTATCTGTGACGTTTTAATTTATAATTGTTTAGTGCACATACCCAATAAACCCCATAGTTCTCACCACTACTGCCACGTCTTGTCCATTCTTGACCGGCCTGTGCAATAGGTCCCTTTCGTGGGGCTCAGTATGCAGATGAACGCCTGGTCCCGCCCATTGGGTCACACTACGGTGGGTGCAGGAGTAATTGCACCACTGTTCCATGCAGGGGGCAGGGGAGGGGGCTGGTATGGCCGCCCCTCTGTCCACGTGGGGAGGTCTGGACGCTTCGGGCAGTCTGCTATCAGGAGAACCGTTGACATATCAGTGCCTCCCTGGCCTGACGAGCAGCCAGGTGAGCTGGTGTTCGCCCCATGGGTCGTTCCTCCTCCTCCTCCTCCTCATCCTCATCGTCGTCAATATGGGTGGTGGATGTGGGCAGGGCCTCTTCCAGCGGCACCCCCCTCTGTTGCGCCATGTTGTGCAGGGCACAACAGACAACCACAATGCGTCCCACTCTGCGTGGCGCATATTGGAGCGCTCCCCCAGAACGATCAAGGCACCTGGTAGCAATGTGGCTGTCAGTATATCGACGCTGTGGCTCGGTGGTGGGGCTCCTCAGAGGTGTCATAAACCACGTGTGCAGGGGATATCCCTTGTCACCGAGGAGCCAGCCGTTGCCGGTGTTGGGAGCGTGGAAGAGGGGCGGCACGGTGGACTCCCTGAGGATGAAGGAATCGTGGCAGCTGCCAGGGTATCTGGCGCACACGTGTAGGAATCTCTGGCGGTGGTCACACATGAGCTGGGCGTTCATGGAGTGATACCCCTTGCGGTTGATGAACAGTCCTGGCTCGTGTGGAGGTGTCCGTATTGCTATGTGGGTGCAGTCGATTACACCCTGCACCCGTGGGAAGACAGTCACAGCATGGAATCCAACCGCCCTCTCCATCTGGCTGCGGTCATCCATGGCGAAGTTGATGTAGTGCATGGCCCTGTGAAACAAGCCGTCGGTAACCTGCCTTATGCACTTGTGTGCAGACGACTGACAGACCCCGGTGATGTCCCCCGTGGCACCCTGGAAGGATCCGGAGGCAAAGAAGTTGAGGGCGGTGGTGACTTTGACGGCGACAGGTAAGAAGATGCTGCTTGGTCCATCCGGGAGCAGCTCGTCATTAAGGAGGCTGCAGATGTCGGCGACTACCTGGCGACTGACTCTGAGCCTCCGTATGCACTGCTGCTCAGAGAGGTCCAGGAAGCTGAGCCTCGGTCTGTAGACCCTGTGGCGAGGGTAGTGCCTCCTGCGACGCATCTCTCTCTGCGGTTGCCCTCCCTCCTGCTGTGCAGGTGGGTGTGCCACAGCACCGTGTTGTGGAGCTCCACGTGGCAGGGGCGGGCGGCGTGGCCGGCGAGGCTGGTGATGCTGTTCGTCCTCCGAAGAAGTCATGACTGCGACTACGGCGGCCCCCATCTGGGAGGCGTAGGTCTGAGGGGGCCCGCAAGGTAGGTAGATGTGTCCCCACACCGGGGTTGCGGTTCCAGGTCGGTGAGTTTTCTTGTTAGGGGGAGGGTGGTGGGGGCCAACCTCTGTCCAATGTGACGGAGTGGCTGCCTGTGGTGGTGAGGGGTCTCCCCCACCTGTCCAATGCACCTTTGCAGCTGCCACAGGCTGCTGGCTGCAACACCTCCGTTTGGACTGGGAGTGTTTTCCCCAGTGTGGGAAACAGTCTCTGTTCACCGTAAAATCCCACCCCTCCTTATAAAACAGCTCAATCAGGTCTGTAAACGACCTGAACGAGCAGAATAAATAGGTTCAAGTGGCATCCCGCTGGCTTTAATTGCCTGCGGGATTCCCACCAGCGGGGGCTGCGTGCGCACGCCAGCGCGTCAGTGGGGATCCCGGAAGTGTGCGGATTCGCGGCGGGCTCCGGTCCCGCTACCGGATTTCCAGATTTTCGGGGCCCCCCCGCTGGCGGGTGCTAAAATAGAACCCCAACATTTAATAGTTTCTCACCATTTAAGCAATGTTCTGTTTTTCTATTCTTCCGACAAAAGTGAATAACCTCACATTTCCCCACATTATATTCCATCTGCCACCTTCTCGCCCACTCACTTAACCTGTCTATATCCCTTTGCAGATTTTCTGTGTCCTCCTCACAGCTTACTTTCCCACCGATGAACATTTTAACTTTTTCTTTATATTTTTCTATTCCTCCCAGAGAGCTCCTTCCCTTTCCTCTCTGGGGGATTTGTGAAGGTTATTGTTCCTCTTTATATCAGTTTTAAATCATTTGTTAAACCGTTTAGGGTCTGGTCTGAGCTGATTAGTTTTCGGTTTGTGTTTACTGAGTCCAGCTTGCTGTATTCTGACTCCAGATTGTAAAATTGCAATCTTGTTTTTCTGAGCTGCTACTGCAGGCCTGAAAGGGTTAATCTTCAACCAAAGTGAGTCACGAAACTGAAACTAACTTTGTCACTCCTTGCACCGAGTGTTTATGAGAATTTCACTTCCTGCTCTGGTTCCTCTCTCTCTCTCTCTCTCTCTGTGTTGTGTGAAAACTCTTTCAGGTGCTGCAGGAATGGAGCCCGGAGCTTTCGAGGATGAATTAACCTGTGCTGTGTGTCTCCAGGTGTACCAGGACCCGGTGATATTACCCTGTGTGCACAGTTTCTGTTTGAAATGTATTGAGGGAGTTTGGGCCCAGACAGCAGGCCCAGAAGGGTTTGAGTGCCCTCAGTGTCGCCGGAAAT
The DNA here is from genome assembly GCF_035084215.1 of Heptranchias perlo. NCBI lineage: Eukaryota > Metazoa > Chordata > Chondrichthyes > Hexanchiformes > Hexanchidae > Heptranchias > Heptranchias perlo. The sequence goes on along the minus strand of NW_027139077.1, from coordinate 150,291 downwards.
TCAACCCCAGGCCCAGTCTGGAGAGAAACTTCACGCTGTGTAATATCGTGGAGAAATACAATCGCTCACAGCCTCCTGCTGATTCAGGCCGTGTCATGTGTGAGTACTGTGATGAGACTCCAACCCCAGCTGTGAAGACGTGTCTGAAATGTGAAGCTTCCTTTTGCTCCCGTCATTTAAAACCACATTTACGGAAAGAGGCCTACAAAGATCACACCCTAATCGAGCCTACGGCTGACCTTACAGAGAGACAGTGCCTTGACCATAAGAAGGTCTTTGAATACTACTGTAAAGATGATGCAGAGTGTGTGTGTGTTTCCTGTATAATAATAGGGAAACATAAATCCCACACACTGCTGAGCCTCGATCAGGCACGAGCTGCAATTAAGGTGAGTGACACAATTCCTGATATTAAATACAGTGATGGAGGGTTTTCCTGTTAATAACGAACATTAATTCGAACTGATTACAGACAGTGCTGATTTAGCCCAGTGTTTTCTTGCTGCCCTGGGTTTACGGCTATTTGTTTCATATCAGTCAGATTTGCTCCCTCCCCCTTCTCTTGGTCTGTCTGAGAGAACAGGGTGGGCACTGGGAGGGGTGTGAGAGTGACCCAGGGTGACTGCCCCTCACCCACACTCAGCCCCTCCTGGTGAGGGCATTGTGGAGCTCAGTAATTCACAGTGTGGGCACCTGTGAGAACTGGCACTCCATGGCATAGGGCTGTAGAGCAGAGCATGTTGGAGCCCTGTGTAACGCTGGGGTATTCTGCCATCTGACCATCAGGGAGAGGACCATCACCGGTGGGGGGAGTGAGGGACACCCACGGGGGGTGACTCAGGGGCTGGGGGGAGAAACTTTCTCACAACAAGAGGGAATTGGTGTTTGAGAAATGCTGGTGTGACTGAGTCTGTCTCCCTTTCCCCTCGGCTGATTCCTGGAAATGGAGGAGCTGAGTCCGTGTGAAAATGCAGCACACGGTGTGTCAGTGTGAAAAGAAGCCGGTGTGTGTGGTCACTCAGTTTATACAGGGCAGGGAGCGCCTCTTTACTGAGAGCCACAGAAGGGAATATTTCTGCTCAGGGCCCAGACACTGAGAATCCCCCAAACCACTTTCTATCCACACCCAGTGGGGTCACTCCTGGAACGGAATCATTTCCCCTTTAAATCCCAGTTTGAATCCCTTTTGAAAACTTTCCAATTGCCTTTACAGGAAGAATTGGAGAGAGAAATCGAGAGGCTTCGGGGAATCCAGCAGAATTGTTCCAGCAAACAGCGAGACTTGGAGAGATCAGAAGCTGAAATAAAGGTAGGGAAAAATGGGACTGGATTTACTCTGGAATCTGCAGCCAATTCAGGACAAACTCTGGGAAATTCCTCCCCAGCTCCCTTTTAAAGGGTGGGAGTGACTCCAAACCCCCCACATGTTCATGGAGTCTGTTCCAGAGATCGAGGACTCTGGTGTCTAACCTAACTCTGTGCCTATGGATTTTATACACAGACCCTCTGGTCCTACCATCCCGATCCATCTCAATACCTCACCCAACCAGTGAGTCAATAATCCCTCGATCATTTTGAAAACCTCAATCATGTCCCACTCGGCCTTTCTCTAAATGACCCTCCCTCTTGGAGACGATCCTCAGAATTAAATCCATCAGACTACGTGTCATTCTGGCCACCGTCCTCTCCAGAGTCTCGATCTCCTTCACCAGGTGTGGGCACCAAAACTGGACCCATCACTCCAGGTGTGGATGGACCAGGTGGCAGTGCCATACACAGTCCAAATACAGTGCTCTTTCTTTTAAACTCAAGGCTCAAGGCAACACTCGTTAAACTCTGTTTTCTCTCCCAGTAGACACCCCCCACTGATTGTCTATCTTTAATGGGTGATCGAGTAGTGATCGAAACAAACTGTCCCGTCCCTGGAAAGTGCCGTGTGCTCAGGGTAAGAGCTGTGTGGAAGGGCCGTTTGTAATGAGAGTTGGTTTGGCTTTCAGACACGAATCAATGAGCTGAAAGGAAAGCAATCGAAGAGCTACTCTGACTGGAGGAGACAGCTGGAAGAAGATGAAGAATACGCACTGAAACTGATCGATGAGGAGGGGCTCCGAGCTCTCTCACAGATTAGAAGCTGTTCTGAAGCATTAAACAAGAGGATGGAACAGATGACATTAATAGATGGAGAATACCAGAGTCTGGAACAGAGGGACCCTCTCTCCTTTATTCAGGTACATCTTCAATATAAACAGGGTCATGTCTGGGGAATGGGGAGTGTTGGTGCTGCCCCCTCAGCCCTGCCCCAGGAGTGTTGGTGTTGCCCCCTCAGCCCTGCCCCAGGAGTGTTGGTGCTGCCCCCTCAGCCCTGCCCCAGGAGTGTTGGTGCTGCCCCCTCAGCCCTGCCCCAGGAGTGTTGGTGCTGCCCCCTCAGCCCTGCCCCAGGAGTGTTGGTGCTGCCCCAGGATGGAGTGCAGTGAAATGTTGGATTATTCCCCATTCCTGTGACTGGCCCCACCTACTGTTATACACTGAACTCTTTACTCTCAATCCCAAATTCACGGTTTGGTTTCATTGGGTTTTGATTTGTTTGTTGCATAAACAATCGAATAGTGATAATGGGGCAGTTCAATTATCCGAATATAGACTGGGAAAAAACAGAGTAAAGGGCAAAGAGGGGGAGGAATTCCCCAAATGTGTTCAGGAGAACTTTCTTCAATATGTTTCCAGCCCAACGAGGAAGGAAGCAGTGCTGGATCTAGTTCTGGGGAATGAAGTGGGGCAAGTGGAGCATGTTTCAGTGGGGGAGCATTTGGGAAACAGTGATCACAATATCATTAGGTTTAGAAAAGTAATGGAGAAGGACAAGAAACAATCAAATGTAAAAATACACAACTGGAGGAGGGCTAATTTCTGTGAGTTGAAAAGGGATCTGGCCCAGGTGGGTTGGAAACAAAGATTGGCAGGTAAAGCAGTAAATGAGCAATGGGAGGCCTTCAAAGAGGAGATAGTTCGGCTACAGACTAGAGACATTCCTGTGAGGGGGAAAGGAAGGGCATCCAGAGCTAGAGCTCCCTGGATGATTGAAGAAATAGAGATTAAAATGAAACATAAAAAGGAGGCTTATGATAAATGTCAGGTTCATAATAGACAGTAATCACAGTAGAGAATCAAACAGAATACAGAGAGTGCAGAGGAGAACTGAAAAAGGAAATGAAAGGGGCAAAGATAATGTATGAGAAAAGATTAGCGGGTGACATAAAGTCTTTTAGAGACTTACAAAGTGTAAAAGGGTGGCTAAAGGAAAGGTGGGGCCGATGAAGGACCATAAAACTCCACAGGAAAAGTGATCCAACCGTGGCTATCTGGAGAAGTTAAGGATGGTATTAGATTAGAAGAGACTTACAATGTTACCAAAAAGAGCAGTAAGCCTGAGGATTTGGAGGGTTTTAGAAATCAACAAGGGATGACCAAGAAATTGATGCAGAGGGAGAAAATTGAATATGAGAGTAAACTAGCAAGAAATATAAAAACAGATTGTAAGAGCTTCTACAGGTGTGTAACAAGGAAGAGATCAGTTAAAGTAAACATAGGTCACTTCGAGGCAGAGACAGGAGAAATTATAATGGGGATTAAGGAAATGGCAGAGACGTTAAACTAATATTTTGTATCTGTCCTCACGGTTGAAGAGACAAAAACATACCAGAAATAGTGGGGAACCAAGGGTCTAATGAGAGTGAGGAACTTAAAGTAATTATGATTGGTAAAGAAAAAGCACTGGAGAAATTAATGGGACTAAAAGCTGACGAATCCCCTGGACCTGATGGCCTACATCATAGAGTCATAGAGTTAGAGTCATAGAGTTATACAGCACGGATAGAGGCCCCTCGGCCCATCGTGTCCGCGCCGGCCATCAAGCCCAGTCTAATCTAATCCCATATCCCAGCATTTGGTCCATAGCCTTGTATGCTATGGCATTTCAAGTGCTCATCCAAATGCTTCTTGAATGTTGTGAGGGTTCCTGCCTCCACAACCCTTTCAGACAGTGAGTTCCAGACTCCAACCACCCTCTGGGTGAAAAAGTTCTTTCTCAAATCCCCTCTAAACCTCCCGCCTTTTACCTTGAATCTATGCCCCCTTGTTATAATACCCTCAACGAAGGGAAAAAGCTCCTTAGTATCCATCCTTTCTATGCCCCTCATAATTTTGTACACCTCAATCATGTCCCCCCTCAGCCTCCTCTGCTCCAAGGAAAACAAACCCAATCTTCCCAGTCTCTCTTCATAGCTGAAGCGCTCCAGCCCTGGTAACATCCTGGTGAATCTCCTCTGCACCCTCTCCAAAGCGATCACATCCTTCCTGTAGTGTGGCGACCAGAACTGCACACAGTGCTCCAGCTGTGGCCTAACCAGTGTTTTATACAGCTCCATCATAACCTCCTTGCTCTTATATTCTATGCCTCGGCTAATAAAGGCAAGTATCCCATATGCCTTCTTTACCACCTTATCTACCTGTTCCGCCGCCTTCAGGGATCTGTGAACTTGCACACCAAGATCCCTCTGACCCTCTGTCTTGCCTAGGGTCCTCCCATTCATTGTGTATTCCCTTGCCTTGTTAGTCCCTCCAAAGTGCATCACCTCGCACTTTTCCGGGTTAAATTCCATTTGCCACTGTTCCGCCCATCTGACCAACCCATCTATATCGTCCTGCAGACTGAGGCTATCCTCCTCGCTATTTACCACCCTACCAATTTTTGTATCATCAGCGAACTTACTGATCATACCTTTTACATTCATATCCAAGTCGTTAATGTAGACCACAAACAGCAAGGGCCCCAGCACAGATCCCTGTGGTACCCCACTGGCCACAGGCTTCCAGTCACAAAAACAACCTTCGACCATCACCCTCTGCCTTCTGCCACTAAGCCAGTTTTGTATCCAAAGTGCCAAGGCACCCTGGACTCCATGGGCTCGTACCTTCTTGACCAGTCTCCTGTGCGGGACTTTATCGAAGGCCTTACTGAAATCCATGTATACCACATCCACTGCGTTACCCTCATCCACACGCCTAGTCACCCCCTCATCGTAGGGTTTTGAAAGAGGTGACTGCTGAGGTAGTGGATGCATTGGTTTTGATCTTCCAGAATTCCCTAGATTCTAGAATGGTACCTGTTGATTGGAAGGTAGCAAATGTAACCCCGTATTCAAGATAGAAGAGAGAGAAAACAGGGACCTATAGGCCAGTTAGCCTGACATCAGTGGGAGAGAAAATCCTAGAATCTATTATTAAGGACGTAGTAACAGGGCACTTAGAAAATCGTAATATGATTAGGCAGAGTCAGCACGGTTTTTGAAAGGGAACTTGTGTTTGACAAATCTATTAGAGCTTTTAATGGGTGTAACTAGCAGGGTAGATATGGGGGAACTGGTAGATGTAGTATATTGGGATTTTCAAAAGGCATTTGATAAGGTGCCACAGAAGATTAGGGCTCATGTGATTGGGGGTAATATATTAGCATGGATTGAGGATTGCTTGACGGACAGAAAACAGAGAGTAGGAATAAACGGGTCATTTTCGGGCTGACAGGTTATAACTAGTGGGGTGCCGCAAGGATCAGTGCTTGGGCCTCAGCTGTTTACAGTCTATATCAATGATTAGATTAGTGGACCGAGTGTAATGTATCCAAGTTTGCTGACAATACAAAGATCGGTGGGAAAGTAAGCTGTGAGGAGGATGCAAAGAGGCTGCAAATGGATATAGACAGGTTAAGTGAATGGGCGAGACGGTGGCAGGTGGAGTATAATGTGGGGAAATGTGAAATTATCCACTTTGGCAGGAAGAATAGGAAAGCAGAATATTTTTTAAAAGGTGAGAGACTAATTATGTACAGTTTTGGTCTCCGTACCAAAGGAAGGTTACAGTTGTTCAACAAAGGTTCACCAGATTGATTCCTGGGGTCAGAGGGTTGTCTTATGAGGAGCGATTGAGTAGAATGAGTTTATAGTCAGTGGATTTTAGAAGAATGAGAGATGATCTCATTCAAACATATAAGATTCTGAGAGGCTCGACAGGGTAGATGCTGAGAGTCTAGAACTGGAGGGCATAGTCTCAAGATAAGGAGAAATTAGCCCATTTAGGACCAAGATGAGGTAAAATTTCTTCACTTAGAGTGTTGTGAATCTTTGGAATTCTCTACCCCTGAGGGCTGTGGATGCTCAGTCATTGAACATATTCAAGGATGAGATGGATAGATTTTTGGACTCTTGGGGAATCAAGGGATATGGGGATCGGGCGGGAAAGTGGAGTTGAGGTCGAAGATCAGCCATGATCTGATTGAATGGCGGAGCAGGTTCGAGGGGCCGAATGGCCGACTGGCCGACTCCTGTTCCTACTTCTTATGTTCTTAAAAAGGAAATCTTCTTGTGGAGGCAGAGGGAATGACTGAGGTACTAAATGAATACTTTGCATTGGTCTTCACTAAAGAAGAGGATGCTGCCAATCTTACAGTAAAGGACGAGGGGGTAGAGAAACTGGAGAGGATTAAAATAGATAAAGAGGAAGTACTAAAAGGGTTGACAGCACTCAAAGTGGAAAAGTCACCTGGTCCGGGTGGGATGCATCCTAGGTTGCTGAGGGAAGTAAGGGTGGAAATAGTGGAGGCTCTGGCCACAATATTCCAATCCTCCTTGGATATGGGAATGTTGCCAGAGGACTGGAGGATTGCAAATGTTACACCTCTGTTCAAAAAAGGGGAGAGGGATAAACCCGGCAACTACAGGCCAGTCAGCCTAACGTCGATGGTGGGGAAATTTCTAGAGACAATAATCCGAGACAAAATTAATTGTCACTTGGAAGAAAATGGGATAATAAACAACAGACAACACAGGTTTATTAAAGGCAAGTCGTGTCTGACTAACTTGATTGACTTCTTCGATGAAAACTTGTCAGCAAAATTGAAGCCCATGGGATTAAAGGGACAGTGGCAGCATGGACACGAAATATGCTCAGAGACAGAAAGCAGAGAGTAGTGGTGAACGGTTGTTTTTCAGACTGGAGGGAAGTTTACAGTGGTGTTCCCCAGGGCTCAGTATTAGGACCATTGCTCTTTTTGATATATATTAATGACCTGGACTTGGGTGCAGAGGGTATAATTTCAAAGTTTGCAGATGGCACAAAACTCGGAAATGTAGTAAACGATGTGAAGGATAGTAACAGACTTCAGGAGGACAGAGACAGACTGGTGAAATGGGCAGAAACATGGCAGATGCAATTTAATGCAAAGAAGTGTGAAGTGATGTATTTTGGTGGGAAGAATGAGGAGAGGCAAAATAAACTAAATGGTACAATTTTAAAGAGGGTGCAGGAACAGAGAGACCGGGGGGTGTACGTACACAAATCTTTGAAGGTGGCAGGACAAGGTGAGGAGGCTGTTAAAAAAGTACCCAGGATCCTTGGCTTTATAAATAGTGGCATAGATTACAAAAGCAAAGAAGTTATTCTAAACCTTTATAAATCACCGGTTAGGCCCCAGCTGGAGTATTGTGTCGAATTCTGGGCACCGCACTTTAGGAAGGATGTCCAGGCCTTTGAGAGGGTGCAGAGGAGATTTACTAGAATGGGACCAGGGATGAGGGACTTCAGTTATGTGGAGAGATTGGAGAAGCTGAGATTGTTCTCCTTCGAGCAGAGAAGGTTAACAGGAGATTTAATAGAGGTGTTCAAAATCATGAAGGGTTTTGACAGAGTAAATGAGGAGAAACTGTTTCCAGTGGCAGAAGGTTGGCCTTTATTTCTCGGGGGATGGAATATCAAAGCAGGGGAGTCATGCTACAACTGTACAGGGTGCTGGTGAGACCACACCTGGAGTACTGCGTACAGTTCTGGTGCCCTTATTTAAGGAAAGACATATTTGCATTGGAGGCAGTTCAGAGAAGGTTCACTAGTTTGATTCCAGGTATGGAAGGTTTGTCTTATGAGGAAAGATTGATCAGGTTGGGTTTATACTCATTGGAGTTTAGAAGAATGAGAGGAGATCTTATTGAAACATACAAGATTCTGAGGGGACTCGATAGGGTAGATGCTGAGAGGATGTTACCCCTCATGGGGGAATCTAAAACTAGGGGGCTTGGTCTCAGAATAAGGGGTCGCCCGTTTAAGACGGAAATGAGGAGGAATTTCTTCTCCCAGAGGGTCGTGAATCTTTGGAATTCTTTACCCCAAAAAGCTGTGGAGGCTGAGTCATTGAATACATTCAAGGCTGAGTTGGACAAATTTTGATCAGCAAGGGAGTCAAAGGATATGGGGAAAGGGCGGGAAAGTGGAGTTGAGGTAAAAATCAGATCAGCCATGATCTCATTAAATGGCGGAGCAGGTTCAAGGGGCCGAATGGCCGACTCCTGCTCCTATCTCTTATGGTCTTATAAAGTTCTGTATTTAAGATGATCGGAAAAGAATCAGGTGAGAAGAGGAGAATTCTTTTTACACAGCGAGTTGTTATGATCTGGAATGTGCTGCCTGAAAGGGCGGTGGAAGCAGATTCAATAATAACTTTCAAAAGGGAATTGGATAAATACTTGGAGGGGTAAAATTTACAGGGCTATGGGGAAAGAGCGGGGGAGTCAGGCTAATTTGATAGCTCTACCAAAGAGCCGGCACTGACATGACGGGCTGAATGGCCTCCTTCTGTCCTGTATCATACTATGATTCTATGATTTAAAAATAATGAGAGATCTGATGAGGGTTGTGCAGTTGATGTTGTGTATATGGACTTTCAGAAGACATATGATAAATCATAGAATCATCGATTCGTAGAAAGGTTTCAGCACGGAAGGAGGCCATTCAGCCCATCGAGTCCGTGCCAGCTCGATGCAAGAGCAATCCAGCTCGTCCCACTCCCCCACCCTTTCCCTGTAGCCCTGCAAATTTTTTCCTTTCAAGTACTTATCCAGTTCCCTTTTGAAGGCCATGATTGAATCTGCCTCCACCATCCCCTCGGGCAGTGCATTCCAGATCCTAACCACTTGCTGCGTAAAAAGGTTTTTCCTCATGTCACCTTTGGTTCTTTTGCCAATCACCTTAAATCTATGTCCTCTGGTTCTTGACCCTTCCGCCAATGGGAACAGTTTCTCTCTATTTACTCTGTCTAGACCCTTTATGATTTTGAATACCTCTATCAAATCCCCTCGCAACCATCTCTGTTCCAAGGGGAACAACCCCAGCTTCTCCAGTCTATCCACGTAACTAAAGCCCCTCATCCCTGGAATCATTCTAGTAAATCTCTTCTGCACCCTCTCTAAGGCCTTCACATCTTTCCTAAAGTGTGGTGCCCAGAACTGGACACAATACTCCAGTTGTGGTCGAACCAGTGTTTCATAAAGGGTCATCATGACTTCCATACTTTTGTGCTCTGTGCCTCTATTTGTAAAGCCCAGGATCCCGTATGCTTTTTTCAAACCACTTTCTCAACCTGCCCTGCCACCTTCAATGATTTGTGCACATAAACCCCCAGATCTCTCTTCCTGTAACCCTTTAGAGTTGTGCCCTCCAGTTTATATTGCCTCTCCTCGTTCTTCCTACCAAAATGCATCACTTTGCATTTTTCTGCAGCCCACATAAAAGACTTATTAGCAAAATTAATGCCCATGGGATTAAAGGGACAGTGGCAGCGTGGATACAAAATTGGCTCAGGGACAGAAAGCAGAGAGTAGTGGTGAACGGTTGTTTTTCAGATTGGAGGGAAGTTTACAGTGGTGTTCCCCAGGGGTCAGTATTAGGACCACTGCTCTTTTTGATATATATTAATGATCTGGACTTGGGTATATGGAACATAATTTCAATGTTTGTGGCTGACACAAAGCTTGGAAATGTAGTAAACAGTGAGGAGGATAGTAACAGACTTCAGGAGGACATGGACAGACTGGTGAAATGGGCGGACACATGGCAGATGCAATTTAACACAGAGAAGTGTGAAGTGATGCATTTTGGAAGGAAAAATGAGGAGAGGCAATATAAACGAAATGGTCCAATTTTAAAGGGGGTGCAGGAACAGAGAGATCTGGGGGATCATCTACAGAAATCTTTGAAGGTGATCAGGACAATTTGATCAAGCTGTTAAAAAAGAATACGGGATCCTGGGCTTTATAAACAGGCTTGGAGTACAAAAGCAAGGAAGTTATTCTAAACCTTTATAAATCACATGGTTAGGTCCCAGCTGGAGTATTGTGTCCAATTCTGGGCACCGCACTTTAGGAAGGATGTGAAGGCCTTAGAGAGGGTGCAGAGGAGATTTACTGGAATGGGACCAGGGATGAGGGACTTCAGTTATGTGGAGAGACTGGAGAAACTGGGATTGTTCTCCTTAGAGCAGAGAAGGTTAAGGGGAGATTTAATCGAGGTGTTCAAATCATGAAGGGTTTCGATACAGTAAATAAGGAGAAACTGTTACCACTGGCAGGAGGGTCGGTAACCAGAGGACACAGATTTAAGGTAATTGGTAGAAGCACCAGAGGCAGCATGAGGAGAATTGTTTTTACAGAATGAGTTGTTATGATCTGGAATGCGCTGCCTGAAAGGGCGGTGGAAGCAGATTCAATAATAACTTTCAAAAGGGAATTGGATAAATACTTGAAGGGGAAAAATTTGCAGGCCTATGGGGAAAGAGCAGGGGGAGTGGGACTAATTGGACAGCTCTTTCAAAGAGCCGGCACAGGCACAATGGGCCGAATGGCCTCCTCCTGTGCTGTAAGATTCTATGATTCTATTGACTGATTTGATCTCCTCTTTTTATTCACAGAACTCGAAGCAGCTCCTTTCCAGGTAAGTTCCTCTCAGTCATACAGTACCTGCTGCTGATAGGGAACCTTCACCTGTATCTGGGAGAAGAGTGAAAGTAGAATCACCGCTTGGAAACCTCCCCAGATCAGGGGCTTTCAAATGGGGCGAATATTGAGTGATGTTTAACTATGGTTTGAGGGGTTCTTGGCTCAGGCAGCCTGTGGGAAATGGGAGTGAGATGGGCTGTTCCATCGGTGTGTCGAGCTTCTCAGGAACCTGTTAGACAGGAATTGAGAGTGAGAGAAACCTGCAGTGACCTGTATCGAACCGAGGCTTCCTAAAGGCTCCATGTGTGTCAGTGACAGCTTTATTCCATTGGGTCAGTAAGTGCTGTGTGATTGGCTTGTTCTATCAACCAGCCCATGGAGAAATGAGGAGAGGGGCAGGTCCCAGTGTCAGAGTGACAGTAAAATGTCTTGTGATTGGCTCATTCTATCCACTAACAGAGAAATGAGTGTGTGCTGAAATGTCCCAGTAATGTCAGTGTGACTGGACACTCTGTGAGGGAATCCCACCGATCCCAGGTCCCTGGGAGGCTGTTCCTTCTCCTCTCCTCACTTCACATGATCGTAGTGAGTGTGTTCCTGCAGAGAGGGGGAAGCACAGACTGGAGACCCTCGGGATAATAATAATTATTAATAATGGAAAGATAAGGGCTCCAGTGCAGAGAAACTGGACTGAACACAGACGGCTTTGAAAATCACAAACTGAGCTGAAGTGACAGCAAACCAGGATCCCACTGCTCGTGTGGAGATCAGTGTGAATGCAGGGAGACTGCAAATCCCGGGATTCTGCCATTCTCAGGATGGGTTGCTGCGGGGTGTCAGTACGAGCATTAGAAGGGGTGCAGGTTGTTGCACTGATCACTCGTTCCCCTTTGGGTTTCTGATCTGAAATGTCCCCACTGATAAAAACATTCTCTCCTCTTTCATTACAGAGTGACTGAGACTCAGAGAGTCACAGACCCAGATGTTCCAGCGCTCACCCTGAACCTGTCCAAAATATCTCAACTTATCCAGAAGAGGCTGAATGGATCGGAAAAGTACCACTCAGACATATTGGGAATGATAAGGAAAAACGTGCAGCTTTTCTCCAATTCTGGGCACCACACTTTAGGAGAGATGTCAAGGTTAAGAATTTCAAGAGGTGAGGAGGCACTTAGATTAAAGCCCTCAGGTTAGAGATGATTGCCGTTGGCTGGGCTTGTCTGAGACATGAAGAAACTGTTATTGAATCATTAAAATAAGATTTCCAAGGCGATTACGATCAATATACTGATTGGACTGAAAGAGGAGGAAGGCGGTGTGTACTGAGGACATCTGAATGGAGAAGTGGGGAAGTTATGTTAAACTTGTATCAAACCTTGGTTAGACCACACTTGGAGCACTGTGCACAGTTCTGGTCTCCATATACCTTGGTTAGACCACACTTGGAGCACTGTGCACAGTTCTGGTCTCCATATACCTTGGTTAGACCACACTTGGAGCACTGTGCACAGTTCTGGTCTCCATATACCTTGGTTAGACCACACTTGGAGCACTGTGTACAGTTCCGGTCTCCATATACCTTGGTTAGACCACACTTGGAGCACTGTGCACAGTTCTGGTCTCCATATACCTTGGTTAGACCACACTTGGAGTACTGTGTACAGTTCTGGTCTCCATATACCTTGGTTAGACCTCACTTGGAGCACTGTGCACAGTTCTGGTCTCCATATACCTTGGTTAGACCACACTTGGAGCACTGTGCACAGTTCTGGTCACCACATCACAGAAAAGATGTAATTGCACTGGAGAGAGTACAGAGGAGATTTACAAGGATGTTGCCAGGACTGGAGAATTTTCGCTCAAGGGAAAGATTGGACAGGCTGGGGTTGTTCTCTTTGGAACAGAAGAGGCTGAGGTGTACAAAATTATGAGAAGGCTTGATAGAGTGGATAGGAAGGACCTGTTTCCCTGAGCAGAGAGGTCAATAACCAGGGGACACAGATTAAACTGATTGGTAGAAGGATTAGACAGGAGCTGAGGAAAACAATTTCACCCAATGGCGATGGGGGTATGGAACTCACTGCCTGAGAGGGTGGTAGAGGCAGAAACCCTCAACTCATTTAAAAAGTACCAGGATGTGCACCTGAAGTGTCGTAACTACAAGTCTACGGGCCAAGTGCTGGAAAGTGGGATTAGGCTGGGTGGCTCATTTTCGGTCGGCGTGGACACGATGGGCCGAATGGCCTCCTTCTGTGCCATAACTTTTCTATGATTCTATACTGTGCACTGTTCTGGTCTCCATATACCTTGGATAGACCACACTTGGAGTACGGTGCACAGTTCTGGTCTCCATATTATAAGAAGGATCCAGAGGCACTGGATAATGTGCAAAAAAGATTCACAACGATGATGACAGAACTGCGAGATTATACCTATCAAGAAAGGTTGAACAGGCTGGGGCTCTTTTCTCTCGAAAAGAGAAGGCTGAGGGGTGACCTGATAGAGGTCTTTCAGATTATGAAGGGGTTTGATAGGGTAGACGTAAGGAAGATGTTTACACTTGTGGGGAGACCAAAACTAGGGGTCATAAATATGTGGTTAATTCTTTGTATTAACCACACCCCCCAATTTGGTGTCGTCTGCAAATTTTGAAATTGTGCTTCCAATTCCCGAATACAAATCATGAATGTAAATTGTGAACAAGTGGTCCCAGCACCGATCCCTGGGGAACACCACTTCCCACCTTTTGCCAGTCTGAGTAACTACCCTTAATCCCTACTCTCTGTTTTCTGTTTTGTTGCCAACTTGCTCTCCATTATCTGCTCATTTATCCTGAGTGCAGAGAAGGTTAAGGGCAGATTTAATAGAGGAGTTCAAAATTTTGAGTGATTTTCACAGAGTGGAGAGGGAGAAACTGTTTCCAATGGCAGGAGGGTCTGTAACCAGAGGACACAGATTTAAGGTAAACAGCAAAAGAACCAGAGGGGAGATTTGGAGAATTTCTTTCACAGCGAGTTGTTCTGATCTGGAATACGCTGCCTGAAAGGGCGGTGGAAGCAGATTCAACAATAACTTTCAAAAGGGAATCAGATAAATACTTGAAAAGGAAAAATTTGCAGGGCTATGTGGAAAGAGCGGGGAAGTGGGACGAAGTGGATAGCTCTTTCAAAGAGCCAGCACAGGCACGATGGGCTGAATGGCCTCCTTCTGTGCTGTAAGATTCTATGATTCTATAGGGGACTGCCAGTGTAGAATCATCGAAAGGTTACAGCACGGAAGGAGGCCATTCGGCCCATCGAGTTCACGCCGGCTCTATGCAAAAGCAATCCTGCTAGTCCCGTTCCCCCGCCCTTTCCCTGTATCACTGCAGATTTTTTCCTTTCAAGTAGTTATTCAGTTCCCTTTTGAAGACCATGATTGAATCTGCCTCCACCACCTCCTCGGGCCGTGCATTCCAGATCCTAACCACTCGCTGTGTAAAAAGGTTTTTCCTCATATCACCTTTGGTTCTTTTGCCAATCACCTTAAATCTATGTCCTCTCATTCTTGACCCTTCCGCCAATGGGAACAGTTTCTCTCTATTTACTCTGTCTAGACCCTTCATGATTTTGAATATTTCTATCAAATCTCCTCGCAACCATCTCTGTTCCAAGGAGAACAACCCCAGCTTCTCTGGCCTATCCACGTAACTAAAGTCCCTCATCCCTGTTCCTGTACCCCTTTTAGAGTTGTGCCCATTAGTTGATATTGCCTCTCCTCATTCTTCCTACTAAAATGTATCACTTTGCATTTTTCTGCGTTAAATTTCATGCCACGTGTCCGCCCAGGCCACCTGCCTGTCTATACCTCTTGAAGTCTATCACTATCCTCCTCACTGTTTACTACCCTTCCAAGTTTTGTGTCATCTGCAAATTTTGAAATTGTCCCCTCTACACCCAAGTCATGAATATATATCAAGGAAAGTATCTCCAAGCACTGGCACCTAATAGACCACATCATCGTCCGAGCGAGGGACCGCAAAGATGTCCGCATCACCCGCGCCATGCCTGGAGCCGACGACTGCTGGACTGACGACCGACTAATCCACTCTACCATCTCCATCAACCTGGCCCCAAACCGGCAGCGGCAGAAAAAACTCTGCCGCAGGAGACTTAATGTCGCTGGACTCAAAGACCCTGAGAAGAAAGACCAACTCAGCCGTCGCCTGACAACCAATCTGGCGACGACCAATGATCCAGAGTCGCAGAGTGCCCACAGCGTCTGGTCCGCCCTAAAAGCCACCATAGTCAGCACCTGCGAGGAGACGCTCGGTCTCTCGACCAGGAAACACCAAGACTGGTTCGACGAGAACTATCAGGAGATCCAGGATCTCTTAGACCGTAAATGCAAGGCGTTCCTGAATTGGCAGCTCCACCAAAACTCGAGCTAGAGGAAACAAGCCTCCAGGCAACTGAAGGCCGAGGTGCAACAAAGAACCCGTGACCTAAAGAACAGATGGTGGGTGGAAAGAGCGCAGGAGACTCAGCAACTCGCCGACAACCACGACGTGCGCGGCTTCTTCAGCGCAATTAAAGCCATCCACGGTCCGAGTACCCAGGGACCTACCCCACTGAGAGCCAAACATGGAGAGGCGCTCATCAAAGACAGAGAGGCAGTCAACGCCCGCTGGAGAGAGCACTTCGAGGACCTCCTCAACCAAGACCCAGTCCTCGACACCATCCCGCAACACGCTACCCACCACCATCTCAGCACAACCCCAGCCCGCCGTGAGGTCAAAAAAGCCATTCGACAACTGAAAAACAACAAGGCCCCGGTGCAGATGGAATCCCCGCTGAAGTACGAAAACACGGCGGAGAGGCACTCTTGACACGAATCCACGACCTTATCACCCTTGTCTGGAAGGAAGACAGCATGCTGGGAGATCTCAGAGACGCCGTAATTGTGACCATCTTCAAGAAAGGAGATAGGTCCGACTGCGGAAATTACAGAGGGATTTCCCTAAGGTCCACCACGGGAAAGGTCATCGCGAGAATCCTCCTCAACCGCCTCCTTCCAGTGGCCGAAGAGCTCCTCCCTGAGTCTCAATGCGGCTTCCGCCTGTCAAGAGGCACAATGGACATGATCTTTAGCACGCGACAAATCCAGGAAAAGTGCAGGGAGCAGCATCAACTTCTGTACATGGCCTTCTTCGATCTCGCAAAGGCCTTCGACTCTGTCAACCGTGAGGAATTGTGGAGCATCCTCCTCAAATTCAGCTGCCCCCAGAAATTCGTCACCATTCTCCACCTGCTCCACGATGACATGCGAGCCGTGATCCTCACCAACGGATCCACCACAGACCCAATACGAGTGCAAACTGGGGTCAAGCAGGGCTGTGTCATCGCACCAACGCTCTTCTCCATCTTCCTCGCTGCAACACTCCACCCCATCACCATGAAGCTCCCCGCCGGAGTGGAGCTAACCTACAGGACAAGTGGGAAACTATTCAACCTTCGACACCTCCAGGCCAGAACCAAGACCACCCCAACTTCTGTCATCGAGCTGCAGTACGCAGATGATGCCAGCGTGTGCGCACACTCAGAGGCCGAGCTACAAACCATCGTCGACACATTCACCGAGGTGTATGAGAGAATGGGCCTCAGGCTAAACATCCGGAAAACAAAGGTCCTCTCCCAGCCCGCTCCCGCCACACAACACTGCCCCCCGACCATCAAGATCCACGGTGAGCCTCTGGACAGTGTGGATCATTTCCCATACCTCGGGAGCCTCCTCTCGGTGCGAGCAGACATCGACGATGAAATTCAACATCGACTCCAAAGCGCCAGTGTAGCTTTCGGACGCCTGAGGAACAGAGTGTTCGAAGACCGAGACCTCAAATCCAGCACCAAGCTCATGGTCTACAGAGCAGCCGTGGTCTCCGCCCTCCTGTACACATCAGAAACATGGACAATGTACAGCAGACACCTCAAATCACTGGAGAGATATCACCAACGTTGCTTCCGCAAAATCCTGCAAATCCACTGGCGGGATAGACGCACCAACGTGAGCGTTCTCTCCCAGGCTAATATCCCCAGTATCGAGGCACTGGTCACGCTCAACCAGCTGCGATGGGCGGGCCACATTGTCCGCATGCCCGACACAAGATTCCCAAAACAAGTGCTCTACTCCGAGCTCCGCAATGGCAGGCGATCTCTAGGAGGGCAGAGGAAACGCGAGACGGACACTCTCAAAGCCTCCCTAAAAAAATGCAACATCCCCACCGACACGAGGGAATCGCTTGCCCTAAATCGCCCAAACTGGAGAAGAAGCATCCACGAAGGCGCCAATTACCTCGAGCGTCACCGAGTGGAGCACGCGGAGGCCAAGCGTAAGCAGCAAAAAGAGCGCACAGAATCCAGAGCGTCTCACCCACCCACCTTATCAAACACTACCTGCCCCACCTGTGGCAGAGTCTGCGGCTCCAGGATTGGACGATTCAGCCACCGCAGAACCCACCCTCCCGGAGTGGAAGCAAGTCATCCTCGACCCTGAGGGACTGCCAAAGAAGAAGATTTATCAAGAAAAGTAGTGGTCCCAGCACCAACCCCTGGGGAACACCACTGCACACCACCCTCCAGTCTGAAAAACAGCCGTTCACCTCTACTCTCTGTTTCCTGTCACTTAGCCAATTCTGTATCCATGTTTCCACTGCCCCCTTTATTCCATGGGCCGCAATCTTGATGATAAACCTACCGTGCGGCACTTTATCAAATGCCTTTTGGAAGTCCATGTACATCACATCAACTGCATTACCCTCATCTACCCTCTCTGTTACCTCATCAAAAAGCTCTATCAGGTCAGTTAAACACGATTTGCCTTTGAAAAATCCGTGCTGGGTTTCCCTATTCAATCCACACTTGACCAAGTGACTGTTAATTCTGTCCCGGATTATCGGTTCTAAAAGTTGCCCCACCACTGAGGTTAAACTGACTGGCCTATAGTTGCTGGGTTTATCCTTACACCCTCTTTTGAACAAGGGTGTAACATTTGTGATTCTCCAGTCCTCTGGCACCGCCCCCCATATCTACGGATGTTTGGAAAGTTATGGCCAGTTAGCAGGTCGGGTTAGTTGTGTTCAGACAGCTGGGAATATCCCCGAACTTTAATCTCAGGTCCCTGTGTGTGTGGATCAGGAGCCTGAGATTAATCCTCAGTCGCCAGTGACACCTGCTTTAAACATTCCTCACTGCAATGGGCCAAAGCTTCACCCGCCATGGGTCAGGTAGGGGAGGGGTTACACACTGTCAATCAGAGTGTCTCTTAAAGGGACACTGTCCCTCACAGGGCTGTCAGTATCTGTGCTCCGGGGAGGGGGCAGAATCAGCTCAACAGGGGTAGCCCCAGTCCCAGGGATTGTCATCGAGCAGTCGACAGGGATCGGGGGGAGAGCGGGAATATTCCAAGGTGTGTTTATATCACAGGGGATCACAATGTTAATAATTTCTATTTAACCCTTTATGTTTCTATTTAACCCTTTCTGTTCCTAGTTAACCCTTTCTTTCTTGGTGACGTTTCTTCAGTCAGGGTTCAGTGCGAGGGATTCGAGGGTCGAGTTCCTGCACCTGTTCCCTCCTCGCAGCTCGGAATTGGTCCAAGTCTCAGACCCAGGGCGAGAGGGAGTGTTGGTGAATTCAGAGTGAACAGGGAGCAACAGTTTAATGTACAGAAGGGACATCAGATTCATCTCAATTGACAACAGAATCCTCACTACTGTGTGGAAATTAATGGAGACTTTAATCAGAGCTGTGAGCAGGATGGAACAGTAACAGGAGGGGGAGAGCCCAGGGCACACTCCTGTATTCAGGATGGGACAGTAACAGGAGGGAGAGAGCCCAGGGCTCACTACTGTATTCAGGATGGGACAGTAACAGGAGGGAGAGAGCCCAGGGCACACTCCTGTATTCAGGATGGGACAGTAACAGGAGGGAGAGAGCTCAGGGCACACTCCTGTATTCAGGATGGAACAGTAACAGGAGGGAGAGTGCCCAGGGCACACTCCTGTATTCAGGATGGAACAGTAACAGGAGGGAGAGAGCCCAGGGCACACTCCTGTATTCAGGATGGGACAGTAACAGGAGGGAGAGAGCTCAGGGCACACTCCTGTATTCAGGATGGAACAGTAACAGGAGGGAGAGTGCCCAGGGCACACTCCTGTATTCAGGATGGAACAGTAACAGGAGGGAGAGAGTCCAGGGCACACTCCTGTATTCAGGATGGGACAGTAACAGGAGGGAGAGAGCCCAGGGCTCACTACTGTATTCAGGATGGGACAGTAACAGGAGGGAGAGAGCCCAGGGCACACTCCTGTATTCAGGATGGGACAGTAACAGGAGGGAGAGAGCTCAGGGCACACTCCTGTATTCAGGATGGAACAGTAACAGGAGGGAGAGAGCCCAGGGCACACTCCTGTATTCAGGATGGAACAGTAACAGGAGGGAGAGGGCCCAGGACACACTCCTGTATTCAGGATGGGACAGTAACAGGAGGGAGAGAGCCCAGGGCACACTCCTGTATTCAGGATGGAACAGTAACAGGAGGGAGAGAGCCCAGGGCACACTCCTGTATTCAGGATGGGACAGTAACAGGAGGGAGAGAGCCCAGGGCACACTCCTGTATTCAGGATGGGACAGTAAAAGGAGGGAGAGAGCCCAGGGCACACTCCTGTATTCAGGATGGAACAGTAACAGGAGGGAGAGAGCTCAGGGCACACTCCTGTATTCAGGATGGAACAGTAACAGGAGGGAGTGAGCCCAGGGCACACTCCTGTATTCAGGATGGAACAGTAACAGGAGGGAGAGAGCCCAGGGCACACTCCTGTATTCAGGATGGGACAGTAACAGGAGGGAGAGAGCCCAGGGCACACTCCTGTATTCAGGATGGAACAGTAACAGGAGGGAGAGAGCCCAGGACACACTCCTGTATTCAGGATGGAACAGTAACAGGAGGGAGAGAGCCCAGGGCACACTCCTGTATTCAGGATGGGACAGTAACAGGAGGGAGAGAGCCCAGGACACACTCCTGTGAGCTGTGTGTTCCCAGTACAGCCAGTGCTGAGATTGTGGGGCTGTAACTGTGAGTCTGTGGGATGTGTTGTGTGCCGGTGAATCCCCTCCATTGTGTCTGGGAGAACGTGTGCACAGTGCCAGGGGCTTGTGTGATTAAACTGACTGCTACTGTGTGTCTCCACTGCAGTGTTTGCACTGAGTGTACAGCACTGGGACCCACACACTGCTATTTAACAGGGATTCTGATCAAAGGCCATTTATTTAACAGGGGATGAACACAGTCTAAGAGGTAATATGGGGCTGACAGTGTCTGGGAAATACTGACACTCCCACCCTGCAGCTGTCAATCATTGATGGGAGTGGAATAACCCTGTCTGACCAATCTCTTCTCTCCTCTCTAGGGCAAAGGTCAGCGATGAGCCTGGATCGAAAGACAGCAAACTGGAACTTGGTTCTGTCGGATGATCTGAGATCAGTAACACGGACTGAACAGAAACAGCCCTACCCACCTCACCCAGAGAGGTTTAAAGACTGGCCCCAAGTCCTCTGCTCCCAGAGTTTCTCCTCAGGATCCCATTCCTGGGATGTGGAGACTGATGGGAATCTCTGGGTAATAGGGATTGTGTGTGGGAGCGCAGAGAGAGAGGGGGGAGAGTCTGGTCTCGGGGTCAGCGGTAAATCCTGGTGTTTACGTTATTCTGGTTTGTTTGTTGATTCTCTCAGTGCCGCTCACAATTCCCACTTCACTCCCCTCCCACTGATCCCGTCTAAGAGCCGGATCCGAGTTCAGTTGGATTACGAGGCCGGGACTGTGTCATTTCACCGGGTCACTGACTCACTGACACATTTACACACATTTCAAACCACATTCACTGAACCCGTGTTTCCGGCATTTTGTTGTTGGGAAGAAACATCCCTAAAACTGTTAAATTAATCCTGATAGCGGAGACTTGGTGATGTCACTTCCTGTTCGGGACTGATGTCACTTCCAGGTCTGCCCTTCTGATGATGTCACTTCCAGGACTGCTCTTCTGATGATGTCAGTTCCAGGTCTGCTCCATATGATGATGTCACTTCCAGGTCTGCCCCTCTGATGATGTCACTTCCGGGAGCGTGTCTCTGATGATGTCACTTCCAGGAGTGCCCCTCTGATGATGTCACTCCCCGCTCTGTCCCTCTGATGATGTCACTCCTGGCTCCGCCCCCTCTGATGATGTCACTTCCGGGAGCACCTCTCTGCTGACGATATTTCCGGGTCCGCCCCTCTAATTATGTCACTTCCAGCATTGCCCCTCTTTGTCAGGATCCGGGGTCTTTGGGATTTTCTTTGTGAGGATCGGTCACTAAAGCTAAAAATAGCTGCTTTTGGTGAGTTTCCTTGTAATTCGGAGCGTTCCAATTAATTGTCTCCTTCAGTTGTAGAATTTTACCACTTTAGTTGCAGAATTGTCGTGGTATTAATCACAGGAGTGAATCAGAATAGTGGCAGGCACGACTGTATTAATCTCAGTAGTGAATGGTAGTGACAGGGCATGACTGTATTAATCTCAGGAGTGAATGGTAGTGACAGGGCATGACTGTATTAATCTCAGTAGTGAATGGTAGTGACAGGGCACGACTGTATGAATCACAGTTGTGAATGGTAGTGACAGGGCACGATCGTATGAATCTCAGTAGTGAATGGTAGTGACAGGGCACGACTGTATTAATCTCAGTAGTGAATGGTAGTGACAGGGCACGGTCCCTTTAAAGTGCTGCTGTGAAAATCTGAGTCTGGGGTTTGAAATTGTTCTTTGACGGTCGCTCCAAACAGTGATGGTGAATCGACAGCCCGAGTTACACTGACTTCAGTGGGAAAGAAAATGGTGCGGGTGTAAAATGGGCTGTCCATTCACTATCGCCCGTGTTGCACTAACACCAGAGACTAATTTCACCCCCGGGGTCTCCTGGGCATCGCTGAGAGCTTCTGGGACTGCCCAGGGGGGGTAACACATCTGTCCGAAACTAAGCAAATGTATTGATTCATTGGACCAGACTGGGAACTTTTAATCTGTGTTTTATGGGGTGGTGATTTTTAGTTTATTGGACAGTAAGGTTCCTCCAGGGCTCACAACCAACATGAAATGGGAATATTATGGGATGTTACTGAGGTGACTGAGTGTGTGAGACACAAACAGGAAAATTGCCCCACCAATTGGAGTCTACAATCAGCGTCCCAGGTGGTCATGGGTGATAATGGGACATTTTGTGATAACCAAAAACCAAAGGGTCAGGAAAATGATGTGTGAGTGACCGGTGAGAAACAAAGATCACCTGGGAACAACCCCCAAAGGGCATCAATCAGGAATCAATACACAATCCAGTGAAAGTCAGGAAAGGGGAGTTAACAATCGTTAATTGATAGCTTTCTCTTGGAGATGGTTGTGTCCTTGCTTTTCCTGAACAGTCAGAAGAATATTTTATAACCTGGGCTCTACCCGAGACATCGGGACCATGCAGGGGAAGATAAGCAAAGACCTCCAGACACCCCCCGATCTGTTGATCAGATAGCCTGAAAGCACAGGAATGGCTTGTATTTGATGTCACGTTCGGTGTGATTTTGGGAAACAGCTGTGTGTGTAAATGTGATATTTTGCACGTGAGGCAACCAGTCTGTGGAACGCATGATGGAGATGCCCTGAAGGACGGGTCTCAGACATGCTCAGTCACGTTGACAACACCACTACATGAAATGGTTAATGTGCTCAGGAGAGTAAGGACAGATACTGGATCACTACTGATTTACACTTGGTAATCAAGGCACTGACACATGCTCCATAGAGAAACCGACTAGTTAATGAAACAATCAGGACAGTGTTAAACACACTGGTCCCGATCAGAGGGATTGAAATTAAAGTAAAGACGGACATAGAATTTGGATTTCCAAAATTCAGGGTTGGGTTCCTTTGAGTTAACGATGAAATTGGGACAACTGAGGGCCGGGGAGAAATAATACTGAGCCAGAATTATCCACAAGATGGATAATGGTAAAAAGGAGAGCTGGAGGATCTTTGAAGTCCAAGATTTCATGATGATATGGTAGTATTTGGGGGGAGCCTAGTTTCTGTAGTTTTCTGTACAATGTATTATGATTTTCTTTGTCTGTATCATGATGTGTAATATTAACCAAATGAAACTTAGATTAGAAGAGCAAATGGCTGGAGATCGGTCTGTGATGCTCACAGGATGAGGACCTTAGATAAGGCCCCAGGATCACACAAAGGAGGGTGGGGGGAGATTGTAGAAGATTAAGACTGAGAAGTAATGAGGGAAACCACTTTCTTAGATTACTTCTGTAGTTTAAAACCCCTAATATTGATAGACTGACAGTGCATTCGAAACAACGTAATGCTGAAATTGAAAAGGGGACCTCTACCCCTGGGGATCATGAATGGAGGGAGGTCGTCTATAATGTGGGACAGCATCCTTGGGTGAAAATCATGTCTCTGCTTTTTGTTATTATACAACTTGTTATGATTGTAACACTTTTCTTTCTCATTTGTCGTATTTGAAAGAACTTTTTTGTAAATGTGACGCTGATTAAACTTCTTGTAACAATGTTTAAACTTATCTGTGGTGAGTGCAATTCAGATTCAATGAATGGGTTAAAGTGAGTTGTTCGATCTCACACTCAATTGAGGGGCGACTGAAGGATTTTGGACTTTCAACACCAGTTATTAATTACCTGCTAAAGGATTAAAAATATTATTTCAACAAAGGAACGGTTAAACTGACTGTTCAAGGCAGCATGCTGGGAAGGTTGGCCAAATTGGAAAAGTTTCATTCAGCAGATTGTCTCGAAGGTTAAAGGTAAGACAGATGCAAGGCCTTGAAAGTCTGTGAGAAGCTGTTGTAAACATCAGATGCTGTCATATCAACTTGTTCAAACCATGGGAAAGAGAGAGAGGGAAAAGTAACAACAGTGAGTTTTGCCAGCAAGAGTGGGGAGAAGTGAGGAGGGAGTGGGGGAGAAGAGGGAAGAAGGGGAGGAGATTGGGTGTAGGGGAGGGAGGAAGAGAGGGGGAGGGGGAGGGGGGAGGGGGGGATGCGGGGAGGGGGACGTGAGGCCTGGTTCCCACACTCCTCGTCGGCCAAGTTTTGTATCATCTGCAAATTTTGAAATTGTGCCCTCTACACCCAGGTCCAAATTGAAAAGAGAAGATTGTGAAGTTCAAATTAACCGATCGAAAACATTCCAAGTGAGCAAAGATTCATCAAAGAATTCACCACAATACATCTCTCAATAAATGCCCTGCTTCCCTCCACCTTTTACGAGTTGTTTTAATATATTTTCATTCTTTGTCACTGACACATAAATCAGAGGAGGAAATTTCAGCTGCAATGAGATTCCCGTGAGATGGGCCTTGTCCCATTAGCTGCAGTGTTACAAGAACAAAAGAAACTTGTATTTATAAAGCACCTTTAACGTAGTAAAACATCACAATGTGCTTCACAGGAGCAATCGAACCAAAACTGACACCAAGGCAAAGAAAAAGACATTAGGTCAGGTGACCAAAAGCTTGGTCAAAGAGGTCGGTTTTAAGGAGAGTCTTAAAGGAGGAGAGAGAGGGGGAGAGGTTCAGGGAGGGAATTCCAGAGCTTAGGGCCGAGGCAGCTGAAGGCACGGCCGCCAATGGTGGAGCGATGAAAATCGGGGATGCACAACAGGCCAGAATTGAAGGAGCGCAGAGATCCCGGATTATTGTAGGGCTGGAAGAGGTTACAGAGATAGGGAGGGGCGAGGCCAGGGAGGGATTTGAATACAACGATGAGAATTTTGAATTTAAGGTGTTGCTGGACCGGGAACCAATGGAGGTCAGTGAGCACAGGGGTGATGGGTGAATGGGACTTGGTGCAAGTTAGGATACGGGCAGCAGAGTCTTGGATGGGCTGAAGTTTAAGGAGGGTGGAAATGGGAGGCCGGCCAGGAGAGCATTGGAATAGTCAAGTCTGGAGGTCACAAATGCATGGATGAGGGTTTCAGCAGCAGATGAGTTGAGGCAGGGGTGGAGACGGGTAATGTTGAGGTGGAAGTAGGCGGTCTTGGTAATGTTGAGAATATGGGTTCGGAAGCTCAGCTCAGGGTCCAATAGGACGCTAAGGTTGCAAACAGTCAGCATCAGACAGTGGTCAGGGAGAGGGATGGAGTCGGTGGCTCGGGAACGGAGTTTGTGGCGGGGACTGAAGACAATGGCTTCGGTCTTCCCCATATTTAGTTGGAGGGAATTTGTGCTCCTCCAGTACTGGATGTCGGACAAGCAGCGTGACAAATCAGAGAGAGTGGAGGGGTCGAGAGAGGTGGGGGTGAGGTCGAGCTGGGTGTCGTCAGTGTACATGTGGAACCCGACACTGTGTTTTCGGATGATGTCACCGAGAGGTAGCATGTAAATGAGAAATAGGAGGAGACCAAGCACAGATCCATGGGGAACTCCAGAGTTAACGGTACGGGAGATTTACTCTGTATCTAACCCGTGCTGTACCTGCCCTGGGAGTGTTTGATGAGTCAGGCTGAAGCATTTGCAACCATCTTCAGCCAGAAGTGCCGAGTGGATGATTCATCTCGGCCTCCTCCCGATATCCCCACCATCACAGAATCTAGTCTTCAGCCAATTCGATTCACTCCACGTGATATCAAGAAACAGCTGAGTGCACTGGATACAGCAAAGGCGATGGGCCCTGACAACATCCCAGCTGTAGTGCTGAAGACTTGTGCTCCAGAACTAGCTGCGCCTCTTGCCAAGCTGTTCCAGTACAGCTACAACACTGGCATCTACCCGACAATGTGGAAAATTGCCCAGGTATGTCCTGTCCACAAAAAGCAGGACAAATCCAATCCGGCCAATTACCGCCCCATCAGTCTACTCTCAATCATCAGTAAAGTGATGGAAGGTATCATCGACAGTGCTATCAAGCGGCACTTACTCACCAATAACCTGCTCACCGATGCTCAGTTTGGGTTCCGCCAAGACCACTCGGCTCCAGACCTCATTACAGCCTTGGTCCAAACATGGATAAAAGAGCTGAATTCCAGAGGTGAGGTGAGAGTGACTGCCCTTGACATCAAGGCAGCATTTGACCGAGTGTGGCATCAAGGAGCCCTAGTAAAATTGAAGTCAATGGGAATCAGGGGGAAAACTCTCCAGTGGCTGGAGTCATACCGAGCACAAAGGAAGATGGTCGTGGTTGTTGGAGGCCAATCATCTCAGCCCCAGGGCATTGCTGCATGAGTTCCTCAGGGCAGTGTCCTAGGCCCAACCATCTTCAGCTGCTTCATCAATGACCTTCCCTCCATAAGGTCAGAAATGGGGATGTTCGCTGATGATTGCACAGTGCTCAGTTCCATTTGCAACCCCTCAGATAATGAAGCAGTCTGTGCCCGCATGCAGCAAGACCTGGACAACATCCAGGCTTGTGCTGATAAGTGGCAAGTCTCATTCGAAAAACGACACTTCCTCAGTACTGCCCCTCCGATAGTGCAGCACTCCCTCAGTACTGCCCCTCCGATAGTGCAGCACTCCCTCAGTACTGCCCCTCCGATAGTGCAGCACTCCCTCAGTACTGCCCCTCCGATAGTGCAGCACTCCCTCAGTACTGGCCCTCCAAGAGTGCAACACTCCCTCAGCACTGTCCCACCGACAGTGCCGCACTCCCTCAGCACTGACCCTCCAACAGTGCCACACTCCCTCAGTACTGCCCCTCCGACAGTGCGGCGCTCCCTCAGTACTGCCCCTCCGACAGTGCGGCGCTCCCTCAGTACTGCCCCTCCGACAGTGCGGCGCTCCCTCAGTACTGACCCTCCGACAGTGCGGCGCTCCCTCAGTACTGCCCCTCCGACAGTGCGGCGCTCCCTCAGTACTGCCCCTCCGACAGTGCAGCACTCCCTCAGTACTGACCCTCCGACAGTGCCGCACTCCCTCAGTACTGCCCCTCCGACAGTGCCGCGCTCCCTCAGTACTGACCCTCCGACAGTGCCGCGCTCCCTCAGTACTGACCCTCCGACAGTGCCGCGCTCCCTCAGTACTGCCCCTCCGACAGTGCAGCACTCCCTCAGTACTGACCCTCCGACAGTGCAGCACTCCATCAGTACTGACCCTCCGACAGTGCAGCACTCCCTCAGTACTGACCCTCCGACAGTGCCGCGCTCCCTCAGTACTGACCCTCCGACAGTGCGGCGCTCCCTCAGTACTGACCCTCCGACAGTGCAGCACTCCCTCAGTACTGACCTTCCGACAGTGCCGCGCTCCCTCAGTACTGCATTGAAGTTTCAGTCTGGATTATGAGCTCACGTCTCTCGAGTGGAGATTGATCCCACGACCTTCTGATTCAGAGGCCATTCGGTCCATCGTGCCTGTGCCGGCTCTTTGAAAGAGCTATCCAATTAGTCCCACTCCCCTGCTCTTTCCCATAACTCTGTAAATTTTTCCCCTTCAAGTATTTATTCAATTCCCTTTTGAGATTTTCTATTGAATCTGCTTCCCCCGCCCTTTCAGGCAGCACATTCCAGATCAGAACAACTCGCTGCGTAAAAACATTCTCCTCATCTCCCCTCTGGTTCTTTTGCCAATTACCTTAAATCTGTGTCCTCTGGTTATCGACCCTCCTGCCACTGGAAACAGTTTCTCCTTATTTACTCTATCAAAACGGAAACAGTTTCTCCTTATTTACTCTATCAAAACACTTCATGATTTGAACACCTCTGTTAAATCTCCCCTTAACCTTCTCTGTTCTGAGGAGAACAATCCCAGCTTCTCCAGTCTCTCCACATAACTGAAGTCCCTCATCCCTGGTACCATTCTAGTAAATCTCCTCTGCACCCTCTCCAAGGCCTTGAGATCATTCCTAAAGTGCGGTGCCCAGAATTGGACACAATCCTCCAGCTGAGGCCTAACCAGTGATTTATAAAGGTTTAGCATAACTTCCTTGCTCTTGTACTCTCTGCCTCTGTTTATAAAGCCAAGGTTCAACCAACTGACCATTAAACCCCACACAGGAGGTCCACTAGTGATTGAAAGTTAAATCAGGATTTCCCAGCACAAATTCTCCCTGAGACAAATTCAACAGCCCGTCCCCTGAGCTCGGGGGAACTGATGAGGGCTGATTTAATTCCATCTTCGATTTCATTGTAATTCAACCGAATCATGCTGTACAAATAATCTCCTGTTGGGCTTTATCTGAATGGAGATGAGAGGCTTGTCATGGTTGACACCTGTAACAAACTCCATCACATTCCTGCTGGGGATTGGTCGAATTGTAAAGGGTCCCTGGACCAGTGACTGATGGAGAACAGTCAGAAAACTCCCCATACAGACATTTCCAAACCTCAGGTCAGTGCTCTGTCACGGCCAGAATCGTGACTCGCCTCGGAGTCAGAAGGTCGTGGGTTCAAGTCCCACTCCAGAGACTCGAGCCCATAATCCAGGCCGACACTCCATATCACACGAAGGGCCCAAACCTCTCCACCATTCTCCAGCGTTCCCGGGAAGATCAAAGGTTTCTTCCTGTAATCTCTGCGGCTCAAAGATGGTCACAGACGAGGTTGGGAATCAATGTTTCTCTCAATGGGCTGATGGAATTCACAAAGGGGGAGTCAGAGCTCGGCTGTGAGAGTGAGCTCAGGAACATTAGAGATAAGTCCCAGAGAGTGACCTTCGGAAGGTCAGAGAATGGGTGACCTTTGGAGATGGTGTTTAGCCTCAGACCCTGGGCAGGTAATCTCTGTACCTTGTGTGTTAAACCAGAATGGGAGTCTGCGGGGAGCTGATTTGCCTGAACTGATGTGCCATTGAGTGCAGTTTGTAAACAAGGCTCTGGCTGTGAGTGAGGAAGTGTCGAAATGTCATTTCCAGTCCAGCTCTTTCACAGCACTTTGTGTTTCCATCAAACCCTCACAAGGACCTTCTCACCAGCTCCCTGAACAGTCAGTCAGGGCGTCTGAGAGACATTTAGGAGATTACAGAGATCGGGAGGGGCGAGGCCATGTGAAGATCAACTGTCTGTTAGATTCTGTGGGCCGAGGAATGTTTCCTCCCTCAGGGACAGAAACTGTCAGTCAGACACGGTTTGGGTGAAAGTTTTGTAACTCTGAATATTTCTGTCCCCTCGGATGGAGCTGAGCTCTGGGCCTGAGTGAGGAACCTGTGGGAATGAGTTGATGTGAAGGGGCTGAGGTGGACAGTGTGTCTGCTGTCTCCCTTCTCTCCCACTCTGCTCTATAAGCTTCATATCATCGGGTACCTGAACTCTACTGATTGTTTCTGGATGTGGAACCTTCCCTGGTTAATGGAGCCATTGAACTGTGAGTCCTGTTACTGGGAAAGTGCTCGATCTGCAGACAGGGTTACAAGGTGTGTAATACGGGGAGAGAATCACTGGCCTTACACTGGGAGTTGCCTTTCCTTCTCTCTCAGAACTTTCATCAAATATATTTTTACTGCACATTATATTTCAGCTGGAAAGTGATTCAAACAGTAAAGTTTCTCTTATGATTTCTGTATTATTGGATTCCTCTGACACGTGATATTAATAAAAGCTGGGGTGAGTTACAGTCTGACCCCAGGGTGACCCTGCAGGTTTTGTGATGTCCTTTGCCTGAACTGGGGCTGGTTGAATATTTAAGGCACTGAGTGAGCGGGGGAGGGGGGAGGTTTCTGTGGGCCCCACAGAGAGGAGTGAGACTGGTCGTCTATTGGAGGTTTGGGGTCTCCCCCCACTGCTCCCTCTGAGGATCAGGGTTCAGCCTCTCTCCGTCCAGTAACCCTGGGGCCCATTGGAATCTGGACATTGCTTCAGGATCCTACAACACACAGAGGAATCTCACTCCCACTATTTCCTTCGTTCACAAGAAACCCATCGCTCGTTTCTCCTGTGACCGGGGGAAACTCTGACAAAATACCGTTATCATCAATTCTTTGGGATGTGGGCGTCGTTGGCAAGGCCGGCATTCATTGCCCATCCCCAGTTGCCCCTTGAGAAGGTGGTGATGGGCCTTCTTCTTGAACCGCTGCAGTCCGTGTGGTGAAGGTTCTCCCACAGTGCTGTTCGGTCGGGAGTTCCAGGATTTGGACCCAGTGACGATGAAGGAACGGCCGATATATGTCCAAGTCGGGATGGTGTGTGACTCGGAGGGGAACTTGGAGGTGACGGTGTTCCCATGCACCTGCTGCCCTTGTCCTTCTAGGTGGTGGAGGTGGTGGGTTTGGGAGGTGTTGTTGAAGAAGCCTTGGCGAGTTACTTGGTGTGATTATTGTGTTGGTGCTGAATGTGAGAGGAATCCATCTCCCCATCACAGCTCACATTATTCAGAAACACTTCACACAACTTTACACTTTGACCCCAGCTGATTGATGGCGGTGATATTAGGGCCAATAACAATTAATAACCTGGACCCTTTGTACAAGGGAAGGATGGAGTGAATATTATGGAGATTAACTACAGAATTAAGAGCTTTTTTTTGGTATTAATCCCTCGTCATGGCATCAAACACCAACTTTCTCCGTTGACCTTTAACAGTTTCGATGTTGACGACTTGAACTCAAAGCTCGATCTCCATTCACTGGTTTAAAGGCCTCTCGTGAAGTGAGCTTTTCATATTTCAAACTGAAGCCTTTCCCTATCACTGAGGTCAGAGCCCGTTGGCAATATCTTCCTGTCATTTCACTCACCGAGCACTTTCTCCTTAAATGGCAGCTCACTGGGGACAGATCTCCAATCAGGGAAAAGATGACACCACCCTTCTCTTCACTCAAACTAAAGCAAAATACTGCGGACGCTGCAAATCAGAACTCAAACCCGAGAATGCTGGAAACACTCAGCAGGTCAGGCAGCATCTGTGGGGAGAGAAACAGAGTGAATGTTTCAGGTCGATGACCTTTCATCAGAACAATCTGTCTCTCTCCCCACAGACGCTGCCTGACCTGCTGAGTGTTTCCAGTATTCTCGGCTTTGATTTCTTTCTCTTCACTCTGAGGGGCTGCGGGAGTTTATTGACCGGCGGCCGTTGTATGTTCAGTAATTTTACACGGCCCTTGGTCAGGACCAGGGGTGATTCTGGGATCAAAAAGCCCCTGTGACATCCTGGGATCCGTTTCCCAGTGAGCGTCGCTCCCTAAAGGGAATCTCCCGGATCAGAGAGTCTCCCCGAGAGATCCCGACATCGGGGAGTAAATGTGCAGTTACTCGATCTCACACTCCTGTGTCACACTCCTTCTGTATCACACTCGTTCTGTCCCCTCCTCCTCCTCCACTTTGTGTTTGGGGCAAATCCCTTGGGGAATTCTGATGGAAGTGGTGACAGAATTAACCAGCGTTGAGTTACAGACTGAATCGTCAGATTAAACTCAGGAGTTTCATGAAATGAGGGAAAAATCTGCAAAAAAAAGAGAATTTTCTCGGCTGATTGTGAACAATCTGCCCTTTTGTGTAAAAAAACCCTAAAAATTCAGCGTAACTTTAAAAGGAAAGATGATAAAACTAAAAGCTGTGGAAAGGACGGAGGTTTGTGTTGTTTTGCCAGGATGTCACTGCACGAAATGGGAAATGGATTCACCGAATGGCAGAGTCGGAATATCAAATCAGGCCGGAGAAATCAATGGGAAGGTGCCGAGTGATGTGATCACATCTCAGCCCTGGGCACGGAGGGAATGGGAATCCATCTCAGGATCAATCTCTCACATCAATGGTGCCGAGTTGTGGAACTGCCCCCAGTGTTTCAGTGTCTCCACTCATTTCATGATCAGATTTGAAATCTCCCACCTGTCTCTCTGGCCTTTCCTCACTCATCATTTCACAATTGGAGATCTCACTCGGTGCGATTTCCAACAGTTCGAGAATTCAGGAGTCAGTCGTGGATCAGTGGGTGGCTCTCTCGCCCCTGAGTCAGAAGGTCATGGGTTCAAGTCCCACTCCAGAGACTTGAGCATAAAATCCAGGCTGACACTCCCAGTACAGTACTGAGGGAGTGCAGCACTGTCGGAGGGTCAGTACTGAGGGAGTGCGGCACTGTCGGAGGGTCAGTACTGAGGGAGTGCTGCACTGTCGGAGGGTCAGTACTGAGGGAGTGCGGCACTGTCGGAGGGTCAGTACTGAGGGAGCGCTGCACTGTCGGAGGGTCAGTACTGAGGGAGCGCTGCACTGTCGGAGGGTCAGTACTGAGGGAGCGCTGCACTGTCGGAGGGTCAGTACTGAGGGAGTGCTGCACTGTCGGAGGGTCAGTACTGAGGGAGCGCTACACTATCAGAGGGTCAGTACTGAGGGAGCGCTGCACTGTCGGAGGGTCAGTACTGAGGGAGAGCTGCACTGTCGGAGGGTCAGTACTGAGGGAGCGCTGCACTGTCGGAGGGTCAGTACTGAGGGAGCGCTGCACTGTCGGAGGGTCAACACTGAGGGAGCGCTGCACTGTCGGAGGGTCAGCACTGAGGGAGCGCTGCACTGTCGGAGGGTCAGTACTGAGGGAGTGCTGCACTGTCGGAGGGTCAGTACTGAGGGAGTGCTGCACTGTCGGGGGGTCAGTACTGAGGGAGTGCTGCACTGTTGGATGTGCTGCCTTTGGGATGAGATATTAAACTGAAGCCCTGTCTGCCCTCTCAGGTGGATGTGAACTATTCAAAGATAAGCAGGAGAGTTCTCCCCAGTGTCCTGGCCAATATTTATCCCACAACCAACATCACGAAACAGATTTTCTGGTCATTATCTCATTGCTATTGTGGGATCTTGCTGTGCGCAAACAATCACATCAACAGACAACCTCAGGCGGTTTTCCACACCGCCTGAGGAAGGGGAAAGCCCCCGAAAGCTTGTGGGATTAAAAATAAAATCGTTGGACTATAACTTGGTGTTGTAAAATTGTTTACAATTTCTTTATTCTGACTGCAGTCAGTTAAAATATAAATCTTATCCATGAGCCCATGGGTCAGGGAGGGTCTGTGGGAAAGTATTTGTGTTTCTGTGTGTTAAGTTTCCAGTCACCTGTTTATCATTGTCGATGTTTCTTTGTAAACTTCTCCCTTCTTCCTCCTTCATTGTTACAACCATTTCATCTTCCCTTTCACTCCCTCTCACTGCCCACCATTCACTGGATGGGAGGGTGGGCATGTAACTCACTCCCAGACCTCTGTCACAGCTGCTGGAACATCAGGGGACAGGGACAGGGGAAGGGCCTTCGACTCAAACAAGGACATCCCTTTCAACAAAGGAACAACTTGCATTTTTATTGCTCTTTTCACAAACTCAGGACGTCCCAAAGTGTTTCTTTTCTCTCTTTGTTGGTTTGAAGTGGGGATTCATTGATTGGAGACTGGGCTTGTTATCGAGCATCATTCAGACACCAGTCCATTGAGACCAGACTCTGTTCTCAGCCTCCACTTCACTAATTGTCACCATTGTGTAGAATGGGCCCAAACTCTCTGGGGTTTCGGAGACTGAGAGGTGATCTCATTGAAACATATAAGATTCTGAGGGGGCTTGACAGGGTAGATGCTCAGAGGCTGTTTCCCCTGGCTGGAGAGTCCAGAACTGGAGGCCATAGTCTCAGGATAAAGGGGTCCACCATTTAAGACTGAGATGAAGAGGAATTTCTTCACTCAGAGGGTTGTGAACCTTTGGCATTCTCTACCCCAGAGGGCTGTGGATGCTGAGTCGTTGAGTATATTCAAGACTGAGATCGATGGATATTTGGACTCTCGGGAAATCAAGGGATATGGGGATCGGGCGGGAAAGTGGAGTTGATGTGGAAGATCAGCCACAATCTGATTGAATGGCGGGGCAGGCTCGAGGGGCCGAATGGCCTACTCCTGCTCCTATTTCTTATGTTCTTATCTCCTGGTCTTCAAAGTACAACTGATGAGATTCACCCTCTCACCACAAGCTCATTCCCTGATTGGTTTTATTATTGACATCAATCAGCTCCAAATAAAATGGAGCAATCAGTGAGAAATGAGGGGAGGTGATGAGTTTGTGAATAAACAGACGCTTCAGTTATAGATTCAGGGCGGTGCTGGAAGACCCAATGAGCCCAGGAGCTGCCTCGTGTTCAGGGTCCAATAAGGTCACGGTTGGGAGTTAATTTGTGGATCAAATCCTCTGCACCGTGAAAAACACTTTCTATAAAACAATCACTGTCCCTCCCCCTCCCCAAGGACACTGAGGCCAAATGTGCTGCCCGTACTGTGGTTCTAGCTGAGTGTGATGGGTCAGGGGTGACCAGGGGTCAGGCCTACAGGTTATGTGAGGCCAGGTGGAGGTTAGATGTCAGGAGGTGGTTCTTTCCCCGGGGAATCGTGGGCCTCTGGAACAGGCTGCCAGCTCGTGCGGTGGACACCGATTCACTGAATTCCTTCGAGCGAGAGCTGGACCTGTTTCTGTCTGGGGCGGAGATCTCCTGGTACAAAAGGTCGGTACCTGGTGACATTAATCAGGGTCAGAGTGACCTCCTGGACTAGTTTCAATCACCAAGGGGGGTCGGAGAGGAATTTCCCAGATTTTTCCCCTAATTGTCCTGGGTTTTTATCTGTTTTCTCACCTCTCCCAGGAGATCCCATGGATTCCGGGTGGGTGGGGAGTGTCTGTATTGTGAAGCATTGGGCACCGTGACGATATGGGACAGGCTGGATGGAACAGAGGGTCTTTTCCTGTCCGTCCGTTTTGTAATATTTCTATGTTCAGAAAACCTTTGAATAAAATCAGGCACCGAAACTGCGGAGGAGGCAAAGCCCAAGAGAATCAACTCCGATCTGAGGGAGTTTCGGATTTCCTGCTGAAATATGTGAATATAAATCACACACTCGAGTTAATACCGGCCGCAGGTTCATCACTTTGTAATTTCTCCTGTTCCCCAACATTATTCTTCATATTCCAGTCGAATCTTGTGGGGTAAAATCAGTCAAAGTCCAGGAACCAGTTCCAGATCTCCAGACTCACTGACCACAACCACCAATGTTAAACCCGGGCTGATTATTACGGTTCTCACTGAGGGTGAGGGGAGAATGTGATTCAAACACAATGCAGAGGAGATTTACCAGAATGGGACCAGGGATGAGGGACTTCAGTTATGTGGAGAGACTGGAGAAGCTGGGATTGTTCTCCTTCGAGCAGAGAAGATTAAGGGGAGATTTAATAGAGGTGTTCAAAATCATGAAGGGTTTTGATAGAGTAAATAAGGAGAAACTGTTTCCAGTGGCAGGAGGGTCGGTAACCAGAGGGCACAGATTTTAGGTAATTGGCAAAAGGTTTGGGGGGAAATTAGGAGAATTTTTTTTACGCAGCGAGTTGTTCTGATCTGGAATGCGCTGCCTGAAAGGGCGGTGGAATCAGATTCAATAATAACTTTCAAAAGGGAATTGGATAAGTACTTGAAAAGGAGAAATTTGCAGTGTTATGGGGAAAGAGCGGGGAAGTGGGACGAATTGGATAGCTCTTTCAAACAGCCAGCACAGAAAGGATGGGCTGAATGGCCTCCTTCTCCGATGGATGATTCTATAATTCTATGATTCTGTCCTTAATAATACTATGGGCACACTCCTGAACACAAGAAATAGGGACCACTAATGGGAGTGACCAAATCTGGTGAAGCCCTGAACCCATAAACCTTGAACCCAGAACCCTGGGGAATGCCGAAGGTGGATATGAAATTTGTAACACTTGGTACAACACTCCTGAGTTTATAAAGCAACGTATCGAGTGATGCCATGGGAGATCTGCTGGAAATCTTAAACCATGTCCTCTGTAAGAGTTCGAATAATGTACAAATGTTAATCGCACTTTTTGTAGTGAGCAGAGGGGAGATTCATTGGATCAGTTGTCTGGTGGAGTCAGGATAAAATAATCTGATTAATATGAGAATTAGGACTTCAATTCCAATCAATTAAAATCTCATCAAATAATCTCCAGTAATGAGCGCGAGTGATTGGCATCGATCGTATCCAGCTGCTGAATTATTAATGGAGGAAATTATATTCACAGCTCTTCATTCACAATTAAAACCTGTCCTTATTAGTTGATTTTAGCTGCACTCATTACATTAGAACCGCTGTTACCACTGCCACTCCTCCCCGAACCACTGCCACTCCTCCCCGAACACTGCCACTCCTCCCCGAACCACCGCCACTCCTCCCCGAACCACCGCCACTCCTCCCCGAACCACCGCCACTCCTCCCCGAACCACCGCCACTCCTCCCCGAACCACCGCCACTCCTCCCCGAACCACCGCCACTCCTCCTCCCCGAACCACCGCCACTCCTCCCCGAACCACGGCCACTCCTCCCCGAACCACCGCCACTCCTCCCCGAACCACCGCCACTCCTCCCCGAACCACCGCCACTCCTCCCCGAACCACCGCCACTCCTCCCCGAACCACCGCCACTCCTCCCCCGACCACCGCCACTCCTCCCCGAACCACCGCCACTCCTCCCCGGACCACCGCCATCTTCAAATATGTGAACCATCTTCAATTGCTTCATCAATGACCTTCCCTCCACCATAAGGTCAGAAATGGGGATGTTCGCTGATGACTGCACAGTGTTCAGTTCCATTCGCAACCCCTCAAATAATGAAGCAGTCCGAGCCCACATGCAGCAAGACCTGGACAACATCCAGGCTTGGGCTCATAAGTGGCAAGTAACATTCGTGCCAGATAAGTGCCAGGCAATGACCATCTCCAACAAGAGAGAGTCTAACCACCTCCCCTTGACATTCAACGGCATTACCATCGCCGAACCCCCCACCATCAACATCCTGGAGATCGCCATTGACCAGAAACTTAACTGGACCAGCCATATAAATACTGTGGCTACGAGAGCAGGTCAGAGGCTGGGTATTCTGCAGCGAGTGACTCACCTCCTGACTCCCCAAAGCCTTTCCACCATCGACAAGGCACAAGTCAGGAGTGTGATGGAATACTTTCCACTTGCTTGGATGAGTGCAGCTCCAACAACACTCAAGAAGCTCGACACCATCCAAGATAAAGCAGCCCGCTTGATTGGCACCCCATCCACCACCCTAAACATTCACTCCCTTCACCACCGGCGCACTGTGGCTGCAGGATGCACTGCAGCAACTCGACAAGGCTTCTTCGACAGCACCTCCCAAACCCGCGACCTCTACCATCTGGAAGGACAAGAGCAGCAGGCACATGGGAACAACACCACCTGCACGTTCCCCTCCAAGTCACACACCATCCCGACTTGGAAATATATCGCTGTTCCTTCATTGTCGCTGGGTCAAAATCCTGGAACTCCCTTCCTAACAGCACTGTGGGAGAACCGTCACCTCACGGACTGCAGTGGTTCAAGAAGGCGGCTCACCACCACCTTCTCAAGGGGCAATTAGGGATGGGCAATAAATGCAGGCCTCGCCAGCGACGCCCACATCCCATGAACGAATAAAAAAAAGACTCTTAGTGTCCTCCTCACAGCTTACTTTCCCACCCAGCTTTGAATCATCAGCAAACTTGGATACATTACACTCGATCCCTTCATCTAAGTGATTAATATAGATTGTAAGTAGCTGAGGCCCGAGCACTGATCCTTCCGGTACCCCACTAGTTACAGCCTGCCAACCTGAAAATTCAAACATACTGCATCCACTGGTGTTTAAGGTGGGGGGGGGAGGGAGTGGGTGTTTAAGGTGGGGGGAGGGGGGAGGGGGGAGTGTTTAAGGTGGGGGGGGAGGGAGTGGGTGTTTAAGGTGGGGGGAGGGGGGAGTGTTTAAGGTGGGGGGGGGAGGGGGTGTTTAAGGTGAGGGGGGGGGGGTTTAAGGAGGGGGAGCGGGTTTGGGGGGTCCTGGTGAAGGATCGTGGGCCAGTTGCTGCAGTGGAACTAACGCCCAGAGCAGCAGCTGTGTGGATCCGGCTGCAGAGAGATCGGGGAATAAATCCGTTCCCTCCCGTTTCTGGCCACGAACCGATCTGTTGCTCCCGTTGTCTCCGTCCTTCCATTTAAGGGTGGTGAGTGTCTGGAACGAGCTGCCAGAGGCAGTAGTAGAGGCGGGTACAATTTTGTCTTTTAAAAAGCATTTGGACAGTTACATGGGTAAGATGGGTATCGAGGGATATGGGCAAAGTGCAGGAAATTGGGACTAGCTTAGTGGTATAAACTGGGCCGAAGGGCCTGTTTCCATGTTGTAAACTTCTATGATTCTATGATTCTAAATTAAACCGTCCTGTGTTCACCAGCTGAAATATCACAGCTCCGAGACATTTAAATATTCTGAGATTGTTTTAATCTGGGCCCCACTGACCCTCAATAATCTGTTTAAAGTTTCTGGTTAAACTGAACAACAGGGAACATGTTCACATTTTCTGTAAGCTTGTTCATTCAAAAAGATTTCTCCCTCTGGCAGCGAATTAAAACCTGAACTCCCGGACATCCCATAATCCGTGGGCTCCACTCTCTCCCTTTGATGCTCAGTTCTGTCTCTCGGCCACATTTGTCGAATTGCGATCTGTTGATCGGAGTAATTAATTTCTAATTGTGTGAACCCGGGTCCCACAAACCATCGGATTTAGTGCAACCCCCGCTGATATCTCAGATCCTCAAACACAGCTCAGTGTGTGAACAGAAACATCTGAGACAACAGGAAACTCCACACAAATTTAACCCCTTATTACTGCCTCCTTCTGGCACTCTCCTTCTGCCTGATATTTCTGGTGATCAATCAATGTGATTAAACCCAGGGCCGGCCGGGATACCAATGACACAATTGGGACCAATAACCGGTCAATCAGACGCGCTAATTGATATCAAGCAGCTCACTGTTGGTGAACGAGTTCTCACCGACTGACAAACGGAACAGAACCTGGAGCAGAAACTGAGCCCATCGGGACCGACATCTCTGCCGGTGTTTCTGTCCCTGAGAGATGGGAATATCAGCATTTAATGGGATTGTTATTTCTCTCCTGTTTGGAGCAGAAGAGGGAGGAATCGCATCGCTCCCAACACGCAGAGGACTTTCTGGAACCAAGAGGGAGCAGCGAGATTAGACCCTCATTAAAAGGCAAACACAATTCTACTGATATCGATAGTCCAATAAACAGGAGAGTGTCTCAGGCCCAAAGCATTAATCAGAGGACGGAGGAAACCCAGGTGTTTCCCTGTGAGTGAGATTAGAAAGTGAGACCGAGCCAGTGCCCTGAATTACACACAGCCCCCGATTGATGGTCCAACTCTCCTGGGGGCAGGTTTTACCCTCCCTCGGGGGCTCCTCACTCTTCTATTCACAGCTGATAATGATCTGAATGTCCCACAACACAGAGTTATTGCTCCAATCGCTGCCTTGCCCAGCGAGTTCCCAATATAACGTTGCTCACTCTGTGAATATCCAGGCAGCTCATTCCAGTCCTGCATCAAGTCAACCAGTGACACAAATTAAAACTCCTTCCACTTAAAGGAAGAATCAGACCAATTCCCTGAGACTCCCTCCAGCACGGGTCCATTTTAAAGAGGTCTGACGGTGTTAAAAGGAAGGTCATTCCCCTGTGTTGTGTGATTGAGAAGTCCCTTCCCCCACTGCGATCACTCCGTCCCTCTCAGTTACTCTGCCGTTTATAGCCCTGCGGGACAGAGCCCCCAGAACAAGGAAACAGTCCCAGCTCGGGCCGTGTAGAGATACAACACACTGAGGGGACAATGTAGGGCCCAGGGATCTCAGGATTCATGCTGGGCCCTGTAATTCCACACACAACAAACTGCATTTATATAGCGCCTTTAACGGAGTAAAACGTCCCAAGGAAATTCACAGGAGTGTAAATCAGACAAAACATTTGACATCGAAACAAAGAAGGAGACATTAGGACAGGTGACCAAAAGCTTGGACAAAGAGGTGGTTTTTAAGAAGCATCTTAAGGGAGGAGAGAGAGGTGGAGAGGCAGAAAGGTTCAGGGAGGGATTTCCGGAGCTTAGGGCCCAGGCAGCTGAAGGCACGGCCGCCAATGGTGGGGTGATGAAAACTGGGGATGCACAAGAGGCCAGAATTGGAGGAGCGCAGAGATCTCAGAGGGGTGTAGGACTGGAGGAGGTGGCAGAGAGAGGGAGGGGTGTAGGACTGGAGGGGGTTACAGAGATAGAGAGGGGTGTAGGGCTGGAGGGGGTTACAGAGAGACGGAGGGGTGTAGGGCTGGAGGGGGTTACAGAGACGGGGAGGGGTGTTGGGCTGGAGGGGATTACAGAGAGAGGGAGGAAAGTAGGACTGGAGGAAGTTACAGAGATGGGGAGGTGTGTCGGGCTGGTGGGGGTTACAGAGATAGGGAGGGGTGTAGGGCTGGAGGGGGTTACAGAGAGAGGGAGGGGTGTAGTGCTGGAGGGGGTTACAGAGATGGGGAGGGGTGTAGGGCTGGAGGGGGTTACAGAGAGAGGGAGGGGTGTAGCACTGGAGGAAGTTACAGAGATGGGGAGGTGTGTCGGGCTGGTGGGGGTTACAGAGATGGGGAGGGGTGTAGGGCTGGAGGGGGTTACAGAGAGAGGGAGGGGTGTAGCACTGGAGGAAGTTACAGAGATGGGGAGGGGTGTAGGGCTGGAGGGGGTTACAGAGATAGGGAGGGGTGTAGGGCTGGAGGGGGTTACAGAGATCTGGAGGGGGTTACAGAGATCTGGAGGGGGTTACAGAGATGGGGAGGGGTGTAGCACTGGAGGAAGTTACAGAGATGGGGAGGGGTGTAGGGCTGGAGAAGGTTACAGAGATAGGGAGGGGTGTAGGGCTGGAGGGGGTGACAGAGATAGGGAGGGGTGTAGGGCTGGAGGGGGTTACAGAGATAGGGAGGGGTGTCGAGCTGGAGGGGGTTACAGAGATAGGGAGGGGTGTAGGGCTGGAGGGGGTTACAGAGATAGGGAGGGGTGTAGGGCTGGAGGGGATTACAGAGACGGGGAGGGGTGTAAGGCTGGAGGGGGTTACAGAGACGGGGAGGGGTGTAGGGCTGGAGGGGGTTACAGAGATAGGGAGGGGTGTAGGGCTGGAGGGGGTTACAGAGATCTGGAGGGGGTTACAGAGATCTGCAGGGGTTTACAGAGATAGGGAGGGGGTTACAGAGATAGGGAGGGGTGTAGGGCTGGAGGAGGTTACAGAGATAGGGAGGGGTGTAGGGCTGGAGGGGGTTACAGAGATGGGGAGGGGTGTGGGGCTGGAGGGGGTTACAGAGATCGGGAGGGGTGTCGAGCTGGAGGGGGTTACAGAGATAGGGAGGGGTGTAGGGCTGGAGGGGGTTACAGAGATGGGCAGGGGTGTTGGGCTGGAGGGGGTTACAGAGATAGGGAGGGGTGTAGGGGGGGAGGGGGTTACAGAGATAGGGAGGGGTGTAGGGGGGGAGGGGGTTACAGAGATAGGGAGGGGTGTAGGGGGGGAGGGGGTTACAGAGATAGGGAGGGGTGTTGGGCTGGAGGGGGTTACAGAGATAGGGAGGGGTGTAGGGGGGGAGGGGGTTACAGAGATAGGGAGGGGTGTTGGGCTGGAGGGGGTTACAGAGATAGGGAGGGGTGTTGGGCTGGAGGGGGTTACAGAGATAGGGAGGGGTGGAGGGGTGTAGGGCTGGAGGGTGTTACAGAGATGGGGAGGGGTGTCGGGCTGGAGGGGGTTATAGAGATGGGGAGGGGTGTCGGGCTGGAGGGGGTTACAGAGATGGGGAAACCTTCAATCACACTTCACTAAAGCCGTTCTCTCCATTACAACAGTTTATCTGTTACGATCTGATGCCCTCGACCGACACAGAGAGCAGCCGGCTACAGAAATCTGGTAATTTAATTCAATATTGAAGTGTTGTGATGTCTGGGGCCAGAGGAATAAATATCTTATCGTGCTGTTTATTGCTTTATCTCAATCTGGACGATTGCCCTGGTAACAACACAGATACAGTAAAGATGTGATGTGCCCGTAAATCGATCAGAACAGGATGAACATTAATGCCCTCCTGCAATAACTCACCACAGTCCAAAAACAACATCCTCCATTTATATCACACCGTTAACATCGTAAAACGACCAAGGAGATTCACAGGAGTGATTATCAAAAAGAAATTGCCACGGAGTCACATAAGGAGATATTAGGACAGTTCC
The DNA here is from genome assembly GCF_035084215.1 of Heptranchias perlo. NCBI lineage: Eukaryota > Metazoa > Chordata > Chondrichthyes > Hexanchiformes > Hexanchidae > Heptranchias > Heptranchias perlo. Next base: position 108,363 of record NW_027139077.1, on the reverse strand, counting down.
CGCTGGGGGAGAATGGGTTAAAATCGGGCCTGGTGATTCTACACCCGGTTCCCGCTGGGGGAGAATGGGTTAAAATCGGGCCTGGTGATTCTACACCCGGTTCCCGCTGGGGGAGAATGGGTTAAAATCGGGCCTGGTGATTCTCCACCCGGTTCCCGCTGGGGGAGAATGGGTTAAAATCGGGCCTGGTGATTCTACACCCGGTTCCCGCTGGGGGAGAATGGGTTAAAATCGGGCCTGGTGATTCTACACCCGGTTCCCGCTGGGGGAGAATGGGTTAAAATCGGGCCTGGTGATTCGACGGCCCGTTCCGCAGCATATGAGCAGAGTTTTAACGAAGAATCTTCGCCCAAAACATGAGCCGATCGGTTCCTCAATTGGGAGGGAAAGGAGCCGGGAATCGGAGAGGAGGGAGAGATCATTGTCGGGGCGGGGGGGGGGTCCTTGGAGAGGATCGCAGCGGTGGGCGGGGCTCCCCTGTTGGGGATATGGTTAACCTTCAGGGGGGTCCGATCGCAGTAGGTGAGCTTGTTGGGCCTGGAGGGAACAGTCCTCCTCCTCTGGGCCCACCAGCAGTGCAATAAAGGCCCTCACTCACCTCATGGATCGGCCATTCTCACCTCCTCTCACCTGACGAGATTCAGAAGCCCCGGGAAACCCCTGCAGGTGAGGCTTCAATTCATTTCAGACTGAGAATCAACAAAAAATTAATGACCTCAACTATCTCAATGAGGTAAATTGCCCCTTTAACAATCCGCCCGCCGGCATTAAGTGGGGGCGGGACTTCCGGGATTGGGCTGAGCCGCGTCCAAACGCCCCGGGGTTAAACCCGGAAGTGGGCGGGTTGGAGCCGGGTTGTGGCCGAGCTTCAAAAAGCTGTAATTTTAACCTCCCACAAACCCCCAACTCACCCGCTCTTTGGGGTTAAAATTACCCTCGATGATTTGATGATTCGGTGATTTGATGATTGGATGATTCGATGATTCGGTGATTTGATGATTCGGTGATTTGATGATTCGGTGATTTGATGATTCGGTGATTTGATGATTCGATGATTCGGTGATTTGATGATTCGGTGATTCGGTGATTTGATGATTCGGTGATTTGATGATTCGGTGAAAACCACGACACAGAATAGAAACATTCCCCATTTCCTGCTCCCTCTGTGTTTCCCGATTATCTTCCTGTATTATTGGGGCTTTCGGACCAGCTGAGGGACAGGGGAACATCTAAAGGGGGCGATCTTTACCCAGGGACATCTCAAACTCACCACAACCCAACATCAGCAAAATCAAACCAGCCGTAATATTGACACAAAGAGACTTGATCCGAGTGACATTTAAATCAGCACATCGCAGAAGGAAACTTGTTTAAAGAGGATATTGGAAGCAGAATCACTCCTGCCTGATGTGGACTTTCTGGAGCCCACTCCTGATCCTCAGGAATATTTCCTGGGATTCATGAGCTGCTTCGAAGTTTACAGAAGGATTCAGAGATCGAGCCAATCATCTTCATTCATTAAATAGTAAGCCTGTTTCTCTGATAGTTTATTGTCTCTGCGAATGTCTGTGTCTGTGTCTATGTGAGTGTGTGTCTGTGTCTGTGTGTCTGTGTCTGTGTGTCTGTGTCTGTATCTCTGTGTCTGTCTCTCTGTGTGTCTGTGCGTGTGTCTGTATCTGTCTGAGTGTCTGTGTCTCTCTCTGTGTGAGTGTGTTTGGGGTAGATTGTGACTCTGGTGAGAGTGTAAAACGGGGGAGAGTGAATCGATGGCCTGTTTTACATCTCTCCCCATTTTTATTTCCATTCACTTCACAACATTATTCTCAATAATGTCGAGGTCACGGGGAGGTCAGGAGGAGATGGTGCGAGATTATTGCTGCAGGAATCAGATAGAAAACCCCCAGCTTCTGTTTTCCTGGAACAGGATGGACCCAGTGTCGGAGTCACTCCTTTCTCAGGGGCACTGGGCTCATTATTTACTATTTTATTATATTTTATATTATCGAGAAACCAAGGCTTAGGCCCAAAGTGCCGGATATTAACCGGGAGTAAATAAAGGGGACAAGAGAAGTGGGAGGTGAATCGGGAAGTAGAGATCGGGGAATTTCCCAGTGTCGCTGGCAAGGCCGGCATTTATTGCCCATCCCTAGTTGCCCCTTGAGAAGGTGGCGATGGGCCTTCTTCTTGAACCACTGCAGTCCGTGTGATGACGGTTCTCCCACAGTGCTGTTAGTTAGAGAGTTATTATTCCATGTAGTAATTTACCAGCAAATCTTGGAATGTTGGCCTTTATCTCGGGGGCTGGAATACAAAGGGGAGGAAGTGATGTTCCAGCTGTACAGAGCTCTGGTCAGACCACATCTGGAGACTGGGTTCAGTTCTGGGCACCGCACCTCAGGAAGGATATATTGGCCCTGGAGGGGGTGCAGCGCAGATTCACCAGAACGATATTGGGGCTGAAAGGGTTAAATTATGAGGACAGGTTCCATAAACCAGGCTTGTATTCCCTCGAGTTTAAAAGATTGAGGGGTGATCTAATCAAGGCGTTTAAAATGATAAAAGGATTTGATAGGATGGATAGAGAGAAACTATTTCCTCTGGTGGGGGGGGGGGAGGGGGTTACAGAGATTGGGAGGGGTGTAGGGCTGGAGGGGGTTACAGAGATTGGGAGGGGTGTGGGGCTGGAGGAGGTTACAGAGATAGGGAGGGGTGTGGGGCTGGAGGGGGTTACAGAGATTGGGAGGGGTGTGGGGCTGGAGGGGGTTACAGAGATGGGGAAACCTTCAATCACACTTCACTAAAGCCGTTCGCTCCATTACAACAGTTTATCTGTTACGATCTGATGCCCTCGACCGACACAGAGAGCAGCCGGCTACAGAAATCTGGTCATTTAATTTAATATTGAAGTGTTGTGATGTCTGGGGCCAGAGGAATAAATATCTTATCGTGCTGTTTATTGCCTTATCTCAATCTGGACGATTGCCCTGGTAACAACACAGATACAGTAAAGATGTGATGTGCCCGTAAATCGATCAGAATGGCCTCCTGCAATAACTCACCGCAGTCCAAAAACAACATCCTCCATTTATATCATACCGTTAACATCGTAAAACGACCAAGGAGATTCACAGGAGCGATTATCAAAAAGAAATTGACACGGAGTCACATAAGGAGATATTAGGACAGGTGATCAAAAGCTTGGTCAAAGAGGTGGGTTTTAAGGAGGGTCTTAAAGGAGGAGAGAGAAGGGGAGAGGGGGAGAGGTTTAGGGAGGGAATTCCAGAGCTTCGGGCCCAGGCAGCTGAAGGCACGGCCGCCAATGGTGGAGCGATTAAAATCGGGGATGGGCAAGAGGCCAGAATTGGAGGAGTGCAGAGATCTCGGAGGGTTGTCGGGCTGGAGGAGGTTACAGAGATAGGCAGGGGCGAGGCCAGGGAGGGATTTGAACACAAGGATGAGAATTTTAAATTTCAGGTGTTGCTTGTCTGGGAGCCAATGTCGGTCAGTGAGTGCAGGGGTGATGGGTGAACAGAACTTGGTGCGAGTTCGGATACGGGCAGCAGAGTTTTGGAGGAGCTGAAGTTTATGGAGGGTGGAAATGGGAGGCCGGCCAGGAGAGCATTGGAATAGTCAAGTCTGGAGGTAACAAATGCATGGATGAGGGTTTCAGCAGCAGATGAGCTGAAGCAGGGGTGGAGACGGGCGATGTTACAGAGGTGGAAGTAGGTGGTCTTGGTGATGGAGTGAATATGGTGTCAGAAGATCATCACAGGGTCAAATAGAACTCCAGGATTGCGAACGATCTGGTTCAGCCTCAGACAGTGGTCAGGGAGAGGGATGGAATCGGTGACTCTGCATTGACGTCAATGAGCTCATAATCCAGGCCGACACACACAGTGCAGTAGTGAGGGAGTGCTGCACTGTCGGAGGGTCAGTACTGAGGGAGTGCCGCACTGTCGGAGGGTCAGTACTGAGGGAGTGCCGCAGTATCGGAGGGTCAGCACTGAGGGAGTGCTGCACTGTCGGAGGGTCAGTACTGAGGGAGTGCTGCACTGTCGGAGGGTCAGTACTGAGGGAGTGCTGCACTGTCGGAGGGTCAGCTCTGAGGGAGCGCTGCACTGTCGGAGGGTCAGTACTGAGGGAGCGCTGCAGTATCGGAGGGTCAGTACTGAGGGAGTGCTGCACTGTCGGAGGGTCAGTACTGAGGGAGTGCTGCACTGTCAGAGGGTCAGTACTGAGGGAGCGCTGCAGTATCGGAGGGTCAGTACTGAGGGAGTGCTGCACTGTCGGAGGGTCAGTACTGAGGGAGCACTGCACTGTCGGAGGGTCAGGACTGAGGGAGTGCTGCACTGTCGGAGGGTCAGGACTGAGGGAGCACTGCACTGTCGGAGGGGCAGTACTGAGGGAGTGCTGCACTGTCGGAGGGTCAGGACTGAGGGAGCACTGCACTGTCGGAGGGGCAGTACTGAGGGAGTGCTGCACTGTCGGAGGGGCAATACTGAGGGAGTGCTGCACTGTCGGAGGGGCAGTACTGAGGAAGTTACGTGCAGAGACTGGAGAACTAGGATGGTTCTCCTCAGAGTAGAGAAAGTTAAGTGCAGATTTAATAGAGGTTTTCAAAATCATGAGGGGAGAAAAATTGGATCGGGGCCGTTTTTGGGCGTAGGTCGTGTGATGTGCTGTTACCCCGAGCCCAATGACCCCTGTGCAGGACACAAGTTTCAGCCCACCCGAGGACTCTCCTGCAATCAGCGTTCATTCCAGGCCTTGTGGGTGGAATCAATGCAATTCGCACTTTCCACCACCAGAGGGTGCTCAATCTCTTAAAGGGAGGATGTTCTTTGAAATCTCTTAAAGGTAGCTGGTACCTGTTATTTGCTGAAAATAACAGTCTACTGTCTGCACGGAGTCTGAACGGAGACCAGACATCGCACACGTAAAATACAGATGCAGATCCCATCCTTATGTTTACTAAAGGTTGTGCACTACTAAATTGCACATCGTCCAATCTGCTGATCTGAGTTGGTACCAGGCCTGCGAGAGTGCGTGCACCAAGGTTCTCTGCTGATGCGCCAGAGACCTTGGGTGCAAGAGGTGGACAGAAGGAGGGACATGCGATAACCGCGGGGGGGCAAGAGGCCCTCCAGACATATACTCAAAAGGCAGTGGGAGGCAGCGGGGGACGAAGTCAATGCCAGACGCACAGCATCATGAACATGGATGCAGTGCAGGAAGAAGTTCAATGCTTTGACATGAGTGGTCAAGGTGAGTGAGGTCAACTGTCAAGTGGTGTCTCCGACCAACTGCACCACACACGACACCCCCATCACCCACACACCAATAAACTCTTCCCATCAATACTCAACTCTTCCAATCAGATGCTTCCTCTCACCCTTACACATTACCACTGTTTCAAGCCGCCCACCCACAACTCACAGGCCACACACACTGGCAGCTATTCAACCATGACAGGCACATCACCCAGACTCACGTCCCGCTTCCTTGCAGGAGAAGGTGGCGCAGAACAAGAGGCAGCAAGTGGCCGTGGCATTTAGCCCCTCGAGCCTGTTCCACCATTCAATGAGATCATGGTGGACCTGTGACCTAACTCCATATACCCGTCTTAGCCCCATATCCCTTAATACCCTTGGTTCACAGAAATCGATCAATCTCAGATTTAACATTCACAATTGAGCGAGCATCAACTGCTGTCTGCAGAAGAGTGTTCCAAACATCTCCCACCCTTTGCGTGTAGAAGCATTTCCTAACTTCACTCCTGCACGTCATGGCTCTAAATGTTAGGCTATGTCCCCGCGTCCGAGTATTGAAGTCTGGGAGACCTCCAAAAACAGTTACAAATGTCTCAGCAGCCAGAGGCAATAATCCAGCCACTAACCTGTAAATCCTGCATGGTCCCTTTAAATAGCGGTGGTGGGGGGTCCTCCAGGCACCGAAGACACGTTCAGATGGTCGGGGTTAAGACTGTGCGTTGAGTTCAGCGTTAGGTCCCAAAATGGTGTCCATCACTTTAAATCAGTGTTTCACACTGATTGAAGCCATTTTCTCCCCACTTTACATGATTCCAGCGTTCGTTATCTGCGCCTGCGCAAACTCCGATACCAAGATGGCGTCTGGCGCACGTCACGCAGGAAACGTGCGTGCGCATCCATGACGCCATCTTGGATGAATAGCGCCCTCTGTCTCCGGCCTCCGAACCAATTCCCTCCCATGTCAAGAGGTTGCCTCCAGTTCCATGTTTGTGAACAGTCTCTCATGTGGAACCTTGTCGAATGTCTTCTGAAATCCCAGGCTCACATTTCACCCCGAGCTCAGGCCCCCACGGACTCTGTCCCCCCCCCATTCCCACACGGACTCTGTCCCCCCCCCCCCCATTCCCACACGGACTCTGTCCCCCCCCCCCATTCCCACACGGACTCTGTTCCCCCCCCCACCATTCCCACACGGACTCTGTCCCCCCCCCCCATTCCCACACGGACTCTGTCCCCCCCCATTCCCACACGGACTCTGTCCCCCCCCCCATTCCCACACGGACTCTGTCCCCCCCCCATTCCCACACGGACTCTGTCCCCCCCCATTCCCACACGGACTCTGTCCCCTCCCCATTCCCACACGGACTCTGTCCCCCCCCCCCATTCCCACACGGCCTCTGTCCCCCCCCCCCATTCCCACACGGACTCTGTCCCCCCCCCATTCCCACACGGACTCTGTCCCCCCCCCATTCCCACACGGACTCTGTCCCCCCCCCCATTCCCACACGGACTCTGTCCCCCCCCCCCCATTCCCACACGGACTCTGTCCCCCCCCCCCCATTCCCACACGGACTCTGTCCCCCCCCCCCCCCATTCCCACACGGACTCTGTCCCCCCCCATTCCCACACGGACTCTGTCCCCCCCCCATTCCCACACGGACTCTGTCCCCCTCCCATTCCCATACGGACTCTGTCCCCCTCCCATTCCCATACGGACTCTGTCCCCCCCCCCCATTCCCACACGGACTCTGTTCCCCCCCCCCATTCCCACATGGACTCTGTCCCCCCGCATTCCCACACGGACTCTGTCCCCCCCCATTCCCACACGGACTCTGTCCCCCCCCATTCCCACACGGACTCTTTCCCCCCCCCCATTCCCACACGGTCTCTGTCCCCCCCCCCATTCCCACACGGACTCTTTCCCCCCCCCCCATTCCCACACGGACTCTGTCCCCCCCCCCCCATTCCCACACGGACTCTGTCCCCCCCCCATTCCCACACGGACTCTGTCCCCCCCCCCCATTCCCACACGGACTCTGTCTCCCCCCCCCCATTCCCACACGGACTCTGTCTCCCCCCCCCCCCATTCCCACACGGACTCTGTCCCCCCCCCCCCATTCCCACACGGACTCTGTCCCCCCCCCCCATTCCCACACGGACTCTGTCCCCCCCCCATTCCCACACGGACTCTGTCCCCCCCCCCATTCCCACACAGACTCTGTCTCCCCCCCCCATTCCCACACGGACTCTGTCCCCCCCCATTCCCACACGGACTCTGTCCCCCCCCCATTCCCACACGGACTCTGTCCCCCCCCCACACGGACTCTGTCCCCCCCCCCACACGGACTCTGTCCCCCCCCCCCCCATTCCCACACGGACTCTATCCCCCCCCCCCCATTCCCACACGGACTCTGTCCCCCCCCCATTCCCACACGGACTCTGTCCCCCCCCCATTCCCACACGGACTCTGTCTCCCCCCCCCCATTCCCACACGGACTCTGTCCCCCCCCCCCATTCCCACACGGACTCTGTCCCCCCCCCATTCCCACACGGACTCTGTCCCCCCCCGCTATTCCCACACGGACTCTGTCCCCCCCCCCCATTCCCACACGGACTCTGTCCCCCCCCATTCCCACACGGACTCTGTCCCCCCCCCATTCCCACACGGACTCTGTCCCCCCCCCCATTCCCACACGGACTCTGTCCCCCCCCCATTCCCACACGGACTCTGTCCCCCCCCATTCCCACACGGACTCTGTCCCCCCCCCATTCCCACACGGACTCTGTCCCCCCCCCCATTCCCACACGGACTCTGTCCCCCCCCATTCCCACACGGACTCTGTCCCCCCCCCATTCCCACACGGACTCTGTCCCCCCCCCCCCCATTCCCACACGGACTCTGTCCCCCCCCATTCCCACACGAACTCTGTCCCCCACCCCCCATTCCCACACGGACTCTGTCCCCCCCCCCATTCCCACACGGACTCTGTCCCCCCCCACATTCCCACACGGACTCTGTCCCCCCCCCCATTCCCACACGGACTCTGTCCCCCCCCCCCCCATTCCCACACGGACTCTGTCCCCCCCCATTCCCACACGGACTCTGTCCCCCCCCCCCCATTCCCACACGGAATCTGTCCCCCCCCCCATTCCCACACGGACTCTGTCCCCCCCCCCCATTCCCACACGGACTCTGCCCCCCCCCCCATTCCCACACGGACTCTGTCCCCCCCCCCCATTCCCACACGGACTCTGTCCCCCCCCCATTCCCACACGGACTCTGTCCCCCCCCCCCATTCCCACACGGACTCTGTCCCCCCCCCATTCCCACACGGACTCTGTCCCCCCCCCCCATTCCCACACGGACTCTGTCCCCCCCCATTCCCACACGGACTCTGTCCCCCCCCCCATTCCCACACGGACTCTGTCCCCCCCCCCCATTCCCACACGGACTCTGTCCCCCCCCCCCCCACACGGACTCTGTCCCCCCCCCCCATTCCCACACGGACTCTGTCCCCCCCCCCCCCCCATTCCCACACGGACTCTGTCCCCCCCCCATTCCCACACGGACTCTGTCCCCCCCCCCATTCCCACACGGACTCTGTCCCCCCCCCCCATTCCCACACGGACTCTGTCCCCCCCCCCCATTCCCACACGGACTCTGTCCCCCCCCCCACACGGACTCTGTCCCCCCCCCCATTCCCACACGGACTCTGTCCCCCCCCCATTCCCACACGGACTCTGTCCCCCCCCCCCCCATTCCCACACGGACTCTGTCCCCCCCCCATTCCCACACGGACTCTGTCCCCTCCCCCATTCCCACACGGACTCTGTCCCCCCCCCCCCATTCCCACACGGACTCTGTCCCCCCCCCATTCCCACACGGACTCTGTCCCCCCCCCCCATTCCCACACGGACTCTGTCCCCCCCCCCCATTCCCACACGGACTCTGTCCCCCCCCCCCCCATTCCCACACGGACTCTGTCCCCCCCCACCATTCCCACACGGACTCTGTCCCCCCCCCCCCATTCCCACACGGACTCTGTCCCCCCCCCCATTCCCACACGGACTCTGTCCCCCCCCATTCCCACACGGACTCTGTCCCCCCCCCCATTCCCACACGGACTCTGTCCCCCCCCCCATTCCCACACGGACTCTGTCCCCCCCCCCATTCCCACACGGACTCTGTCCCCCCCCCCCCATTCCCACACGGACTCTGTCCCCCCCCCCCCATTCCCACACGGACTCTGTCCCCCCCCCCCATTCCCACACGGACTCTGTCCCCCCCCCCCATTCCCACACGGACTCTGTCCCCCCCCCCATTCCCACACGGACTCTGTCCCCCCCCCATTCCCACACGGACTCTGTCTCCCCCCCCCCATTCCCACACGGACTCTGTCCCCCCCCCCCATTCCCACACGGACTCTGTCCCCCCCCCCCATTCCCACACGGACTCTGTCCCCCCCCCCCATTCCCACACGGACTCTGTCCCCCCCCCATTCCCACACGGACTCTGTCCCCCCCCCCTATTCCCACACGGACTCTGTCCCCCCCCCCTATTCCCACACGGACTCTGTCCCCCCCCATTCCCACACGGACTCTGTCCCCCCCCCCCCATTCCCACACGGACTCTGTCCCCCCCCCCCCATTCCCACACGGACTCTGTCCCCCCCCCCCATTCCCACACGGACTCTGTCCCCCCCCCCATTCCCACACGGACTCTGTCCCCCCCCCATTCCCACACGGACTCTGTCCCCCCCCATTCCCACACGGACTCTGTCCCCCCCCCATTCCCACACGGACTCTGTCCCCCCCCCCATTCCCACACGGACTCTGTCCCCCCCCCATTCCCACACGGACTCTGTCCCCCCCAATTCCCACACGGACACTGTCCCCCCCCCATTCCCACACGGACTCTGTCCCCCCCCCCATTCCCACACGGACTCTGTCCCCCCCCATTCCCACACGGACTCTGTCCCCCCCCCATTCCCACACGGACTCTGTCCCCCCCCCCCATTCCCACACGGACTCTGTCCCCCCCCATTCCCACACGAACTCTGTCCCCCACCCCCCATTCCCACACGGACTCTGTCCCCCCCCCCATTCCCACACGGACTCTGTCCCCCCCCACATTCCCACACGGACTCTGTCCCCCCCCCCATTCCCACACGGACTCTGTCCCCCCCCCCCCCCATTCCCACACGGACTCTGTCCCCCCCCCATTCCCACACGGACTCTGTCCCCCCCCCCCATTCCCACACGGAATCTGTCCCCCCCCCCATTCCCACACGGACTCTGTCCCCCCCCCCCATTCCCACACGGACTCTGCCCCCCCCCCCATTCCCACACGGACTCTGTCCCCCCCCCCCATTCCCACACGGACTCTGTCCCCCCCCCATTCCCACACGGACTCTGTCCCCCCCCCCCATTCCCACACGGACTCTGTCCCCCCCCCATTCCCACACGGACTCTGTCCCCCCCCCCATTCCCACACGGACTCTGTCCCCCCCCATTCCCACACGGACTCTGTCCCCCCCCCCATTCCCACACGGACTCTGTCCCCCCCCCCCATTCCCACACGGACTCTGTCCCCCCCCCCCCACACGGACTCTGTCCCCCCCCCCCATTCCCACACGGACTCTGTCCCCCCCCCCCCCATTCCCACACGGACTCTGTCCCCCCCCCATTCCCACACGGACTCTGTCCCCCCCCCCATTCCCACACGGACTCTGTCCCCCCCCCCCATTCCCACACGGACTCTGTCCCCCCCCCCCATTCCCACACGGACTCTGTCCCCCCCCCCACACGGACTCTGTCCCCCCCCCCATTCCCACACGGACTCTGTCCCCCCCCCATTCCCACACGGACTCTGTCCCCCCCCCCATTCCCACACGGACTCTGTCCCCCCCCCCACACGGACTCTGTCCCCCCCCCCATTCCCACACGGACTCTGTCCCCCCCCCATTCCCACACGGACTCTGTCCCCCCCCCCCCATTCCCACACGGACTCTGTCCCCCCCCCCATTCCCACACGGACTCTGTCCCCCCCCCCCATTCCCACACGGACTCTGTCCCCCCCCCATTCCCACACGGACTCTGTCCCCTCCCCCATTCCCACACGGACTCTGTCCCCCCCCCCCCCATTCCCACACGGACTCTGTCCCCCCCCCATTCCCACACGGACTCTGTCCCCCCCCCATTCCCACACGGACTCTGTCCCCCCCCCCCATTCCCACACGGACTCTGTCCCCCCCCCCCCATTCCCACACGGACTCTGTCCCCCCCCACCATTCCCACACGGACTCTGTCCCCCCCCCCCATTCCCACACGGACTCTGTCCCCCCCCCCATTCCCACACGGACTCTGTACCCCCCCATTCCCACACGGACTCTGTCCCCCCCCCCCCATTCCCACACGGACTCTGTCCCCCCCCCATTCCCACACGGACTCTGTCCCCCCCCCCATTCCCACACGGACTCTGTCCCCCCCCCCCCCATTCCCACACGGACTCTGTCCCCCCCCCCCATTCCCACACGGACTCTGTCCCCCCCCCATTCCCACACGGACTCTGTCCCCCCCCCCCATTCCCACACGGACTCTGTCCCCCCCCCCATTCCCACACGGACTCTGTCCCCCCCCCCATTCCCACACGGACTCTGTCCCCCCCCCCATTCCCACACGGACTCTGTCCCCCCCCCCATTCCCACACGGACTCTGTCCCCCCCACCATTCCCACACGGACTCTGTCCCCCCCCCCATTCCCACACGGACTCTGTCCCCCCCCCCCATTCCCACACGGACTCTGTCCCCCCCCCATTCCCACACGGACTCTGTCCCCCCCCCATTCCCACACGGACTCTGTCCCCCCCCCCATTCCCACACGGACTCTGTCCCCCCCCCCCATTCCCACACGGACTCTGTCCCCCCCCCCATTCCCACACGGACTCTGTCCCCCCCCATTCCCACACGGACTCTGTCCCCCCCCCCCATTCCCACACGGACTCTGTCCCCCCCCCATTCCCACACGGACTCTGTCCCCCCCCCCCCCATTCCCACACGGACTCTGTCCCCCCGCCCCCCATTCCCACACGGACTCTGTCCCCCCCCCCCATTCCCACACGGACTCTGTCCCCCCCCCCATTCCCACACGGACTCTGTCCCCCCCCCCCATTCCCACACGGACTCTGTCCCCCCCCCCATTCCCACACGGACTCTGTCCCCCCCCCATTCCCACACGGACTCTGTCCCCCCCCCCATTCCCACACGGACTCTGTCCCCCCCCCCATTCTCACACGGACTCTGTCCCCCCCCCCATTCCCACACGGACTCTGTCCCCCCCCCCCATTCCCACACGGACTCTGTCCCCCCCCCATTCCCACACGGACTCTGTCCCCCCCCCCATTCCCACACGGACTCTGTCCCCCCCCCCATTCCCACACGGACTCTGTCCCCCCCCCATTCCCACACGGACTCTGTCCCCCCCCCCATTCCCACACGGACTCTGTCCCCCCCCCCCATTCCCACACGGACTCTGTCCCCCCCCCATTCCCACACGGACTCTGTCCCCCCCCCATTCCCACACGGACTCTGTCCCCCCCCCACACGGACTCTGTCCCCCCCCCCACACGGACTCTGTCCCCCCCCCCCCATTCCCACACGGACTCTGTCCCCCCCCCATTCCCACACGGACTCTGTCCCCCCCCCCATTCCCACACGGACTCTGTCTCCCCCCCCCATTCCCACACGGACTCTGTCCCCCCCCCCCATTCCCACACGGACTCTGTCCCCCCCCCCCATTCCCACACGGACTCTGTCCCCCCCCCCCATTCCCACACGGACTCTGTCCCCCCCCATTCCCACACGGACTCTGTCCCCCCCCCCATTCCCACACGGACTCTGTCCCCCCCCCCTATTCCCACACGGACTCTGTCCCCCCCCCCCATTCCCACACGGACTCTGTCCCCCCCCATTCCCACACGGACTCTGTCCCCCCCCCATTCCCACACGGACTCTGTCCCCCCCCCCCCATTCCCACACGGACTCTGTCCCCCCCCCCATTCCCACACGGACTCTGTCCCCCCCCATTCCCACACGGACTCTGTCCCCCCCCATTCCCACACGGACTCTGTCCCCCCCCCCCCCATTCCCACACGGACTCTGTCCCCCCCCATTCCCACACGGACTCTGTCCCCCCCCCCCCATTCCCACACGGACTCTGCCGACCCCCCCCATACGGACTCTGTCCCACCCCCCATTCCCACACGGACTCTGTCCCCCCCCCCCCATTCCCACACGGACTCTGTCCCCCCCCCCCATTCCCACACGGACTCTGTCCCCCCCATTCCCACACGGACTCTGTCCCCCCCCCCCCATTCCCACACGGACTCTGTCCCCCCCCCCCCCATTCCCACACGGACTCTGTCCCCCCCCCATTCCCACACGGACTCTGTCCCCCCCCCCATTCCCACACGGACTCTGTCCCCCCCCCCCCATTCCCACACGGACTCTGTCCCCCCCCCCCATTCCCACACGGACTCTGTCCCCCCCCCCCATTCCCACACGGACTCTGTCCCCCCCCCCCCATTCCCACACGGACTCTGTCCCCCCCCCCCATTCCCACACGGACTCTGTCCCCCCCCCCCCATTCCCACACGGACTCTGTCCCCCCCCCCATTCCCACACGGACTCTGTCCCCCCCCCCCCATTCCCACACGGACTCTGTCCCCCCCCCATTCCCACACGGACTCTGTCCCCCCCCCCCATTCCCACACGGACTCTGTCCCCCCCCCCATTCCCACACGGACTCTGTCCCCCCCCCATTCCCACACGGACTCTGTCCCCCCCCCATTCCCACACGGACTCTGTCCCCCCCCCCCCCATTCCCACACGGACTCTGTCCCCCCCCCATTCCCACACGGACTCTGTCCCCCCCCCCCATTCCCACACGGACTCTGTCCCCCCCCCCCCCATTCCCACACGGACTCTGTCCCCCCCCCCCATTCCCACACGGACTCTGTCCCCCCCCCCCCCCATTCCCACACGGACTCTGTCCCCCCCCCCCCCATTCCCACACGGACTCCGTCCCCCCCCCCATTCCCACACGGACTCTGTCCCCCCCCATTCCCACACGGACTCTGTCCCCCCCCCATTCCCACACGGACTCTGTCCCCACCCCCCCCATTCCCACACGGACTCTGTCCCCCCCCCCCCCCATTCCCACACGGACTCTGTCCCCCCCCCCCATTCCCACACGGACTCTGTCCCCCCCCCCCATTCCCACACGGACTCTGTCCCCCCCCCCCCATTCCCACACGGACTCTGTCCCCCCCCCCCATTCCCACACGGACTCTGTCCCCCCCCCCATTCCCACACGGACTCTGTCCCCCCCCCCCATTCCCACACGGACTCTGTCCCCCCCCCCATTCCCACACGGACTCTGTCCCCCCCCCCATTCCCACACGGACTCTGTCCCCCCCCCCCATTCCCACACGGACTCTGTCCCCCCCCCCCATTCCCACACGGACTCTGTCCCCCCCCCATTCCCACACGGACTCTGTCCCCCCCCCCATTCCCACACGGACTCTGTCCCCCCCCCATTCCCACACGGACTCTGTCCCCCCCCCACACGGACTCTGTCCCCCCCCCCACACGGACTCTGTCCCCCCCCCCCCCCATTCCCACACGGACTCTGTCCCCCCCCCCCATTCCCACACGGACTCTGTCCCCCCCCCATTCCCACACGGACTCTGTCCCCCCCCCCATTCCCACACGGACTCTGTCTCCCCCCCCCATTCCCACACGGACTCTGTCTCCCCCCCCCCATTCCCACACGGACTCTGTCCCCCCCCCCCATTCCCACACGGACTCTGTCCCCCCCCCCCATTCCCACACGGACTCTGTCCCCCCCCCCCATTCCCACACGGACTCTGTCCCCCCCCCATTCCCACACGGACTCTGTCCCCCCCCCCCATTCCCACACGGACTCTGTCCCCCCCCCCCATTCCCACACGGACTCTGTCCCCCCCCATTCCCACACGGACTCTGTCCCCCCCCATTCCCACACGGACTCTATCCCCCCCCCCCCATTCCCACACGGACTCTGTCCCCCCCCATTCCCACACGGACTCTGTCCCCCCCCCCCATTCCCACACGGACTCTGCCGACCCCCCCCCATACGGACTCTGTCCCACCCCCCATTCCCACACGGACTCTGTCCCCCCCCCCCCCATTCCCACACGGACTCTGTCCCCCCCCATTCCCACACGGACTCTGTCCCCCACCCCCCATTCCCACACGGACTCTGTCCCCCCCCCCATTCCCACACGGACTCTGTCCCCCCCCCCATTCCCACACGGACTCTGTCCCCCCCCCCCATTCCCACACGGACTCTGTCCCCCCCCCCCCATTCCCACAAGGACTCTGTCCCCCCCCATTCCCACACGGACTCTGTCCCCCCCCCCCATTCCCACACGGACTCTGTCCCCCCCCCCATTCCCACACGGACTCTGTCCCCCCCCCCCATTCCCACACGGACTCTGCCCCCCCCCCCCATTCCCACACGGACTCTGTCCCCCCCCCCCCATTCCCACACGGACTCTGTCCCGCCCCATTCCCACACGGACTCTGTCCCCCCCCATTCCCACACGGACTCTGTCCCCCCCCATTCCCACACGGACTCTGTCCCCCCCCCCCCATTCCCACACGGACTCTGCCGTCCCCCCCCCCCATACGGACTCTGTCCCACCCCCATTCCCACACGGACTCTGTCCCCCCCCCATTCCCACACGGACTCTGTCCCCCCCCCCCCATTCCCACACGGACTCTGTCCCCCCCCATTCCCACACGGACTCTGTCCCCCACCCCCCATTCCCACACGGACTCTGTCCCCCCCCCATTCCCACACGGACTCTGTCCCCCCCCCCCCCCATTCCCACACGGACTCTGTCCCCCCCCCCATTCCCACACGGACTCTGTCCCCCCCCCCCATTCCCACACGGACTCTGTCCCCCCCCCCCCATTCCCACACGGACTCTGTCCCCCCCCCCCCCCATTCCCACACGGACTCTGTCCCCCCCCCCCCCATTCCCACAAGGACTCTGTCCCCCCCCATTCCCACACGGACTCTGTCCCCCCCCCCCATTCCCACACGGACTCTGTCCCCCCCCCCATTCCCACACGGACTCTGTCCCCCCCCCCCATTCCCACACGGACTCTGCCCCCCCCCCCATTCCCACACGGACTCTGTCCCCCCCCCCCATTCCCACACGGACTCTGTCCCCCCCCCATTCCCACACGGACTCTGTCCCCCCCCCCATTCCCACACGGACTCTGTCCTCCCCCCCCATTCCCACACGGACTCTGTCCCCCCCCCCCATTCCCACACGGACTCTGCCCCCCCCCCATTCCCACACGGACTCTGTCCCCCCCCCCATTCCCACACGGACTCTGTCCCCCCCCCCCATTCCCACACGGACTCTGTCCCCCCCCCCATTCCCACACGGACTCTGTCCCCCCCCATTCCCACACGGACTCTGTCCCCCCCCCCCCATTCCCACACGGACTCTGTCCCCCCCCATTCCCACACGGACTCTGTCCCCCCCCCCCCATTCCCACACGGACTCTGCCGCCCCCCCCCCCCATACGGACTCTGTCCCACCCCCATTCCCACACGGACTCTGTCCCCCCCCCATTCCCACACGGACTCTGTCCCCCCCCCATTCCCACACGGACTCTGTCCCCCCCCCCCCATTCCCACACGGACTCTGTCCCCCCCCCATTCCCACACGGACTCTGTCCCCCACCCCCCATTCCCACACGGACTCTGTCCCCCCCCCATTCCCACACGGACTCTGTCCCCCCCCCATTCCCACACGGACTCTGTCCCCCCCCCCCCCCATTCCCACACGGACTCTGTCCCCCCCCCATTCCCACACGGACTCTGTCCCCCACCCCCCATTCCCACACGGACTCTGTCCCCCCCCCCCCCCATTCCCACACGGACTCTGTCCCCCCCCCATTCCCACACGGACTCTGTCCCCCCCCCCATTCCCACACGGACTCTGTCCCCCCCCCCATTCCCACACGGACTCTGTCCCCCCCCCCCCATTCCCACACGGACTCTGCCCCCCCCCCCATTCCCACACGGACTCTGTCCCCCCCCATTCCCACACGGACTCTGTCCCCCCCCCCCCATTCCCACACGGACTCTGTCCCCCCCCCCATTCCCACACGGACTCTGTCCCCCCCCCCCATTCCCACACGGACTCTGTCCCCCCCCCCCCCCATTCCCACACGGACTCTGTCCCCCCCCCCCATTCCCACACGGACTCTGTCCCCCCCCCCCATTCCCACACGGACTCTGTCCCCCCCCCCCATTCCCACACGGACTCTGTCCCCCCCCCCAATCCCACACGGACTCTGTCCCCCCCCCCCCCATTCCCACACGGACTCTGTCCCCCCCCCCATTCCCACACGGACTCTGTCCCCCCCCCCCATTCCCACACGGACTCTGTCCCCCCCCCATTCCCACACGGACTCTGTCCCCCCCCCCCATTCCCACACGGACTCTGTCCCCCCCCCATTCCCACACGGACTCTGTCCCCCCCCCATTCCCACACGGACTCTGTCCCCCCCCCATTCCCACACGGACTCTGTCCCCCCCCCCCCCCCCCCATTCCCACACGGACTCTGTCCCCCCCCCATTCCCACACGGACTCTGTCCCCCCCCATTCCCACACGGACTCTGTCCCCCCCCCCCATTCCCACACGGACTCTGTCCCCCCCCCCCCCATTCCCACACGGACTCTGTCCCCCCCCCCCATTCCCACACGGACTCTGTCCCCCCCCCCCCATTCCCACACGGACTCTGTCCCCCCCCCATTCCCACACGGACTCTGTCCCCCCCCCATTCCCACACGGACTCTGTCCCCCCCCCCCCCCATTCCCACACGGACTCTGTCCCCCCCCCCCCATTCCCACACGGACTCTGTCCCCCCCCCATTCCCACACGGACTCTGTCCCCCCCCCCATTCCCACACGGACTCTGTCCCCCCCCCCCCCATTCCCACACGGACTCTGTCCCCCCCCCCCCATTCCCACACGGACTCTGTCCCCCCCCCCCCATTCCCACACGGACTCTGTCCCCCCCCCATTCCCACACGGACTCTGTCCCCCCCCCCCATTCCCACACGGACTCTGTCCCCCCCCCATTCCCACACGGACTCTGTCCCCCCCCCCCATTCCCACACGGACTCTGTCCCCCCCCCCCATTCCCACACGGACTCTGTCCCCCCCCCCCCATTCCCACACGGACTCTGTCCCCCCCCCCCCCATTCCCACACGGACTCTGTTCCCCCCCCCCCATTCCCACACGGACTCTGTCCCCCCCCCCCCCCCATTCCCACACGGACTCTGTCCCCCCCCCATTCCCACACGGACTCTGTCCCCCCCCCCATTCCCACACGGACTCTGTCCCCCCCCCCCCCATTCCCACACGGACTCTGTCCCCCCCCCCCATTCCCACACGGACTCTGTCCCCCCCCCCCATTCCCACACGGACTCTGTCCCCCCCCCCCATTCCCACACGGACTCTGTCCCCCCCCCATTCCCACACGGACTCTGTCCCCCCCCCATTCCCACACGGACTCTGTCCCCCCCCCATTCCCACACGGACTCTGTCCCCCCCCATTCCCACACGGACTCTGTCCCCCCCCCCCCCCCATTCCCACACGGACTCTGTCCCCCCCCCCCCATTCCCACACGGACTCTGTCCCCCCCCCATTCCCACACGGACTCTGTCCCCCCCCCCTTCCCACACGGACTCTGTCCCCCCCCCCCCCCATTCCCATACGGACTCTATCCCCCCCCCCCCCCATTCCCACACGGACTCTGTCCCCCCCCCCCCATTCCCACACGGACTCTGTCCCCCCCCCCATTCCCACACGGACTCTGTCCCCCCCCCATTCCCACACGGACTCTGTCCCCCCCCCATTCCCACACGGACTCTGTCCCCCCCCCATTCCCACACGGACTCTGTCCCCCCCCCATTCCCACACGGACTCTGTCCCCCCCCCATTCCCACACGGACTCTGTCCCCCCCCATTCCCACACGGACTCTGTCCCCCCCCCCCCATTCCCACACGGACTCTGTCCCCCCCCCCCCCCATTCCCACACGGACTCTGTCCCCCCCCCCCATTCCCACACGGACTCTGTCCCCCCCCCCCCATTCCCACACGGACTCTGTCCCCCCCCCCCATTCCCACACGGACTCTGTCCCCCCCCCCCATTCCCACACGGACTCTGTCCCCCCCATTCCCACACGGACTCTGTCCCCCCCATTCCCACACGGACTCTGTCCCCCCCCCATTCCCACACGGACTCTGTCCCCCCCCCATTCCCACACGGACTCTGTCCCCCCCCCCCCCATTCCCACACGGACTCTGTCCCCCCCCCCCATTCCCACACGGACTCTGTCCCCCCCCCCCCCATTCCCACACGGACTCTGTCCCCCCCCCCCCATTCCCACACGGACTCTGTCCCCCCCCCCCCCATTCCCACACGGACTCTGTCCCCCCCCCATTCCCACACGGACTCTGTCCCCCCCCCCCATTCCCACACGGACTCTGTCCCCCCCCCCCCCATTCCCACACGGACTCTGTCCCCCCCCCCCCCATTCCCACACGGACTCTGTCCCCCCCCCCCATTCCCACACGGACTCTGTCCCCCCCCCCCCCATTCCCACACGGACTCTGTCCCCCCCCCCCATTCCCACACGGACTCTGTCCCCCCCCCCCCCCCCATTCCCACACGGACTCTGTCCCCCCCCCCCATTCCCACACGGACTCTGTCCCCCCCCCCACACGGACTCGGGCCCGGCGCCTGCGCACTGTGCGTGTGTTGAGCGCGAGGGGCGGATTGAGCGGGAAATGAGAGTCGGAGAATCTGAAGGAGGGAAAATGGCGGAGTCACCGAGTGAATTCCCCGGGACCCGGGGTTTCTGCATCAGCCGATTAATCGCAGTCTGAGAGCTGCTGGATGTCCAGGTCAGACATTGAAATCCTCGCCGCCCGGCTCCCAGTGACTCAACACCTGATCGCAGCCTTTGGGAAGGAAGGTTTGGGGAGCAGTGAGCACTCGGTCTGGGCCCTCTCTCTCTCTCAATCAAATAGACCCAAATACAATTTAACTCAAAGAGGAACAAGAGCAGCCTGCGATCTCACTGAGTAACGGCTCCATTGGAGAGACACTGAGGAACTGACTCTTCACCGCCTCAGGACGGCCCAAAGCGCTTTACACACAATGAGGTGGGTTTGAAGTGTAGTCACTGTTGGAATGGAGGGAATGAGGCAGCTCATTGATGCACAGCAAGATCCCACACACAGCAATGATCCCACGGACACTATTGGGAGAGGAGCAGGGGAGTTCTCCCCGGTGTCCTGGACAATATTTATCCCTCAACCAACATCATAAAACAGATGATCCGGTCATTATCACATCGCTGTTTATGGGACATCTTCAACCACTGGTTGGAGACAGGATTCCCCCCAAGGTCAAATATCCAGCTGACATTCACCATCACATGAACACTGGCCCCTTGGGGGTGAGGTCCTGGGGGGGTGAGGGAGTGACCAGAGCTGTGCTCACCTGAGGAAGGAGGTAGCCTCCGAAAGCTTGTGAATTTAAAATAAAATTGCTGGACAATAACTTGGTGTTGTAAAATTGTTTACAATTGTCAACCCCAGTCCATCACCGGCATCTCCACATCATGACTTCTTCCAATAGTGACGGTTGGGTCGTGGAGGGTGAGGGTCCCGGGGAGGCAGCAGCCCAGATTATTTCTGTGGGTCCCTCCTGCTCCTCCATGACACACAAACATAATTGGCCACTTCCCTTTTCCGGGCCTCTTCGATTCCATCGCCCGTGGAGCTGGTCGGAGTGAGAACAGCGCAGGCTCCGGCCTAAAATGGTGATCGGGGGCCTATTTACCCCAATTTCCATATTAACAGGGGCTGATCACCTGAAACAGGCGGTGATTTGGACACCCGGCGGGAGGCCCCTTTCAAAATGGCACCGGCTCCATTGCCGGGGTTAACGGGGCGGGAGAGGCGACTGACCCCCATTCTCAGACTGAGGGGAGTGAGAATCGACCCCCGGGTCTAACTTCACAATCCCCTCTTTTGAATTTGGACTTGGGTGCACAGGGCACAATTTCAAAATTTGCAGATGGCACCAAACTTGGAAGGACAATAAAGAGTGCCCCATAGGCAGGATGGGAACCAGGCCCCACTTCCCCCTTCCTGCATCCCTCTTCCCCCCACTCTTGCCAGCAAAAACACTTACTTTTCTCTCTCTCTCTTTCCCATGGTTTAAACAAGTTGATATTACAGCATCTGATGTTTACAACAGCTTCTCACAGACTTTCAAGGCCTTGCATCTGTCTTACCTTTAACCTTCGAGACAATCTGCTGAATGAGACTTTTCCAATGTGGCCAACCTTCCCAGCATGCCGCCTTGAACAGTCAGTTTAACCGTTCCTTTGTTGAATTAATACTTTTAGCCAAACTCAGCTCCTTTCGTCGGTAATTAATAACTGGTATTGAAAGTCCAAAATCCTTCAGTCGCCCCTCAAGTGAGTGAGAGAGGTTGAACAACTCACTTTAACCGATTCATTGAATCTGAATTGCACTCACTACAGATAAGGTTAAATATTGTCACAAGAAGTTTAATCACCGTGACATTTACGCAAAAGTTCTTTCAAATACAACAAATGAAAAAGAAGTGTGAAATCATAACAAGCTGTCCAATAACAAAAAGCAGAGACATGATTTTCACCCAAGGATGCTGTCCCACATTATAGACGACCTCCCTCCATTCATGATCCCCAGGGGTAGAGGTCCCCTTTTCAATGTCAGCATTACGTTGTTTCGAATGCACTGTCAGTCTATCAATATTTGGGGTTTTAAACTACAGAAGTAATCTAAGAAAGTGGTTTCCCTCATTACTTCTCAGTCTTAATCTTCAATACCCTCCCCCCTCCTTTGTGGGATCCTGGGGCCTTATCTAAAGTCCTCATCCTGTGAGCATCACAGACCGATCTCCAGCCATTTGCTCTTCTAATCTAAGTTTCATTTGGTTAATATTAAACATCATGATACAGACAAAGAAAATCATAATACATTGTACAGAAAACTACAGAAACTAGGCTCCCCCCAAATACTACCATATTATCAAGAAATCTTGGACTTTAAAGATCCTCCAGCTCTCCAGTCTGGTCCAATGAATCAATACACTTACTTCGTTTCGGACAGATGTGTTACCCCCCTGGGCAGTCCCAGAAGCTCTCAGCGATGCCCAGGAGACCCCAGGGGTGAAATTAGTCTCTGGTGTTCGTGCAACACGGGCGATAGTGAATGGACAGCCCATTTTACACCCGCACCATTTTCTTTCCCACTGAAGTCAGTGTAACTCGGGCTGTCGATTCACCATCGCTGTTTGGAGCGACCGTCAAAGAACAATTTCAAACCCCAGCCTCAGATTTTCACAGCAGCACTTTAAAGGGACCGTGCCCTGTCACTACCATTCACTACTGAGATTAATACAGTCGTGCCCTGTCACTACCATTCACTACTGAGATTAATACAGTCGTGCCCTGTCACTACCATTCACGACTGAGATTAATGCAGTTGTGCCTGCCACTATTCTGATTCACTACTGTGATTAAAAGCACTAAAATTCTACAACTGAAGGAGACAAGTAATTGGAACGCCACGAATTACAAGTAAACTCACCAAAAGCAGCTATTTTTAGCTTTAGTGACCGACCCTCACAAAGAAAATCACAAAGACCCCGGATCCTTAAAAGCAGCAAAGCACTGAGCTCCTGACATCATCAGAGGGGCGGAGCCGGGAGTGACATCATCAGAGGGGCAGAGCCGGGAGTGACATCATCAGAGGGGCAGAGCCGGGAGTGACATCATCAGAGGGGTGGTGCTGGAACTGACTTCAGAAGGGCAGTCCTCGAAGTGACATCATTGGCGGGGCGGGCCCGGGAGCAACATCATTGGAGGGGCATTCCTGGAAGTGACATCATTAGAAGGCAGTCCTGGAAGTGACATCATCATGGGGGGCAGTTCCTGGAAGTGAAATCATCAGAAGGGCAGTCGTGGAAGTGATATCAGGCCCCGAAGAGGAAGTGATGTCATGAAATCTCCACTGTCA
This sequence comes from Heptranchias perlo, assembly GCF_035084215.1. Lineage (NCBI taxonomy): Eukaryota > Metazoa > Chordata > Chondrichthyes > Hexanchiformes > Hexanchidae > Heptranchias > Heptranchias perlo. Next base: position 84,877 of record NW_027139077.1, on the reverse strand, counting down.
GGATTAATTTAACAGTTTTAGGGATGTTTTTTCCCAACAACAAAATGCCGGAAACACGGGTTCAGTGAATGTGGTTTGAAATGTGTGTAAATGTGTCAGTGAGTCAGTGACCCGGTGAAATGACACAGTCCCGGCCTCGTAGTCCAACTGAACTTGGATCCGGCTGTTAGACGGGATCAGTGGGAGGCGAGTGAACTGGGAATTGTGACCGGCACTGAGAGAATCAACAAACGAACCAGAATAACGTAAACACCAGGATTTACTGCTGAATCCAAGACCAGACTCTCCCCCCTCTCTCTCTGCACTCCCACACACAATCCCTATTCTCCACTCTTTCCCATCAGTCTCCACATCCCAGGAATGGGATTCTGAGGAGAAACTCTGGGAGCAGAGGACTTGGGGCCAGTCTTTAAACCTCTCTGGGTGAGGTGGGTAGGGCTGATCCTGTCCAGTCCGTGTTACTGATCTCAGATCATCCGACAGAACCAAGTTCCAGTTTGCTGTCTTTGGATCCAGGCTCATCGCTGACCTTTGCCCGAGAGAGGAGAGAAGAGATTGGTCAGACAGGGTTATTCCACTCCCATCAATGATTGACAGCTGCAGGGTGGGAGTGTCAGTATTTCCCAGACACTGTCAGCCCCATATTACCTCTTAGACTGTGTTCATCCCCTGTTAAATAAATGGCCTTTGATCAGAATCCCTGTTAAATAGCAGTGTGTGGGTCCCAGTGCTGTACACTCAGTGCAAACACTGCAGTGGAGACACACAGTAGCAGTCAGTTTAATCACACAAGCCCCTAGCACTGTGCACATGTTCTCCCAGACACAATGGAGGGGATTCATCGGCACACAACACATCCCACAGACTCACAGTAATAGCCCCACAATCACAGCACTGGCTGTACTGGGAACACACAGCTCACAGGAGTGTGTCCTGGGCGCTCTCCCTCCTGTTACTGTTCCATCCCGGATACAGGAGTGTGTCCTGGGCTCTCTCCCTCCTGTTACTGTCCCATCCTGAATACAGGAGTGTGTCCTGGGCTCTCTCCCTCCTGTTACTGTTCCATCCTCAATACAGGAGTGTGCCCTGGGCTCTCTCCCTCCTGCTCACAATTCTGATTAAAGCCTCCATTAGTTTCCACACAGCAGTGTGGATTCAGTTGTGAATTGAGATGAATCTGATGTCCCTTCTGTACATTAAACTGTTGCTCCCTGTTCACTCTGAATTCACCAACACTCCCTCTGGCCCTGGGTCTCAGACTTGGACCAATTCCGAGCTGCGAGGAGGGAACAGGTGCAGGAACTCGACCCTCGAATCCCTCGCACTGAACCCTGACTGAAGAAACATCACCGAGAAAGAAAGGGTTAAATAGAAACAAAGGGTTAAATAGAAATTATGAACAGTGTGATCCCCTGTGATATAAACACACCTTGGAATATTCCCACTCTCCCCCTGATCCCTGATCGACTGCTCGATGACGATCCCTGGGACAGGGGCTGCCCCTGTTGAGCTGATTCAGCCCCCTCCCCGGAGCACAGATACTGACAGCCCTGTGAGGGACAGTGTCCCTTTAAGAGACACTCTGATTGACAGTGTGTAACCCCGCCCCTACCTGACCCATGGCAGGTGAAGCTTTGGCCCATTCCAGTGAGGAATGTTTAAAGCAGGTGTCACTGACGACTGAGGATTAATCTCAGGCTCCTGATCCACACACACAGGGATCTGATATTAAAGTTCGGGGATATTCCCAGCTGTCTGAACACAACTAACCCGACCTGCTAACTGGTCATAACTTTCCAAACATCCGTAGATACGGGAGCGATGCCAGAGGACTGGAGAATTTCAAATGTTACACCCTTGTTCAAAAGAGGTTGTAAGGATAAACCCAGCAACTATAGGCCAGTCAGTTTAACCTCAGTGGTTGGGAAACTTTTAGAAACGATAATCTGGGACAGAATTAACAGTCACTTGGTCAAGTGTGGATTGAATAGGGAAAGCCAGCACGGATTTGTTAAAGGCAAATTGTGTTTAACTAACCTGATAGAGTTTTTTGATGAGGTAACAGAGAGGGTAAATGAGGGTAATGCAGTTGATGTGATGTACATGGACTTCCAAAAGGTGTTTGATAAAGTGCCGCATGGTAGGTTTATCATCAAGATTGCGGCCCATGGAATAAAGGGGGCAGTGGCAACATGGATACAGAATTGGCTCAGTGACAGGAAACAGAGAGTAGTGGTGAACTGTTGTTTTTTGGACTGGAGGGAGGTGTGCAGTGGTGTTCCCCAGGGGTTGGTGCTGGGACCACTACTTTTCTTGATATATCTTCTTCTTTGGCAGTCCCTCAGGGTCGAGGATGACTTGCTTCCACTCCGGGAGGGTGGGTTCTGTGGTGGCTGAACAGTCCAATCACTTTAAATCTATGCCCCCTGGTTATTGACCTCTCTGCTAAGGGAAATCGGTCCTTCCTATCCACTCTATCAAGGCTTCTCATAAATTTGTACACCTCAATTAAATCACTCCTCTGTTCCAAAGAGAACAACCCCAGCCTATCCAGTCTTTCCTCACAGCCAAAATTCTCCAGTCCTGGCAACATCCTCAGAAATCTTCTCTGTACCCTCTCCAGTGCAATTACATCCTTCCTGTAATGTGGTGACCAGAACTGTATGCAATACTGAAGCTGTGGCCAAGCTCGTGTTTCACACAGTACTCCAAGTGTGGTCTAACCAAGGTATATGGAGACCAGAACTGTGCACAGTGCTCCAAGTGAGGTCTAACCAAGGTATATGGAGACCAGAACTGTGCACAGTGCTCCAAATGAGGTCGAACCAAGGTTTGATACAAGTTTAACATAACTTCCCCACTTCTCCATTCAGATGTCCTCAGTACACACCGCCTTCCTCCTCTTTCAGTCCAATCAGTATATTGATCGTAATCCCCCTGGAAACCTTATGATTCAATAACAGTTTCTTCATGTCTCAGACAAGCCCAGCCAACGGCAATCATCTCTAACCTGAGGGCTTTAATCGAAGTCCCTCCTCACCTCTTGAAATTCTTAACCTTGACATCTCACCTAAAGTGTGGTGCCCAGAATTGGAGAAAAGCTGCACGTTTTTCCTTATCATTCCCAATATGTCTGAGTGGTACTTTTCCGATCCATTCAGCCTCTTCTGGACAAGTTGAGATATTTTGGACAGGTTCAGGGTGAGCGCTGGAACATCTGGGTCTGTGACTCTCTGAGTCTCAGTCACTCTGTAATGAAAGAGGAGAGAATGTTTTTATCAGTGGGGACATTTCAGATCAGAAACCCAAAGGGGAACGAGTGATCAGTGCAACGGTAGCATAGTGGTTATGTTACTGGGCTAGTAATCCAGAGGCCTGGACTAAAATCCAGAGTCATGAGTTCAAATCCCGCCACGGCAGCTGGCGAATTTAAATTCAATTAATTAATTAAATTCAATTAATTAAATAAAAATCTGGAATTAAAATACTAGTATCAGTAATGATGGCCATGAAACTACCGGATTGTCGTAAAAACCCATCTGGTTCACTAATGTCCTTTAGGGAAGGAAGCCTGCTGCCCTTACCCGGTCTGGCCTATATGTGACTCCAGACCCACAGCAATGTGGTTGATTCTTAATTGCCCTCTGAAATGGCCTAGCAAGCCACTCAGTTGTAAAATCTCGCTACGAAAAGTCATAATAAGAATAAAACCGGACGGACCACCCGGCATCGGACCACTAGGCACCGGACACGACAGCGGCAAAACACCAAGCCCAGTCGACCCTGCAAGGTCCTCCTTACGAACATCTGGGGACTTGTGCCAAAATTGGGAGAGCTGTCCCACAGACTAGTCAAGCAACAGCCTGACATAGCCATACTCACAGAATCATATCTTTCAGCCAACGTCCCAGACTCTTCCATCACCATCCCTGGGTATGTCCTGTCCCACCGGCAGGACAGACCCACCAGAGGTGGCGGTACAGTGATATACAGTCAGGAGGGAGTGGCCCTGGGAGTCCTCAACATTGACTCTGGACCCCATGAAATCTCATGGCATCAGGTCAAACATGGGCAAGGAAACCTCCTGCTGATTACCACCTACCATCCTCCCTCAGCTGATGAATCAGTCCTCCTCCATGTTGAACACCACTTGGAGGAAGCACTGAGGGTAGCAAGGGCACAAAATGTACTCTGGGTGGGGGACTTCAATGTCCATCACCAAGAGTGGCTCGGTAGCACCACTACTGACCGAGCTGGCCGAGTCCTGAAGGACATAGCTGCTAGACTGGGCCTGCGGCAGGTGGTGAGCGAACCAACACGAGGGAAAAACTTAATTGACCTCGTCCTCACCAATCTACCTGTCGCAAATGCATCTGTCCATGACAGTATTGGTAGGAGTGACCACCGCACAGTCCTCGTGGAGATGAAATCCCGTCTTCGCACTGAGGACACCATCCATCGTGTTGTGTGGCACGACCACCGTGCTAAATGGGATAGATTCAGAACAGATCAAGCAGCTCAAAACTGGGCATCCATGAGGCGCTGTGGGCCATCAGCAGCAGCAGAATTGTATTCCAGCACAATCTGTAACCTCATGGCCCGGCATATTCCTCACTCTACCATTACCAACAAGCCAGGGGATCAACCCTGGTTCAATGAGGAGTGTAGAAGAGCATGCCAGGAGCAGCACCAGGCGTACCTAAAAATGAGTTGCCAACCTGGTGAAGCTACAACTCAGGACTACATGCATGCTAAACAGCGGAAGCAACATGCTATAGACAGAGCTAAGCGATTCCACAACCAACGGATCAGATCAAAGCTCTGCAGTCCTGCCACATCCAGTCGTGAATGGTGGTGGACAATTAAACAACTAACGGGAGGAGGAGGCTCTGCAAACATCCCCATTCTCAATGATGGCGGAGTCCAGCACGTGAGTGCAAAAGACAAGGCTGAAGCGTTTGCAACCATCTTCAGCCAGAAGTGCCGAGTGGATAATCCATCTCAGCCTCCTTCCGATATCCCCACCATCACGGAAGCCAGTCTTCGGCCAATTCGATTCACTCCACGTGATATCAAGAAACGGCTGAGTGCACTGGATACAGCAAAGGCTATGGGCCCTGACAACATCCCAGCTGTAGTGCTGAAGACTTGTGCTCCAGAACTAGCTGCGCCTCTATCCAAGCTGTTCCAGTACAGCTACAACACTGGCATCCACCCGACAATGTGGAAAATTGCCCAGGTATGTCCTGTCCACAAAAAGCAGGACAAATCCAATCCGGCCAATTACCGCCCCATCAGTCTACTCTCAATCATCAGCAAAGTGATGGAAGGTGTCGTCGACAGTGCTATCAAGCGGCACTTACTCACCAATAACCTGCTCACCGATGCTCAGTTTGGGTTCCGCCAGGACCACTCGGCTCCAGACCTCATTACAGCCTTGGTCCAAACATGGACAAAAGAGCTGAATTCCAGAGGTGAGGTGAGAGTGACTGCCCTTGACATCAAGGCAGCATTTGACCGAGTGTGGCACCAAGGAGCCCTAGTAAAATTGAAGTCAATGGGAATCAGGGGGAAAACTCTCCAGTGGCTGGAGTCATACCTAGCACAAAGGAAGATGGTAGTGGTTGTTGGAGGCCAATCATCTCAGCCCCAGGGCATTGCTGCAGGAGTTCCTCAGGGCAGTGTCCTAGGCCCAACCATCTTCAGCTGCTTCATCAATGACCTTCCCTCCATCATAAGGTCAGAAATGGGGATGTTCGCTGATGACTGCACAGTGTTCAGTTCCATTCGCAACCCCTCAGATAATGAAGCAGTCCGAGCCTGCATGCAGCAAGACCTGGACAACATCCAGGCTTGGGCTGATAAGTGGAAACTAACATTCGCGCCAGATAAGTGCCAGGCAATGACCATCTCCAACAAGAGAGAGTCTAACCACCTCCCCTTGACATTCAACGGCATTACCATCGCCGAATCCCCCACCATCAACATCCTGGGGGTCACCATTGACCAGAAACTTAACTGGACCAGCCATATAAATACTGTGGCTACGAGAGCAGGTCAGAGGCTGGGTATTCTGCGGCGAGTGACTCACCTCCTGACTCCCCAAAGCCTTTCCACCATCTACAAGGCACAAGTCAGGAGTGTGATGGAATACTCTCCACTTGCCTGGATGAGTGCAGCTCCAACAACACTTAAGAAGCTCGACACCATCCAAGACAAAGCAGCCCGCTTGATTGGCACCCCATTCACCACCCTAAACATTCACTCCCTTCACCACCGGCGCACTGTGGCTACAGTGTGCACCATCCACAGGATGCACTGCAGCAACTCGCCAAGGCTTCTTCGACAGCACCTCCCAAACCCGCGACCTCTACCACCGAGAAGGACAAGGGCAGCAGGCGCATGGGAACAACACCACCTGCACGTTCCCCTCCAAGTGACACACCATCCCGACTTGGAAATATATCGCCGTTCCTTCATTGTCGCTGGGTCAAAATCCTGGAACTCCCTTCCTAACAGCACTGTGGGAGAACCGTCACCACACGGACTGCAGCGGTTCAAGAAGGCGGCTCACCACCACCTTCTCGAGGGCAATTAGGGATGGGCAATAAATGCCGGCCTTGCCAGCGACACCCACATCCCGTGAACGAATAAAAAAAAACCTGCACCCCTTCTAATGCTCGTACTGACACCCCACAGCAACCCATCCTGAGAATGGCAGAATCCCGGGATTTGCAGTCTCCCAGCATTCACACTGATCTCCACACGAGCAGTGGGATCCTGGTTTGCTGTCATTTCAGCTCAGTGTGTGATTTTCAAAGCCGTCTGTGTTCAGTCCAGTTTCTCTGTACTGGAGCCCTTACCTTTCCATTATTAATTATTATTATCCCGAGGGTCTCCAGTCTGTGCTCCCCCCTCTCTGCAGGAACACACTCACTACGATCATGTGAAGTGAGGAGAGGAGAAGGAACAGCCTCCCAGGGACCTGGGATCGGTGGGATTCCCTCACAGTGTCCAGTCACACTGACATCACTGGGACATTTCAGCACACACTCATTTCTCTGTTAGTGGATAGAATGAGCCAATCACAAGACATTTTACTGTCACTCTGACACTGGGACCTGCCCCTCTCCTCATTTCTCCATGGGCTGGTTGATAGAACAAGCCAATCACACAGCACTTACTGACCCAATGGAATAAAGCTGTCACTGAGACACATGGAGCCTTTAGGAAGCCTCGGTTAGATACAGGTCACTGCAGGTTTCTCTCACTCTCAATTCCTGTCTAACAGGTTCCTGAGAAGCTCGACACACCGATGGAACAGCCCATCTCACTCCCATTTCCCACAGGCTGCCTGAGCCAAGAACCCCTCAAACCACAGTTAAACATCACTCAATATTCGCCCCATTTGAAAGCCCCTGATCTGGAGAGGTTTCCAAGCGGTGATTCTACTTTCACTCTTCTCCCAGATACAGGTGAAGGTTCCCTATCAGCAGCAGGTACTGTATGACTGAGAGGAACTTACCTGGAAAGGAGCTGCTTCGAGTTCTGTGAATAAAGAGAGGAGATCAAATCAGTCAATAGAATCATGGAATCACACAGCACAGGAGGAGGCCATTTGGCCCATCGTGCCTGTGCCGGCTCTTTGAAAGAGCTGTCCAATTAGTCCATTTCCCCTTCTCTTTCCCCATAGCCCTGTAAATTTTTCCCCTTCAAGTATTTTTCCAATTCCGTTTTGAAAGTTATTATTGAATCTGCTTCCACCGCCCTTTCAGGCAGCGCATTCCAGATCAGAACAACTCATTCCGTAAAAACAATTCTCCTCACGCCGCCTCTGGTTCTTCTACCAATTACCTTAAATCTGTGTTCTCTGGTTACTGGCCTCCCTGCCAGTGGAAACAGTTTCTCCTTATTTACTCTATAAAAACCCTTCATGACTTGAACACCTCGATTAAATCTCCCTTGACCTTCTCTGCTCTAAGGAGAACAATCCCAGCTTCTCCAGTCTCTCCACATAATTGAAGTACCTCATCCCTGGTCCCATTCTAGTAAATCTCCTCTGCACCCTCTATAAGGCCTTCACATGCTTCCTAAAGTGCGGTGCGCAGACCTGGACACAATACTCCAGCTGAGGCCTAACCAGTGATTTATAAAGGTTTTGAATAACTTCCTTGCTTTTGTACTCCAAGCCTGTTTATAAAGCTCAGGATCTCGTATTCTTTTTTAACAGCTTGATCAAATTGTCCTGATCACCTTCAAAGATTTCTGTGGATGATTCCCCAGATCTCTCTGTTCCTGCACCCCCTTTAAAATTGTACCATTTAGTTTATATTGCCTCTCCTCATTTTTCCTTCCAAAATGCATCACTTCACACTTCTCTGCATTAAATTGCATCTGCCATGTGTCCGCCCATTTCACCAGTCTGTCCATGTCCTCCTGAAGTCTGTTACTATCCTCCTCACTATTTACTACATTTCCAAGCTTTGTGTCAGCCGCAAACATTGAAATTATGTTCCATATACCCAAGTCCAGGTCATTAATATATATCAAAAAGATCAGTGGTCCTAATACTGACCCCTGGGGAACACCACTGTATACTTCCCTCCAATCTGAAAAACAACCGTTCACCACTACTCTCTGCTTTCTGTCCCTGAGCCAATATGTATCCACGCTGCCCCTGTCCCTTTAATCCCATGGGCTTTAATTTTGCTAACAAGTCCATTATGTGGGACACAAAAAAATGCAAAGTGATACATTTCGGTAGGAAGAACGAGGAGAGGCAATACAAACTAAAGGGCATAATTCCAATAGGGGTACGGGAACAGAGAAATCTGGGGGTTTATGTGTACAAATCGTTGAAGGTGGTAGGGCAAGATGAGAAAGCGGTTAAAAAAGCAAACGGGATCCTGGGCTTTATAAAGCGAAGCATAGAGTGCAAAAGTATGGAAGTCATGATGAAACTTTATGAAACACTGGTACGACCACAACTGGAGTATTGTGTCCAGTTCTGGGCACCGCACTTTAGGAAAGATGTGAAGGCCTTAGAGAGGGTGCAGAGGAGATTTTCTTGAACGATTCCAGAGATGAAGGACTTTAGTTACATGGATAGACTGGAGAAGCTGGGGTTGTTCTCCTTGGAACAGAGATGGTTGCGAGGAGATTTGATCGAGGTATTCAAAATCATGAAGTGTCTAGACAGAGTAAATCGAGAGAAACTGTTCCCATTGGTGGAAGGGTCAAGAACCAGAGGACATAGATTTAAGCTGATTGGCAAAAGAACCAAAGGTGATATGAGGAAAAACTTTTTTACACAGCGAGTGGTTAGGATCTGGAATGCACTGCCCGAGGGGGTGGTGGAGGCAGATTCAATCATGGTCTTCAAAAGGGAACTGGATAACTACTTGAAAGGAAAAAAATTGCAGGGCTACAGGGAAAGGGCGGGGGAACGGGACTAGCTGGATTGCTCTTGCATCGAGCCGGTGTGGACTCGATGCGCTGAATGGCCTCCTTCCGTGCTGTAACCTTTCTATGATTCGATGATTCTATGATTTATCATATGTCTTCTGAAAGTCCATATACACAACATCAACTGCACAACCCTCATCAGATCTCTCAATTATTTTTGAATCATAGAATCATAGTATTAATGCACCGAAGGAGGCCGTTCAGCCCATCGTGTCTGTGCTGGCTCTTTGGTAGAGCTATCAAATTAGTCCAACTCCCCCGCTCTTTCCCCATAGCCCTGTAAATTTTACCCCTCCAAGTATTTATCCAATTCCATTTTGAAAGTTATTATTGAATCTGCTTCCACCGCCCTTTCAGGCAGCGCATTCCAGATCAGAACAACTCGCTGTGTCAAAAAATTCTCCTCTTCTCACCTCTGATTCTTCTTCCATCTTAAATCTGTGTCTAATGGTTACAGAACCTTATAAGACCATAAGAGATAGGAGCAGGAGTAGGTCATTCGGCGCCTCGAGCCTGCTCCACCATTTAATGAGATCATGACTGATCTGATTTTTACCTCAACTCCACTTTCCCGCCCTTTCCCCATATCCTTTGACTCCCTTGCTGATCAAAAATGTGTCTAACTCAGCCTTGAATGTATTCAATGACTCAGCCTCCACAGCTTTTTGGGCTAAAGAATTCCAAATACTCACGACCCTCTGGGAGAAGAAATTCCTCCTAATTTCCGTCTTAAACGGGTGACCCCTTATTCTGAGACCATACCCCCTCGTTTTAGATTCCCCCACGAGGGGTAACATCCCCTCAGCATCTACCCTATCGAGTCCCCTCAGAATCTTGTGTGTTCCAATAAGATCTCCTCTCATTCTTCTAAACTCCAATGAGTATAGACCCAACCTGTTCAATCTTTCCTCATAAGACAACCCTTCCATACCCGGAATCAACCGAGTGAACCTTCTCTGAACTGCCTCCAATGCAAGTATGTCCTTCCTTAAATAAGGGCACCAGAACTGTCCGCAGTACTCCAGGTGTGGTCTCACCAGCACCCTGTACAGTTGTAGCATGACTCCCCTGCTTTTATACTCCATCCCCCGAGAAGTAAAGGCCAACCTTCTGCCAATGGAAACAGTTTCTCCTCATTTACTCTATCAAAACCCTTCATGATTTTGAACACCTCTATTAAATCTCCCATTAACCTACTCTGCTCGAAGGAGAACAACCCCAGCTTCTCCAGTCTCTCCACATAATTGAAGTACCTCATCCCTGGTCCCATTCTCGTAAATCACTTCTGCATCCTCTCTCAGGCCTTGACATCCTTCCTAAAGTTCAGTGCCCAGAATTGGACACAATACTCCAGCTGGGGCCTAACCAGTCATTTATAAAGGTTTAGAATAACTTCCTTGCTTTTGTAATCTATGCCACTGTTTATAAAGCCAAGGATCCCGTGTGCTTTTTTAACAGCCTTCTCACCTTGTCCTGCCACCTTCAAAGATTTGTGTACGTACACCCCCAGGTCTCTCTGTTCCTGCACCCTCTTTAAAATTGTACCATTTAGTTTATTTTGCCTCTCCTCATTCTTCCCACCAAAATACATCACTTCACACTTCTTTGCATTAAATTGCATCTGCCATGTTTCTGCCCATTTCACCAGTCTGTCTCTGTCCTCCTGAAGTCTGTTACTATCCTTCACATCGTTTACTACATTTCCGAGTTTTGTGTCATCTGCAAACTTTGAAATTATGCCCTGTATAACCAAGTCCAGGTCATTAATATATATCAAAAAGAGCAATGGTCCTAATACTGACCCCTGGGGAACACCACTATAAACTTCCCTCCAATCTGAAAAACAACCGTTCACCACTACTCTCTGCTTTCTGTCTCTGAGCATATTTCGTGTCCATGCTGCCACTGTCCCTTTAATCCCATGGGCTTCAATTTTGCTCACAAGTTTTCATCGAAGAAGTCAATCAAGTTAGTCAGATACGATTTGCCTTTAATAAATCTGTGTTGTCTGTTGTTTATTATCCCATTTTCTTCCAAGTGACAATTAATTTTGTCTCGGATTATTGTCTCTAGAAATTTGCCCACCATCGACGTTAGGCTGATTGGCCTGTAGTTGCCGGGTTTATCCCTCTCCCCTTTTTTGAACAGAGGTGTAACATTTGCAATCCTCCAGTCCTCTGGCAACATTCCCATATCCAAGGAGGATTGAAATATTGTGGCCAGAGCCTCCACTATTTCCATCCTTACTTCCCTCAGCAACCGAGGATGCATCCCACCCGGACCGGGTGACTTTTCTACTTTGAGTGCTGTCAACCCTTTTAGTACTTCCTCTTTATCTATTTTAATCCTCTCCAGTTTCTCTACCCCCTCGTCCTTTACTGTAAGATTGGCAGCATCCTCTTCTTTAGTGAAGACCGATGCAAAGTATTCATTTAGTACCTCAGTCATGCCCTTTGCCTCCACGAGAAGAGTTTCTTTTGAAGAACATAAGAAAAGGAGCAGGAGTCGGCCATTCGGCCCCTCGAGCCTGCTCCACCATTCAATCAGATCATGGCTGATCTTCGACCTCAACTCCACTTCCCGCACGCGCACGATCCCCATATCCCTTCATTCCGTTAGTTTCCAAAAATCTGTCAATCTCAGTCTTGAATATACTCAACGACTGAGCATCCACAGCCCTCTGGGTAGAGAATTCCAAAGGTTCACAACCCTCGAAGTGAAGAAATTTCTCCTCATCTTGGTCCTAAATAGGCTAATTTCTCCTTATCTTGAGACTATGCCCCCTAGTTCTAGACTCTCTAGCCAGGGGAAACAGCCTCTCAGCATCTACCCTGTCGAGCCCTCTCAGAATCTTATATGTTTCAATGAGATCACTTCTCATTCTTCTAAACTCCAGAGAATATAAGCTCATTCTACTCAATCTCCCCTCATAGGACAACCCTCTCATCCCAGGAATCAATCCAATGAACCTTCATTGAACCCCCTCTAAGGCAAGTATATCATTCCTTTGATAAGGAGACCAAAACTGTACACAGTACTCCAGGTGTGGTCTCACCAGAGCCCTGTATAATTGCAGCAAGACTTCCTTACTGTTATACTCCAACCCGCTTGCAATAAAAGCTAACGTACCATTTGCCTTCCTAATTGCTTGCTGTACCTGCATGTTAACTTTCTGTGATTCTTGTACAAGGACACCCAAATCCCTCTGACTGCCAACATTTTTTAGTCTCTCACCTTTTAAAAAATATTCTGCTTTTCTATTCTTCCTGCCAAAGTGGATAATTTCACATTTCTGCACATTATACTCCACCTGCCACCGTCTCGCCCATTCACTTAACCTGTCTATATCCATTTGCAGCCTCTTTGCATCCTCCTCACAGCTTACTTTCCCACCTATCTTTGTATTGTCAGCAAACTTGTATACATTACACTCGGTCCACTAATCTAATCATTGATATAGATTGTAAACAGCTGAGGCCCAGGCACTGATCCTTGTGGCACCCCACTAGTAATAACCTGTCAACCCGAAAATGACCCGTTTATTCCTACTCTCTGTTTTCTGTCCATTAAGCAATCTTCAATCCATGCTAATATATTACCCCCAATCACATGGGCCCTAATCTTCTGTGGCACCTTATCGAATGCCTTTTGAAAATCCAAATATACTACATCCACCAGTTCCCCTTCATCTACCCTGCTAGTTACACCCATAAAAAGCTCTAGTAGATTTGTCAAACACAATTTCCCTTTCATAAAACCGTGCTGACTCTGCCTAATCATATTACGATTTTCTAAGTGCCCTGTTACTACGTCCTTAATAATAGGTTCTAGGATTTTCTCCACCACTGATGTCAGGCTAACTGGCTTATAGGTCCCTGTTTTCTCTCTCTCTTCTATCTTGAATACGGGTTTACATTTGCTACCTTCCAATCAACAGGTACTGTTCTAGAATTGAGGGAATTCTGGAAGATCAAAACCAATGCATCCACTATCTCTGCAGCCAAAAACCCCACGATGTAGACCATCAGGTCCAGGGGATTTGTCAGCTTTTAGTCCCATTAATTTCTCCAGTACTTTTTCTTTACGAATCATAATTACTTTATGTTCCTCACTCTCATTTGCCCCTTGGTTCCCCACTATTTCCGGTATGTTTTTGTCTCTTTAACGGTGAGGACAGATACAAAATATTTGTTTAACATCTCTGCCATTTCCTTAATCCCCATTATAATTTCTCCTGTCTCTGCCTCTAAGTGACCCATGTTTACTTTAACTAATCTCTTCCTTGTTACATACCTGTAGAAGCTCTTACAATCTGTTTTTATATTTCTTGCTAGTTTACTCTCATATTCAATTTTCTCCCTCTTTATCAATTTCTTGGTCATCCCTGACTGATTTCTAAAACCCTCCAAATCCTCAGGCTTACTGCTCTTTTTGGTAACATTGTAAGCCTCTTCTTCTAATCGAATACCATCCTTAACTTCTCAGGATAGCCACGGTTGGATCACTTTTCCTGTGGAGTTTTATGGTCCTTCATCGGCCCCACCTTTCCTTTAACTACCCTTTTACACTTTGTAAGTTTCTAAAAGACTTTATGTTACCCGCTAATCTTTTCTCATACATTATCTTTGCCCCTTTCATTTCCTTTTTCAGTTCTCCTCTGCACTTTCTGTATTCTGTTTGATTCTCTACTGTGATTACTGTCTATTTAGAACCTGACATTTATCATAAGCCTCCTTTTTCTGTTTCATTTTAAATTCTATTTCTTCAATCATCCAGGGAGCTCTAGCTCTGGATGCCCTTCCTTTTCCCCTCACAGGAATGTGTCTAGTCTGTACCCGAACTATCTCCTCTTTGGAGGCCTCCCATTGCTCATTTACTATTTTACCTGCCAGTTTTTGTTTCCAATTCACCTGGGCCAGATCCCTTTTCAACAACTTGCTGAAATTAGCCCTTCTCCAGTTGAGTATTTTTACATTTGATTGTTTCTTGTCCTTTTCCATTACTTTTCTAAACCTAATGATATTGTGATCACTGTTTCCCAAATGCTCCCCCACTGAAATGTGCTCCACTTCCCCACTTCATTCCCCAGAACGAGATCCAGCGCTGCTTCCTTCCTCATTGGGCTGGAAACATATTGAAGAAAGTTTTCCTGAACACATTTGAGGAATTCCTCCCCCTCTTTGCCCTTTACTCTGTTTTTTCCCCAGTCTATATTCGGAGAATTGAACTCCCCCATTATCACTATTCGATTGTTCATACAACAAACAAATCAACACCCAATGAAACCAAACCGTGAATTTGGGATTGAGAGTAAAGAGTTCAGTGTATAACAGTAGGTGGGGCCAGTCACAGGAATGGGGAATAATCCAACATTTCACTGCACTCCATCCTGGGGCAGCACCAACACTCCTGGGGCAGGGCTGAGGGGGCAGCACCAACACTCCTGGGGCAGGGCTGAGGGGGCAGCACCAACACTCCTGGGGCAGGGCTGAGGGGGCAGCACCAACACTCCTGGGGCAGGGCTGAGGGGGCAGCACCAACACTCCTGGGGCAGGGCTGAGGGGGCAGCACCAACACTCCTGGGGCAGGGCTGAGGGGGCAGCACCATTGCTGGGCCCCACCAACAATCTTCAAACAATTCAGCCCCACACCAGCCTCACAGAAACGCCCCATTCCCCAGACATGGCCCTGTTTATATTGAAGATGTACCTGAATAAAGGAGAGAGGGTCCCTCTGTAGCAGACTCTGGTATTCTCCATCTATTAATGTCATCTGTTCCATCCTCTTGTTTAATGCTTCAGAACAGCTTCTAATCTGAGAGAGAGCTCGGAGCCCCTCCTCATCGATCAGTTTCAGTGCGTATTCTTCATCTTCTTCCAGCTGTCTCCTCCAGTCAGAGTAGCTCTTCGATAGCTTTCCTTTCAGCTCATTGATTCGTGTCTGAAACCCAAACCAACTCTCATTACAAACGGCCCTTCCACACAGCTCTTACCCTGAGCACACGACACTTTCCAGGGACGGGACAGTTTGTTTCGATCACTACTCGATCACCCGTTAAAGATAGACGAGCAGTGGGGGGTGTCTACTAGGAGAGAAAACAGAGTTTAATGAGTGTTGCCTTGAGCCTTGAGTTTAAAAGAAAGAGCACTGTATTTGGACTGTGTATGGCACTGCCACCTGGTCCATCCACACCTGGAGTGATGGGTCCAGTTTTGGTGCCCACACCTGGTGAAGGAGATCAAGACTGGAGAGGACGGTGGCCAGAATGACACGTAGTCCAATGGATTTAATTCTGAGGATTGGCTCCAAGAGGGAGGGCGATTTAGAGAAAAGCAGGCCGGGAGGGACAGGATTGATGTTTTTAAAACGATCGAGGAATTATTGGACTCACTGGTTGGGTGAGGTATTGAGATGGATCGGGATGGTAGGACCAGAGGGTCTGTGTATAAAATCCATAGGCACAGAGTTAGGTTGGACACCAGAGTCCTCGATATCTGGAACAGACTCCCTGAACATATGGGGGGTTTGGAGTCACTCCCACCCTTTAAAAGGGAGCTGGGGAGGAATTTCCCAGAGTTTGTCCTGAATTGGCTGCAGATTCCAGAGTAAATCCAGTCCCACTTTTCCCTACCTTTATTTCAGCTTCTGATCTCTACAAGTCTCGCTGTTTGCTGGAACAATTCTGCTGGATTCCCCGAAGCCTCTCGATTTCTCTCTCCAATTCTTCCTGTAAAGGCAATTGGAAAGTTTTCAAAAGGGATTCAAACTGGGATTTAAAGGGGAAATGATTCCGTTCCAGGAGTGACCCCACTGGGTGTGGATAGAAAGTGGTTTGGGGGATTCTCAGTGTCTGGGCCCTGAGCAGAAATATTCCCTTCTGTGGCTCTCAGTAAAGAGGCGCTCCCTGCCCTGTATAAACTGAGTGACCACACACACCGGCTTCTTTTCACACTGACACACCGTGTGCTGCATTTTCACACGGACTCAGCTCCTCCATTTCCAGGAATCAGCCGAGGGGAAAGGGAGACAGACTCAGTCACACCAGCATTTCTCAAACACCAATTCCCTCTTGTTGTGAGAAACAGTTTCTCCCCCCAGCCCCTGAGTCACCCCCCGTGGGTGTCCCTCACTCCCCCCACCGGTGATGGTCCTGTCCCTGATGGTCAGATGGCAGAATACCCCAGTGTTACACAGGGCTACAACGTGCTCTGCTCTACAGCCCTATGCCATGGAGTGCCAGTTCTCACAGGTGCCCACACAGTGAATCACAATGCCCTCACCAGGAGGGGCTGAGTGTGGGTGAGGGGCAGTCACCCTGGGCCACTCTCACACCCCTCCCAGTGCCCACCCTGTTCTCTCAGACAGACTGTAAGAGAAAGGGGAGGGAGCATCTGACTGACAAAAAAAACAAATAGCAGTAAACCTAGAAACATAGAAAATAGGAGCAAGAGTCGGCCATTCGGCCATTCAAAATGATCATGGCTGATCGTCTAACTCAGTCCCCTATTCCTGCTTTTTCCCCATTTCCCATGACCCCTTGAACATTAAGAAATATATCTATCTCCTTCTTGAATATATCTAATGACTTGGCCTCCACTGCCTTCTGTGGTAGAGAATTCCACAGGCTCACCACCCTCTGAGTGAAAAAATTTCTCCTCATCTCGGTTCTAAATGGCATACCCCGTATCCTGAGTCTGTGACCCCTGGTTCTGGACTCCCCAGCCATCGGGAACATCCTCCCTGCATGTAGTCTGTCTATTCCTGTTAGAATTTTATATGTTTCAATGAGATCACTTCTCATTCTTCTAAACTCTAGTGAATATAGGCCTAGTCGACCCCATCTCTCCTCATACGTCATCCCAGGAATCAGTCTGCTAAATCTTTGTTGCACTCCCTCCATGGCAAGGACATCTTTCCTCAGATAAGGAGACCAAAACTGCACATAATACTCCAGATGTGGTCTCACCAAGGCCCTGTATAACTGCAGTAAGACATCCCTGCTCCTGTACGCAAATCCTCTTGCAATGAAGGCCAACATACCATTTGCCTTCCTAACTGCTTGTTGCACCTGAATGCTCGCTTTCAGCGACTGGTGTACAATGGTGATAGATTGGGAAAAGGGGAGGTGCAACGAGACCTGGGTGTAGGTCTCGTTGCACCTCCCCCTTTCCCAATCTGTCACCATTCAGATAATAATCTGCCTTTCTGTTTTTACAACCAAAGTGGATAACTTCACATTTATCCATGTTATACTGCATCTGCCATGTTCTTGCCCACTCACCCAACTTGTCTAAATCACATTGGAGCCTCATTGCATCCTCCTCACTGCTCACATTCCACCCCAGCTTTGTGTTGTCTGCAAACTTGGAAATGTTACATTTCGTTCCCTCATCCAAATCATTGATATATATTGTGAATAGCTGGGGTCCAAGCACTGAACCCTGTGGTACCCCACTAGTCACTGCCTGCCACCTGGAAAAAGACCCGTTTACTCCTACTCTCTGTCAATCAATTCTCAATCCATGCCAGTATATTCCCCCCAATCCCATGTGCTTTAATTTTGCACACTA
This sequence comes from Heptranchias perlo, assembly GCF_035084215.1. NCBI lineage: Eukaryota > Metazoa > Chordata > Chondrichthyes > Hexanchiformes > Hexanchidae > Heptranchias > Heptranchias perlo. Next base: position 66,842 of record NW_027139077.1, on the reverse strand, counting down.
ACCTCTTGTGTGGGACCTTATGAAAAGCCTTCTGAAAATCAAAATACATCACATTCACTGGTTCTCCCCTATCTATTCTACTAGTTACATCCTCAAAAAACTCCAGTAATTTGTTAAGCATGATTTCCCTTTCATAACCCATGCTGACTTTGTCCAATCCCATTAATGCCCTCCAAGTGTTCTGTTATCACATCTTTTATAATAGACTAGCATTTTCCCCATTACTGATGTTAGGCTAACTGGTCTGTAATTCTCTGTTTTTTCTCTGCCTCCTTTTTTTTTTAAATAGTGGGGTTACATTTGCCACCTTCCAATCTGTAGGAACTATTCCAGAATCTATAGAATTTTGGAAGATGATCACCAATGCATCCACTATTTCCAGGGCCATTTCCTTTAGTACTCTGGGATGTAGATTATCAGGCCCTGGGGATTTGTCAGCCTTTAGCCCCATTAATTTCCCGAGCACTATTTTTTTTACTAATACTGATTTCCTTCAGTTCCTCCCTCACTCGATCCTTGGTTCCCTAACATTTGTGTCCTCCTTTGTGAAGACAGAACCAAAGTATATGTTTAATTGTTCTGCCATTTCTTTGTTCCCCATTATAATTTCTCCCATTTCTGACTGTAAGGGACCTACATTTGTCTTCACCAATCTTTTTCTCTTGACATATTTATAGAAGCTTTTACAGTCAGTTTTTATGTTCCCTGCTAGTTTACTCTCATACTCTATTTTTCCCCTCTTAATCAATCTCTTTGTCCTCCTTTGCTGAATTCTGAACTGCTACCAATCCTTAGGCCTGCCGCTTTTTCTGGCAATTTTATATGCCTCCTCTTTGGATCTAATACTATCCCGAATTTCTTTTGTAAGCCACGGTTGAGCCACCTTTCCTGTTTTATTTTTGCGCCAGACAGGAATGAATAATTGTTGTAATTCCTGCACATGTTCTTTAAATATTCGCCATTGTCTATCCACCGTCGTCCCTTTTAGTAAAGTTCCCCAATCTGTCATAGCCAACTCGCAACTCATACTTTCGTAATTTCCTTTATTTAGATTCAGGACCCTAGTTTCAGATTCAACTACTTCACTCTCCATCTTAATGAGGAATTCTATCATGTTATGGTCGCTCTTCCCTAAGGGACCCCGCACAACAAGATTGTTAATTAATCCTTTCTCATTGCACAATACCCAGTCTAGGATCGCCTGCTCTCAAGTTGGTTCCTCAACGTATTGGTCTACAAAACCATCATGTACACACTCCAGGAATTCCTCCCCCACAGTATTATTGCTAATTTGGTTTGACCAATCTATATGTAAATTAATGTCACCCATGATTGTAGTTGTACCCTTCTTGCATGCATCTCTAACTTCCTGTTTAATGCCATCCCCTACATCTTCACTATTGTTTGGGGGCCTATAGACAACCCCCACCAACGTTTTCTGCCCCTTGGTGTTTCTTAGCTCCACCCATACAGATTCCACATCGTGATTTTCCGAGCCAATATCCTTCCTCACTATTGCATTGATTTCCTCCTTTACTAGCAATGCTACCCAACCTCCTTTCCCTTTTTGCCTGTCCTTCCTAAATATTGAATACCCCTGGATGTTCAGTTCCCATCCTTGGTCACCCTGCAGCCATGTCTCTGTAATCGCAACTATATCAGAACCGTTAATATTTATCTGCGCTGTTAATTCAACTAACTTATTGCGAATGCTCCGCGCATTTGGACACAATGCCTTTCGACTTGTCTTTTTAAGATTGCTAGTCATCTTAGTTTTATTTTGCACTATGGCCCTATTTGTTTCTCGCCCTTGTTTACTCTGCCTTCCACTATTGCTTCTTCCCTTTCTGTCTTTTGTTTCTATGCTTGTTTCCCCCTCCTCTGTCTCCCTGCTCAGGTTCCCATCCCCCTGCCATTCTAGTTTAAACCTTCCCCAACAGCACTAGCAAACACCCCCGCAAGGACATCGGTCCCGGTCCTGCTCGGGTGTAACTCGTCCCGCTTGTACAGGTCACACCGTCCCCAGAACCGGTCCCATTGTCCCAGGAATCTAAATCCCTCCCTCCTACACCATCCCTGCAGCCACGCATTCATCTGGTCCATTCTCCTGTTCCTGTACTCACTAGCACAGACCCAGGGCAGCATGAAAACTCTGGGCTAAATCAGCACTGTCTGCAATCAGTTCTAATTAATGTTCGTCATCAACAGGAAAACTCTCCCTCACTGTATTTAATATCAGAAATTATGTCACTCACCTTAATTGCAGCTTGTGCCTGATCGAGGCTCAGCAGTGTGTGGGATTTATGTTTCCCTGTTATGCAGGAAACACACACACTCTCTGCATCATCTTTACAGTAGTTTTCAAAGACCTTCTTATGGTCAAGGCACTGTCTCTCTGTAAGATCAGCCGTAGGCTCGATTAGGGTGTGATCTTTCAAGGCCTCTTTCATTAAATGTGGTTTTAAATGAAGGGAGCAAAAGGAAGTTTCACATTTCAGACACGTCTTCACAGCCGGAGTTCGATTCCCATCACAATACTCACACATGACACGGCCTGAATCAGCAGGAGGCTGTGAGCGATTGTATTTCTCCACGATATTACACAGCGTGAAGTTTCTCTCCAGACTGGGCCTGGGGTTGAATTTCCGGCGACACTGAGGACACTCAAACCCTTCTGGGCCTGCTGTCTGGGCCCAAACTCCCTCAATACATTTCAAACAGAAACTGTGCAGACAGGGTAATATCACCGGGTCCTGGTACACCTGGAGACACACAGCACAGGTTAATTCATCCTCGAAAGCTCCGGGCTCCATTCCTGCAGCACCTGAAAGAGTTTTCACACAGCACAGAGAGAGAGAGAGAGAGGAACCAGAGCAGGAAGTGAAATTCTTACAAACACTCAGTGCAGGAAGTGGATTCATGACTCACTTTGGGTGAAGATTAACCCTTTCAGGCCTGCAATAGCTGCTCAGAAACCAAAGTCAGAAAAACAAGATTGCAATATTACAATCCGGAGCCAGAATACAGCAAGCTGGGCTCAGTAAACACAAACCGAAAACTGATCAGCTCAGACCAGACCCTAAACAGTTTAACAAATGATTTAAAACTGATATAAAGAGGAACAATAACCTTTACAAATCCCCCAGAGAGGAAAGGGAAGGAGCTCTCTGGGAGGAATGGAGAAATATACAGAAAAAGTTAAAAGGTTTATCAGTGGGGAAAGAGAGATGAGAAAAAGCAAAGCAGCAGAGGCTACAAGTCTTAGTAAACTCGACACGAAACATGTCCGACCAACACAGAGCTGGAAACCAACAAAGACAAAGGAATGTTGGACAACAAATCCAAATCAGGAGAATACAGTCAGAGGAAGTCATGGTCAAACTGTACAGGGCTCTGGTCAGACCCACCCCGAGCACTGTGTCCAGTTCTGGTCAGACCCACCCCGAGCACTGTGTCCAGTTCTGGTCAGACCCACCCCGAGCACTGTGTCCAGTTCTGGTCAGACCCACCCCGAGCACTGTGTCCAGTTCTGGTCAGACCCACCCCGAGCACTGTGTCCAGTTCTGGTCAGACCCACCCCGAGTACTGTGTCCAGTTCTGGTCAGACCCACTTGAGTACTGTGTCCAGTTCTGGTCAGACCAACCTCGAGTACTGTGTCCAGTTATGGACATATGAACAGAGGAACAGGAGGAGGCCATTCGGCCCCTCCAGCCTGTCCCACCATTCAATTAGATCATGGCTGATCTGTATCTTAACTCCATCTACCCGCCTTGGTTCCGTAACCCTTAATATCCTTACCGAACAAAAATCTATCAATCTCAGTTTTGAAATTTTCAATTGACCCCCAGCCTCAACAGCTTTTTGGGGGAGAGAGTTCCAGATTTCCACTCCCCTTTGTGTGAAGAAACGCTTCCTGACATCACCCCTGAACGACTGAGCTCTAATTTTAAGATTATTCCCCCTTGTTCTGGACTCCCCCACCAGAGGAAATAGTTTCTCTCTATCTACCCTATCAAATCCTTTAATCATTTTAAATACTTCAATTAGATCACCCCTTAATCTTCGAGACTCAGGGAATATAAGCCGAGTGTGTGCAGCCTGGCCTCATAATTTAACCTTTCCAGCCCCGATATAAGAACATAAGAACTAGGAGCAGGAGTCGGCCATACGGCCCCTCGAGCCTGCTCCGCCATTCAATCAGATCATGGCTGATCTTTTACCTCAACTCCACTTTCCCGCCCAAATGAGAACATTCTGGTGAATCTGTGCTGCACCCTCTCCAGGGCCAATATATCCTTCCTGAGGTGCGGTGCCCAGAACTGAACCCAGTCTCCAGATGTGGTCTGACCAGAGCTCTGTACAGCTGGAACATCACTTCCTCCCCTTTGTATTCCAGCCCCTGAGATAAAGGCCAACATTCTATTCGTCTTTTTAATTATTTTTTTAGTGATTTCTGTGCTTGGGCCCCTAAATCTCTCTGCTCCTCCACAGTCCCCGGCCTGTTACCATTTAGAAAATACTCTGATCGATCTTTCTTCGGTCCAAAGTGAATGACCTCACATTTCCCCACATTGAACTCCATCTGCCCCAGTTTTGCCCACTCACTGAATCGACCAATGTCCCTTTGCAACTTTCTGCTCCCATCTACACTATTTACTGTGTCACCTAACTTAGTGTCGTCAGCAAACTGAGATACACGGCTCTCTATTCCTTCATCCAAGTCACTGATAAATATAAATTTAACCCTGACTGATTCTTTTTCCTGCCCCAGTTTAATGAGACCGAGACCATGTGGAGCCCACGGTCAACACATCAGACCAGTTACACTTTACCCACTAAACCATGGGCAGGGGGGCTTCAATAACTGATTGCTCGGTCTCTGAAAGGAACCAGGAATGCTCACTAATATTTCACCTTCAATTCCTTTAGTGTCAGCGTGTGTACACTGTTTCTCCGTTTTTAGATTAAAGACATTTCGACAAAATGGCATCTGTACTTTGAATAAAACAAATTGCTGGCAATAAACAGCAGAACTGACTCAGGATCCCACCCAAAACGTTGCCCCTCAGATGCTGCCTGACCGGTGCAGAGCTCAGTTGGTAACATGTTCTATTCTGGGACTAGAGAGTTGTGCGACTTGCTGGGGCTCGGGAGTTTGAGCTCATGATCCAAGCTGCCACTCCAGGGCAGTGCGGAGGGAGTGCTGCTTTGTCTGGATTCCCGGGCCTTCTCCTTCACACCTCGTGAGAGGAGGTGAGAAGGCCCCAAACAGCAGGTGAGAGCCTTTATCGCACGGCTTGTGGGCCCGGAGGAGCAGGAGTGCTTCCCCCAGGCCCAACAAGCTTCCCTGGGGCAACCCCTCCACCCCACGATCTCTGACCCGCCCTACACACAATCACCAACCTGCCCCCACAATCTCCGACCCCCCCCCACTATCTCCGACCCCCCCCCACGATCTCTGACCCGCCCTACACACAATCACCAACCTGCCCCCACAATCTCCGACCCCCCCCCCACAATCTCCGACCCCCCCCCACGATCTCCGACCCCCCCACGATCTCCGACCCCACCACGATCTCCGAGCCCCCCACCGATCTCCGACCCCCCCACGATCTTCGACCTGACCCTACAATCTCCGACACCCCCACGATCTCCGACACCCCCACGATCTGCGACCCCACCACGATCTCTGACCGCCCCCACGATCTCCGACCCCACCACGATCTCCGACCCCCAGACAATCTCCGACCCCACCACGATCTCCGACCCCCATACAATCTCCGACCCCCATACAATCTCCGACCCCCATACGATCTCCGACCCCCATACGATCTCCGACCCCCATACGATCTCCGACCCCACCACGATCTCCGACCCCACCACGATCTCCGACCCCACCACAATCTCCGACCCCACCACGATCTCCGACCCCACCACGATCTCCGACCCCCATACAATCTCCGACCCCCATACAATCTCCGACCCCCATACAATCTCCGACCCCACCACGATCTCCGACCCCACCACGATCTCCGACCCCACCACGATCTCCGACCCCACCACGATCTCCGACCCCACCACGATCTCCGACCCCACCACGATCTCCGACCCCACCACGATCTCCGACCCCACCACGATCTCCGACCCCACCACGATCTCCGACCCCACCACGATCTCCGACCCCACCACGATCTCCGACCCCCATACAATTTCCGAGCCCCCCACGATCTCCTACCCCCCATGAATTCCAACCCGACCCACGATCTCCGAACCCCCCGATGACTGCCAACCCTCCCCCCCCACCCCCCCGGTGACCCCCCAACCCCGCCCCCTGTCTAACATTTACCTGCTCACATCATTTCGCTGCTCGCATCATCTTCCTTGCTCTTCTCCCGTCCGACTGAGACCAGCCTGTCAATCCGGACGGCCTCTCGGGTGGAAAACTCTCAAAAAAAACCTAAAAGACGTTCTGACGTCAAAATCCGAAGGACGTCCGGGAAACCCGGACTCAGGGAATTCTCCCCCCGCTGACTTCTTGGCTTGGAGTGAAAATTTAGGCCATTGTCTTCGATCCCCGCCACAAACTCCGATCCCTCGCTGCTGATTCCATCCCCTCCCCCCCTCCCTGGCCACCGTCTCTGGCCGAAACAGACGCAGCTCTCCCCCTCCCCCTCCTCGCCCCCCTCCCCCTCCACCGCCTGTCCGGGGTCACGGGGTCAGGTCACTCAATCTCCCAGAATGCAATGCGGCTCGAGCTGTCGATGGCTCCCGTTCAACCGACTCCTGGAATCGGGGAACCCGGGACCGGAACTGGCCCAGGACCGGAACTGGCCCAGGACAGGAACCAGCCCCGGACACTCCCCCCAAACCCCCTTCATAACCCCCTCAATCCCTTCCCCTCCCCCTCAATCCCTTCCCCTTCCCCTCCCCCTCAACCCCTTCCTCTCAAGCCCTTCCGCTCCACCCTGAGCCCCCTTCCTGACCCCCTCAGCCCCTTCCTAACCCCCTGAACCCCTTCCCCCTCCCCCCTCTCCCTCCCCCTCCCCACAGACACACAGTCAGGACCCAGATCAGGAGACCAGGACACTTTCTGCAGCAGCTTTTATTGTTGTCCAGAGTAAAGCATCAAATCCTTTCCTGGATCTTATGACACTTTCCAGAGCTGTAAACTCAGATTCTTTGATGTCAGCACGTTGCAGTTACAGAGAAATCTGTGCACAGGAAAATCATACAAATAAAATAAAACCGTCTCATTCCCCCCGTCGCTGGGAATTACACAGTGAGAGATATATTCATCAACACAAACCGCGATTCATACAAAAACTACATGGGACATTGTGGGATTGCAAGAAAATAACTTCATCTTAATACAAAAGAATCGATAAACGTACTAACACTCTCCACTCACTGCTCAGGATTATTCCCCCATCGCTCTGATGTGCTCCAGGATTACACACAATGGTCACTAAAGCCCAGGTTGTAGGCCGCTCGAAGCCGGCCCACAGATTTCCTCAGGTCACGATGTACCAACAGCAATCCCTCGCAGTGAGTGAGGGAGGGAGTGAGAGGGAAGGAGTGAGTGAAGGAGTGAGTGAGTGAAGGAATGTTTGAGGGAGGGAAGGAGTGAGGGAGTGGAGTGAAGGGAGGGAGTGAGGGTGGAGTGAGTGAGGGAAGGAATGAGGAATGGAAGGAGTGAGGGAGGGAATGGGAAGGAGTGAGTGAGGGAGTGAATGAGTGAGTGTGACTGAGTGTTGGGAGTGAGGATTGAGTGAGGAGTGAGTGAGGGATGGAGGGAGTGAGTGAGGGGCAAGTGATTGATGAGTGAGCATGAGTGGAGTGATGGAGTGAATGAATGTAGTGAGTGGAGGGAGGGATTGAGGAGTGAATGAGCGTGTGAGGGAGAGTGAGGAAGGGAGGGAGTGAGTGAGTGAGGGGCGAGCGAGCGAGGGCTGCACCAGAGCGGGGAACGGCCTCCTCTGAGCTCCACAAATTTTCTGCCGTGTTTCCTACATTCCAACAGTGACGACACTTCAAAAGTACTTCATTGTCTGTAAAGCTCTTTGGGACGTCCTGAGGTGGTGAAAGGCGCTATATAAATGCAAGTCTTTCTTTCTTTCTTCTTTCCCAAAGCTGGCCATCCGAGGCCAGGCTGGTGATTGGAGAATGAATATTAGCAGCTGCCTCCCTCCCTCCCTCCCTCCGGCGGGGGGTCTGAAAGTACAGTCCCCACTGACTGCCCATTCCTTCAGGGCTCGGAGATACAGTCGGGCTCGGTGGGTGGGTGGGTGGGCTCAGGCCTGGGTTACAGTTTGCCTTTCCCGGGCCGGAGGGCGGGGACCGTGTTTAACAGGGACGCAGTAAACGCTGGATTCTCCTCCGCTCTTTGCACCTTCCCGTGAGCGTCTGTGGCGCTGGAAGCGGGTCAGAGCGCCGGGCGTCCGTTAGCGGTGGTTAGCAGCGCAGTGAGTGACAGCAGCACCCGGTGTAAGGTGGGGTCCCGGGGGGATTGGGAGACACACCCTCCTGCTTCCTTCCCACACTGGCCTTTCTCACACAGGAGCCCGGTGTAGGGAGCGGGACAGCGACACCTCCCATTGTCCTCGCACACTCCTCCGTTCTGACACCGCGTCAGCAAGTTATCGCACACGCCGGCTGCAAGAGGTCAGAGAAAAGAAACGTCAGGTCACTGAAAATCTCCTGACCTCAGAGATTGTTTGAACTGTCGCCGCTCCCAGTGTTTCACTTTTACACCAACAACTACTTGCATTTATATAGCGCCTTTAACGTAGTAAAACGGCCCAAGGTGCTTCACAGGAGCGTAAATCAGACCAAAATTAACACTGAACCACATAAGGAGACATTAGGACAGGAGACCAAAAGCTTGGTCAAAGAGGTAGATTTTAAGGAGCGTCTTAAAGGAGGAGAGAGAGGGGGAGAGGCGGAGAGGTTTGGGGGGAATTCCAGAGTTTCGGGTCCAGACAGCTGAAGGCACGGCCGCCAATGGTGGGGTGAAGGAAATGGGGGAAGTGCAAGAGGCCAGAATTGGGGGAGCGCAGAGATCTCGGAGGGGTGTAGGGCTGAAGGAGGTTACAGAGATCGGGAGGGGCGAGGCAACGGAGGGATTTGAATGTGAGGATGTGAATCTTAAAATTGAGGCGTTGCTGGACTGGGAGCCAATGTAGGTCAGCGAGCACAGGGGTGATGGGTGAATGGGACTAAATTGATGATTAAATACTGAAGGAGAGACTGAGGGTTAAATTCTGTGTCAAATTATTGTGTTCAATTCTGGGCACCGCACTTTAGGAAGGATGTCAAGGCCTTGGAGAGGGTGCAGAGGAGATTTACCAGAATGGTACCAGAGATGAGGGACTTCAGTTATGTGGAGAGACTGGAGAAGCTGGGATTGTTCTCCTCAGAACAGAGAAGGTTAAGGGGAGATTTAATGGAGGGGTTAAAAATTATGAGGGGTTTTAATAGAGTAAATAAGGAGAAACTGTTTCCACTGGCAGGAGGGTCAATAACCAGAGGACACAGATTTAAGGTAATTGGCAAAATAACCAGAGGGGAGATGAGGAGAATGTTTTTACACAGTGAGTTGTTCTGATCTGGAAGCAGATTCAATAATAACTTTCAAAAGGGAATTGAATAAATACTTGAAGGGGAAAAATTTGCAGGACTATGGGGAAAGAGCTGGGGGAGTGAGACTAATAGGATCGCTCTTTCAAAGAGCCAGCACTGCCTTGATGGGCTGAATGGCCTCCTTGTGTGCTGTCTGATTCTATGAAATGCTCCTCACTGAACTCCAGTCCCTCCCTTTGCGAGGAGCTGTGCCACTAATTGTTTCTCAGGGTGATGGGGGAACCCAGGAGGGTTCCTTGTCTAAAAGCCTTTGTGTTTCCCCCCCTGGTATCTCTGCTATCGGATCCACTGCTGACCCTGACACACAGGAGCCAGGCGGAGTGAGGGAGGGTCAGGTGCTGGAACGGTTACTTACCTCGGCAGCCCCTGTGCCAGTAATATCCGGGCAGGCACTTGTCACACTTGGGCCCTGCTGTCCCCTCCTTACAGTCACAATATCCCGTCTCATTACAGCGATCATGGAGTGAGCCATAGGGGTGACACTGACAGTCTGCAGAAACAAGACAACACACACACTGCACATGGCTGTTCCCAATAAAATCCATCCACACAACCTCAGGGACACAAATGACTCGGGCCCAGGACAGGGGACGAGCCGACTCTGGGGGGAAACAAGTCTCCAACAGTTTACAAACAGCGTCAATCGTCCACACACTGATTGGACACGGCCCGTGTTCCACTCCTTGGGGCGACTGCACAGAATTAACGCAGGTTAACAAGACCATAAAAAGCAAACCAAGCTCCGGGGTTCATTATTAGAGGGATAGAATTCACAATCAGAGAGGTTATGTTAAACTTGTACAGAACCTTGGTTAGACCACACTTGGAGAACTGTGCACAGTTCTGGTCTCCATATTATAAAAAGGATAGAGAGACACTGGAGAGGGTGCAAAAATTCATCAGGGTGATACCAGAACTGAGAGGTTATAAATATCAGGAAAGATTGAACAGGCTGGGGCTCTTTTCTCAAGAAAAGAGAAGACTGAGGGGTGACCTGATTGAGGTCTTCAAAATTATGAAAGGGTTTGATAAGATAGACGGAGAGAAGATGTTTCCACTTGTGGGGGAGACCAAAAGTAGCGGCTGTAAATATAAGACTGTCATTAATAAATCCAATAAGGAATTCAGGAGAAACTTCTTGACCCAGAGAGTGGTGAGAATGTGGAACTCGCTCCCACATGGAGTAGTTGAGGCGAATAGCATCAAGGGGAAGCTGGATAAACACATGAGGGAGAAAGGAATAGAAGGATATGCTGATAGGGTGAGATGAAGTAGGGAGGGAGGAGGCTCGTGTGGAGCATAAACACCAGCACAGACCAGTTGGGCCGAATGGCCTGTTTCTGTGCTGTCCATTCTCTGTAATTCTATGTGTGGAGAATGGGAAGGAGATGAGGAAATGGAGAGAGAACATTGATGTTGGACAATGGGGGGAGGGTAACATTGAGCAGAGGCGAGTGATGCTGCTACGATGAAGGATGTTCGTTTGCTGAGAGTACAAACAACATACAAATTCCAGAAAAACAATGGAGACAGGGAAGCAATGATTATATCGTCACAACACAGGGCTTTCAATTTACCTCAGGGCCAGGCCTCATCGCTAGGGAAAGGTCGGACCGGGTCTGATCTCTGGGGAAAGGTCGGACTGGGTCTGATCTCCGGGGAAAGGTCGGACCGGGTCTGATCTCTGGGGAAAGGTCGGACCGGGTCTGATCTCCGGGGAAAGGTCGGACCGGGTCTGATCTCCGGGGAAAGGTCGGACCGGGTCTGATCTCCGGGGAAAGGTCGGACCGGGTCTGATCTCTGGGGAAAGGTCGGACCGGGTCTGATCTCCGGGGAAAGGTCGGACCGGGTCTGATCTCCGGGGAAAGGTCGGACCGGGTCTGATCTCTGGGGAAAGGTCGGACCGGGTCTGATCCCCGGGGAAAGGTCGGACCGGGTCTGATCTCTGGGGAAAGGTCGGACCGGGTCTGATCTCTGGGGAAAGGTCGGACCGGGTCTGATCCCCGGGGAAAGGTCGGACCGGGTCTGATCCCCGGGGAAAGGTCGGACCGGGTCTGATCTCTGGGGAAAGGTCGGACCGGGTCTGATCTCCGGGGAAAGGTCCGACCGGGTCTGATCTCCGGGGAAAGGTCGGACCGGGTCTGATCTCTGGGGAAAGGTCGGACCGGGTCTGATCTCGGGGGAAAGGTCGGACCGGGTCTGATCTCTGGGGAAAGGTCGGACCGGGTCTGATCTCCGGGGAAAGGTCGGACCGGGTCTGATCTCTGGGGAAAGGTCGGACCGGGTCTGATCTCCGGGGAAAGGTCGGACCGGGTCTGATCTCCGGGGAAAGGTCGGACCGGGTCTGATCTCCGGGGAAAGGTCGGACCGGGTCTGATCTCTGGGGAAAGGTCGGACCGGGTCTGATCTCTGGGGAAAGGTCGGACCGGGTCTGATCTCTGGGGAAAGGTCGGACCGGGTCTGATCTCTGGGGAAAGGGGAGCTGATTCCTTTTGCTCAGCCCTATCGAAGGTTCCTTTTTGTTTCTTTATCTTGTTTTGGGCTGAAATCTGAAGGGTGAAGGAAGGAGGCGAGAGCGGAGATTGTAACAGGAACTGACCTAGGCAAACGTTGTGATGGTCCAGCTCTGCTGACGGGTTTCGGTGATAGCCCAGTCGGCACAACTGGCAGTGTCGGCCTCTCGTGTTGTGCTTACAGCTCACGCAAATGGTGGTGGTGAGCAGCTCGATGTAACTGCACCGGTTCGAGTGGCCGAAACATTCACAGTCTTGCAAGGAGAAGACAGAAAGTGTAGACGGGACGTAGACAGGACGTAGACGGGTCGCAAACTGTGAGTGGGTCACATGCTGCAGGAATGAGAGGTGGAGAGGAAATGTCTGGAATGGGAGGGAGGGGAGACACTGAGACTTTTAGCAGTGAGGGGAGAACATCAGACTCCTGGCTCGATACGGTCACATTGAATCAGGCAGATGGCGATGGATGGGAACGTTCCAGGGTTTATAGAGTCCGGTGGTGGGTTTTATACAGGGCTTCCAAGTTAGGGGCTTATCAACTGTGACTCAGAGGGTCGCACTCTCACCTCTGAGTTAGGAGGACGTGGGTTCAAGTCCCACTCCAGAGACTTGAGCAGAAAATCCAGGCTGACACTCCAGAGCAGTACTCAGGGAGTGCTGCACTGTCGGAGGGTCAGTACTGAGGGAGTGCTGCACTGTCGGAGGGTCAGTACTGAGGGAGTGCTGCACTGTCGGAGGGTCAGTACTGAGGGAGTGCTGCACTGTCGGAGGTGCCGTCTTCCTGATGAGACGTTAAACCGAGGCCCTGTCTGCCCTCTCAGGCAGATGGAAAAGATCCCATGGCACTATTTTGAAGAGAAGGGAATTCTCTCCGGTGTCCTTGGCTAAAATTTATGCCTAAACCAACCTCAAAAAACAGATTATCTTGTCATTTATTTCATTGCTGTTTGTGGGATCTTGCTGTACGTAAATTGGCTGCCACGTTTCCTACATTACAACACTGACTATCACCTCCAGTGATGAGATACTTGGCCGTGTCTGACTTTGCTTTGTGTTAGTGACCCCTAGTGATGAGATACTTGGCCATGTCTGACCTTGCTTTGTGTCAGTAACCTCTAGTGATGAGATACTTGGCCGTGTCTGACCTTGCTTTGTGTTAGTGACCCCCAGTGATGAGATACTTGGCCATGTCTGACCTTGCTTTGTGTTAGTAACCTCTAGTGATGAGATACTTAGCCGTGTCTGACCTTGCTTTGTGTTAGTAACCTCTAGTGATGAGATACTTGGCCGTGTCTGACCTTGCTTTGTGTTAGTGACCCCTAGTGATGAGATACTTGGCCATGTCTGACCTTGCTTTGTGTTAGTAACCTCTAGTGATGAGATACTTGGCTGTGTCTGACCTTGCTTTGTGTTAGTGACCTCTAGTGATGAGATACTTGGCCGTGTCTGACCTTGCTTTGTGTTAGTGACCCCTAGTGATGAGATACTTGGCCATGTCTGACCTTGCTTTGTGTTAGTAACCTCTAGTGATGAGATACTTGGCCGTGTCTGACCTTGCTTTGTGTTAGTGACCCCCAGTGATGAGATACTTGGCCATGTCTGACCTTGCTTTGTGTTAGTAACCTCTAGTGATGAGATACTTGGCCGTGTCTGACCTTGCTTTGTGTCAGTGACCTCTAGTGATGAGATACTTGGCCGTGTCTGACCTTGCTTTGTGTTAGTGACCTCTAGTGATGAGATACTTGGCCGTGTCGGACCTTGCTTTGGATGAGCTGCATCAGGAGAAATCAGCAAAGATTAATCCCAGATGGAGAACAACGCGCGGTCTGAACAGAACATCTGTACTGTGCGCACAAACACATCGACTCGAGACTGCACGGAACAGTAAGTGGGTCCGAGAGACAAGCAACCAGACACTTCCATCAAAACCCAACAAATATTTCTGAAAATCGTCACAGATTTCAATCTGCTGGGGTCAGACAGATGTTGCAATGATTTCAATCTGCTGGGGTCAGACAGATGTTTGTAATGATTTCAATCTGCTGTGTTCAACAGATGTTTGTAATGATTTCAATCTGCTGGGGTCAGACAGATGTTTGTAATGATTTCAATCTGCTGTGTTCAACAGATGTTTGTAATGATCTCAATCTGCTGGGGTCAGACAGATGTTTGTAATGATTTCAATCTGCTGTGTTCAACAGATGTTTGCAATGATTTCAATCTGCTGGGGTCAGAGAGATGTTTGTAATGATTTCAATCTGCTGGGGTCAGACAGATGTTTGTAATGATTTCAATCTGCTGGGGTCAGACAGATGTTTGTAATGATTTCAATCTGCTGGGGTCAGACAGATGTTTGTAATGATTTCCTGCCAGAAGTAACTTTTCAGCTGATAGATTTTTTTAAAGATGATGTCAGCAGTGAAACCTCACTATCCACAGGATATTGGAACAGGAGGAGGCCATTCAGCCCCTCGAGCCTGTTACACAGGAACAGGAGGAGGCCATTCAGCCCTTCGAGCCTGTTACACAGGAACAGGAGGAGGCCTTTTAACCCCTCGAGCCTGTTCTGCTGTTCATATAAGATGATGGCTGATCTGTACCTCAACTCCATTTACCCGCCTTTGCTCCGTATCCCTCGATACCCTCACCCAACAAAAATCTATCGATCTCAGTCTTGAAAGCTCCAATTGACCCCCAGCATCCACAGCCTTTTGGGGGAGAGAGTTCCAGATTTCCACTCCCCTTTGTGTGAAGAAATGTTTCCTGACATCACCCCTGAACGGCCGAGCTCTAATTTGAAGATTATTCCCCCTTGTTCTGGACTCTCCCACCAGAGGAAATAGTTTCTCTCTATCCACCCTATCAAATCATTTAATCATTTTCAACACCTCGATCAGATCACTCCTCAATCTTCTAAACTCGAGGGAATACAGGCCTGGTTTATGTAACCTGACCTCATAATTTAACCCTTTTAGCCCCGGTATCATTCTGGTGAATCTGCGCTGAACCCCCTCCAGGGCCAATATATCTTGTCCACGTTGAACTCCATCTGCCTCAGTTTTGCCCACTCACTCAGTCTGTCTATGTCCCTTTGTAACTTCCTGCTCCCATCCCCACGACTGACTGTGTCTCCGAACTGAGTCTCACAAACTTCAATAAAAACAAACTCCTTCTTGCAAGGGTCAAGTTGCTCAGTTGAAAATATATTTTTTGCTGATGATTTTATTCAATCTGAACAAATGGTCACAGTTTCTGACCCTCGCCCACAGATAATAACAACAACCTGCATTTATATAGCGCCTTTAACGTAGTAAAACATCCCAAGGCCCTTCACAGGAGCGATTATCAAACAGAATTTAACACCGAGCCACATGAGGAGATATTGGGACAGGTGACCAAAAGTTTCATCAAAGAGGTGGGTTTTAAGGAACATTTTAAAGGAGGAGAGAGAGGGGGAGAGGTGGAGAGGTTTAGGGAGGGAATTCCAGAGCTCAGGGCCTCGGCAGCTGAAGGCACGGCCGCCAATGGTGGAGCGAAGGAAATCGGGGATGGACAAGAGGCCAGAATTGGAGGAGCGCAGAGATCTCGGAGGGTTGTAGAGCTGGAGGAGGTTACAGAGATAGGGAGGGGTGTAGGGCTGGAGGAGGTTACAAAGATAGGGAGGGGTGTAGGGCTGGAGGGGGTTACAGATTAGGGAGGGTTGTAGGGCTGGAGGAGGTTACAAAGATAGGGAGGGGTGTGAGGGGCTGGAGGGGGTGACGGAGATAGGGAGGGGTGTGAGGGGCTGGAGGAGGTTACAGAGATCGGGAGGGGTGTGGGGCTGGAGGTGGTTACAGAGATAGGGAGGGGTGTAGGGCTGGAGGGGGTTACAGAGATAGGGAGGGGTGTAGGGCTGGAGGAGGTTACAGAGATAGGGAGGGGCGAGGGGCTGGAGGAGGTTACAGAGATTGGGGGGGGGTGTGGGGCTGGAGGAGGTTACAGAGATAGGGGGGGTGTGGGGCTGGAGGAGGTTACAGAGATAGGGAGGGGCGAGGGGCTGGAGGGGGTTACAGAGATAGGGAGGGGCGAGGGGCTGGAGGAGGTTACAGAGATAGGGAGGGGCGAGGGGCTGGAGGAGGTTACAGAGATGGGGAGGGTGTGGGGCTGGAGGGGGTTACAGAGATAGGGAGGGGCGAGGGGCTGGAGGAGGTTACAGAGGTAGGGAGGGGCGAGGCCAGGGAGGGATTTGAAGGTGAGGATGAGAATTTTAATTGCGAGGCGTTGCTGGACGGGGAGCCAATGTCGGTTCAATCAATCGCTTCTCCGGGTCGAATCACTGCCCGAGTTGGAGCTCGAAGCCGAGCGAACGCTAATTAGCTGGAATCTGGTCTGTGGAGCCGATGATTTAATGGGGGGAGGCCGGTGACAGGCTGTTATTATGGGATTTCAGTAATTCGAGTAGGTTGAGTGTTTGAAAGACAAACTGTGTAATCCAGTATCTGACTGAGTCTCCCTGTTATTATTCAGCGAGACTGAATCCAGTAACAACCACCTTCAGTCATTAAGGACAAAATAGATAATCATTGAAGACATTCGAACGAGTTTATCTTTAGTTAAGTTTGTGCCAGTGATGAAGGTTTTGATGGTCTGTTTTTTCATGTTGGTTCTGGCTGTACCTGGGCAGGAAAGGGGCAGGTTTGGGTCCAAAGTGTAACGTTTCATAGAACTCCAGGGTGTCCCAGTCCCAGTCCCAGTCCCAGTCCCAGCATCGCACATGTTCCTGTCCAGTATCGGACTGTGATACGGACACTCTGTCCCGGTCAGTACGGGGAGTTATGGACACTCTGCTCCCGGTCAGTACGGGGAGTTATGGACACTCTGTCCCCGGTCAATACAGGGAGTTATGGACACTCTGTCCCGGGGTCAGTACGGGGAGTTATGGACACTCTGTCCCGGGGTCAGTACGGGGAGTTATGGACACTCTGTCCCGGTCAGTACGGGGAGTTATGGACACTCTGTCCCGGTCAGTACGGGGAGTTATGGACACTCTGTCCCGGTCAGTACGGGGAGTTATGGACACTCTGTCCCGGTCAGTACGGGGAGTTATGGACACTCTGCTCCCGGTCAGTACGGGGAGTTATGGACACTCTGCTCCCGGTCAGTACGGGGAGTTATGGACATTCTGCTCCCGGTCAGTACGGGGAGTTATGGACACTCTGCTCCCGGTCAGTACGGGGAGTAATGGACACTCTGCTCCCGGTCAGTACGGGGAGTAATGGACACTCTGCTCCCGGTCAGTACGGGGAGTTATGGACACTCTGCTCCCGGTCAGTATGGGGAGTTATGGACACTCTGCTCCCGGTCAGTACGGGGAGTTATGGACACTCTGTCCCCGGTCAGTATGGGTGCTGATTTGGGTGCTCAATATAGCCGATGGTTTGGAATGACATGGACAGCATGCGAAGGGTTAAATAAACGGGAACGAGTTCATGCAAAATACGGGAAACGAAGGTGAAGAGATTGAGGCCGAGAGACACTCGTCCAGTTCCCATTTCTGTATCTGGGAGAACGGGATTCCAACAGGTCCCGATTGATCTCGGTATCAGGAACCAGACAGCTTTCCACAAATACACTCAGTCCCTGTTCACACCTACACCTGTTCCACACTCACTCCCTGATCACACCTACACCTGTTCCACACTCAGTCCCTGTTCACACCTACACCTGTTCCGCACTCAGTCCCTGTTCACACCTACACCTGTTCCACACTCAGTCCCTGTTCACACCTACACCTGTTCCGCACTCAGTCCCTGTTCACACCTACACCTGTTCCACACTCAGTCCCTGTTCACACCTACACCTGTTCCACACTCACTCCCTGTTCACACCTACACCTGTTCCACACTCAGTCCCTGTTCACACCGACACCTGTTCCACACTCAGTCCCTGTTCACACCTACACCTGTTCCACACTCAGTCCCTGTTCACACCGACACCTGTTCCACACTCAGTCCCTGTTCCGACCGACACCTGTTCCACACTCAGTCCCTGTTCACACCTACACCTGTTCCACACTCACTCCCTGTTCACACCTACACCTGTTCCACACTCACTCCCTGTTCACACCTACACCTGTTCCACGGTCAGTGAGACACGATGGGGGTCGAGGGGAAGGTTCGCTCCAGATACAGAAATGGGCTCTGGGTCAGCAGGTCACAGGTCAGAGAGCGTAGGTCCTACTTACGGTCACTGGCGAGAGAGCGTAGGTCCTACTTACGGTCACTGGCGACGGTGTTCGGGAGGCCTGGAGAGGGAAACGGAAACAAAAATCAGGGCCTGAGTTCAGGTGTTTGGGGGGGAGGGGTTGTCGGTTGGGGAGGGGGTTTGGGGGGAAGGGGTTTGGGGGGAGGGGGTTTGGGGGGGGAGGGGTTGTCGGTTGGGGAGTGGGTTTGGGGGGGAGGGGTTGTTGGTTGGAGAGGGGGTTTGTGGGGAGGGGTTGTCGGTTGGGGAGGGGTTTGGGGGGGAGGGGTTGTTGGTTGGAGAGGGGGTTTGTGGGGAGGGGTTGTCGGTTGGGGAGGGGGTTTGGGGGTGGGGTTGTCGGTTGGGGAGGGGGTTTGGGGGTGGGGTTGTCGGTTGGGGATGGGTTTGGGGGGTGGGGTTGTCGGTTGGAGAGGGGGTTTGTGGGGAGGGGTTGTCGGTTGGGGAAGGGGTTTTGGGGGGAGGGGTTGTCGGTTGGGGAGGGGGTTTGGGGGTGGGGTTGTCGGTTGGGGAGGGGTTTGGGGGGTGGGGTTGTCGGTTGGGCAGGGGGTTTGCGGGGGGAGGGGTTGTCGGTTGGGGAGGGGGTTTGAGGGGGAGGGGTTTGAGGGGGAGGGGTTGTCGGTTGGGGAGGGAGTTTGGGGGGGAGGGGTTGTCGGTTAGGGAGGGGGTTTGGGGGGGAGGGGTTGTCGGTTGGGGAGGGGGTTTATGGGGGAGGGGTTGTCGGTTGGGGAGGGGGTTTGTGGGGAGGGGTTGTCGGTTAGGGAGGGGGTTTGGGGGGGAGGGGTTGTCGGTTGTGGAGGGAGTTTGGTGGGGAGGGGTTGTCGGTTGAGGAGGGGGTTTGTGGGGGGAGGGGTTTTCGGTTAGGGAGGGGGTTTGGGGGGAGGGGTTGTCGGTTGAGGAGGGGGTTTGGGGGGGGAGGGGTTGTCGGTTGGGGAGGGGGTTTGGGGGGGAGGGGTTGTCGGTTGGGGAGGGTGATTGGGGGGGAGGGGTTGTCGGTTGGGGAGGGGGTTTGGGGGGGAGGGGTTGTCGGTTGGGGAGGGGGTTTTGGGGGGAGGGGTTGTCGGTTGGGGAGGGGGTTTGGGGGGAGGGGTTGTCGGTTGGGGAGGGGGTTTGGGGGGAGGGGTTGTCGGTTGGAGAGGGTGTTTAGGGGGAGGGGTTGTCGGTTGGGGAGGGGGTTTTGGGGGGAGGGGTTGTCGGTTGGGGAGGGGGTTTGGGGGAGGGGTTGTCGGTTGGAGAGGGTGTTTGTGGGGAGGGGTTGTCGGTTGGGGAGGGGGTTTTGGGGGGAGGGGTTGTCGGTTGGGGAGGGGTTTGGGGGGGGAGGGGTTGTCGGGTGGGGAGGGGGTTTGGGGGGAGGGGTTGTCGGTTGGGGAGGGGGTTTGGGGGGGAGGGGTTGTCGGTTGGGGAGGGGGTTTGGGGGGGGAGGGGTTGTCGGGTGGGGAGGGGGTTTGGGGGGAGGGGTTGTCGGTTGGGGAGGGGGTTTGGGGGGGAGGGGTTGTCGGTTGGGGAGGGGGTTTGGGGGGGAGGGGTTGTCGGTTGGGGAGGGGGTTTGGGGGGAGGCGTTTTCGTTTAGGGAGGGGGTTTAGGGGGGAGGGGTTGTCGGTTGGGGAGGGAGTTTGGGGGGGAGGGGTTGTCGGTTAGGGAGGGGGTTTGGGGGGGAGGGGTTGTCGGTTGGGGAGGGGGTTTGGGGGGGAGGGGTTGTCGGTTGGGGAGGGGGTTTGGTGGGGAGGGGTTGTCGGTTGAGGAGGGGGTTTGGGGGGGGAGGGGTTGTCGGTTAGGGAGGGGGTTTGGGGGGGAGGGGTTGTCGGTTGGGGAGGGTGATTGGGGGGGAGGGGTTGTCGGTTGGGGAGGGGGTTTTGGGGGGAGGGGTTGTCGGTTGGGGAGGGGGTTTGGGGGGAGGGGTTGTCGGTTGGGGAGGGGGTTTGGGGGGAGGGGTTGTCGGTTGGGGAGGGGGTTTTGGGGGGAGGGGTTGTCGGTTGGGGAGGGGGTTTGGGGGGAGGGGTTGTCGGTTGGAGAGGGTGTTTAGGGGGAGGGGTTGTCGGTTGGGGAGGGGGTTTGTGGGGAGGGGTTGTCGGTTGGGGAGGGGGTTTTGGGGGGAGGGGTTGTCGGTTGGGGACGGGTTTGGGGGGGGAGGGGTTGTCGGTTGGGGAGGGGGTTTGGGGGGAGGGGTTGTCGGTTGGGGAGGGGGTTTGGGGGGGAGGGGTTGTCGGTTGGGGAGGGGGTTTGTGGGGGAGGGGTTGTCGGTTGGGGAGGGGGTTTGGGGGGGGAGGGGTTGTCGGTTGGGGAGGGGGTTTGGGGGGGAGGGGTTGTCGGTTTGGGGAGGGGGTTTGGGGTGGAGGGGGTTTGGGGGGGAGGGGTTGTTGGTTGGGGAGGGGGTTTGGGGGGAGGGGTTGTCGGTTCAATCCAGGAGTCACAATCACAGACTGAGCCCCACCTTGAGGAATTGATGCTCCGCCCCTCCCCCCCGGATACCGAGAATCAGCGGCCAACACACGGCCCCTGGGGTCACGGGGTCACACGGCCCCCGGGGTCACGGGGTCACACGGCCCCCAGAGTCACACGGCTCCCAGAGTCACGGGGTCAAATAGCCCCCGGGGTCACGGGGTCATGGGACTCAATCTCCCAGAGTGCAGTGTGGCCTGGGCTCTCGATGGGGCCGCCATCGCCGCCTCCGTTCAACCGGCTCCTGGAATCGGGGATCGACAGAGAAAGGGGCCGGGGGGGAAATTCACACCCTGGGGACCGACTATCTCCCCCCTCCTGAACCTCTTCTCCTCCCTCCTGAACCTCTTCTCCCCCCTCCTGAACCCCTTTCCCCCCTCCTGAACCTCTTCTCCTCCCTCCTGAACCTCTTCTCCTCCCTCCTGAACCTCTTCTCCCCCCTCCTGAACCCCTTTCCCCCCTCCTGAACCTCTTCTCCTCCCTCCTGAACCTCTTCTCCTCCCTCCTGAACCTCTTCTCCTCCCTCCTGAACCCCTCCTCCCCCCCTCCTGAACCCCTTCTCTCCCCTCCTGAACCCCTTCTCTCCCCTCCTGACCCCCTTCCCCTCCCCCTCGTGGTTCCCTCCCCCTGGAGTCAGTCCTTATTCCTGTTCTCTGTCTCTGTCCAATCTCCCGCTCTGAGTCTCTGTTTACACATTAATTCATTCACAAACATCCATTTGCTTCTATTTTGGAATCGGTGCATTGCCGTGAGTTGGAATTAGAATGAAATCTGAACCGAAACCCAAGGTGCCGCCGGTATCAGGCAGGGCCGGAGAAGCCCTCGTTACTCACAGATATTGGCCGTCCCTTTGGGGATCGGGAGGTACGAGCCGGCTCTCCACGGCCGGCCTTGAAAGCCTTTCTTGCATCTCCCGCAGTCCGGCCCCGTCGTGTTGTGCTCACACTCGCAACTCAGCTTCCCCTTCTCCAGGACACAGTTGTTGGCGTGAAGATTGCACTTACACCTGGCAAAAAAACAAGGGGACAAGCTGGTTTAAAATGACCCCGAGCAGCTCCGTTACACACCGGACTCTCTGCTCCGGGGCTCAGCTCTCCCTTTACCAGCTTAGGTTCCTGGTGTCTCCATCACAGGAAGGTCCTGGATCCCAGTTAAAGGTCATTGCAGAATTTTAAACTGATGCAAACCCCTTCCTGCAGAACATGGGCAGCCTATGATCCCCTCACACAGTCTCCCCTTTCCCCAAACTGGACCCAGTGACAAGATCTCAGGCCCGAACTGCACAGGACGACAAACCCAGTGCACAGCGATTCCCAGCACAGAACGATTCCCAGCACGGGGCAGTTCCCAGCATAGGACTGTTTCCAGCACTGGACAATTCCCAGCACGGGGCAATTCCCAGCACGGGGCAATTCCCAGCACGGGGCAATTCCCACTGACTGGAGCAGCAGAGACCAGGAACATGGGTCAACCCAAAAAAGAGAAAGAACTCCCAGTTCTCCAGTGCCTTTCACCACCTCAGGACGTCCCAAAGTGCTTTACAGCCAATGAAGTAAATTTGAAGTGTAGTCACTGTTGTTATGTGGGAAACACAGCAGCCAATTTACGCACAGCAAGATCCCACAAACAGCAATGTGATATTGAGATCTCGCCTCTGAGTCAGAAGGTCATAAGTTCAAGCCCCGC
Source organism: Heptranchias perlo (assembly GCF_035084215.1). Lineage (NCBI taxonomy): Eukaryota > Metazoa > Chordata > Chondrichthyes > Hexanchiformes > Hexanchidae > Heptranchias > Heptranchias perlo. The sequence continues at coordinate 44,327 of NW_027139077.1, read as the reverse complement.
TCCAGAGACTTGAGCAAATAATCCAGGCCGGCACTCCCCGGTGTCAGTATTATGGGAATGCTGCACTGTCGGAGGGTCAGTACTGAGGGAGCGCTGCACTGTCGGAGGGTCAGTACTGAGGGAGCGCTGCACTGTCGGATGGTCATTACTGAGGGAGTGCTGCACTGTCGGAGGGTCATTACTGAGGGAGTGCTGCACTGTCGGATGGTCATTACTGAGGGAGTGCTGCACTGTCGGAGGGTCAGTACTGAGGGAGTGCTGCACTGTTGGGAGGGTCAGTACTGAGGGAGTGCTGCAATGTCGGAGGGTCAGTACTGAGGGAGTGCTGCACTGTCGGAGGGTCAGTACTGAGGGAGTGCTGCACTGTCGGAGGGTCAGTACTGAGGGAGTGCTGCACTGTCGGATGGTCAGTACTGAGGGAGGGCTGCACTGTCGGAGGGTCAGTACTGAGGGAGTGCTGCACTGTCGGATGGTCATTACTGAGGGAGCGCTGCACTGTCGGATGGTCATTACTGAGGGAGTGCTGCACTGTCGGATGGTCATTACTGAGGGAGTGCTGCACTGTCGGAGGGTCAGTACTGAGGGAGTGCTGCACTGTCGGATGGTCAGTACTGAGGGAGTGCTGCACTGTCGGAGGGTCAGTACTGAGGGAGTGCTGCACTGTCGGAGGGTCAGTACTGAGGGAGTGCTGCACTGTCGGATGGTCATTACTGAGGGAGTGCTGCACTGTCGGAGGGTCAGTACTGAGGGAGTGCTGCACTGTCGGAGGGTCAGTACTGAGGGAGTGCTGCACTGTCGGAGGGTCAGTACTAAGGGAGCGCTGCACTGTCGGAGGGTCAGTACTGAGGGAGCGCTGCACTGTCGGAGGGTCAGTACTGAGGGAGTGCTGCACTGTCGGAGGGTCAGTACTGAGGGAGTGCTGCACTGTCGGAGGGTCAGTACTGAGGGAGTGCTGCACTGTCGGATGGTCATTACTGAGGGAGTGCTGCACTGTCGGAGGGTCAGTACTGAGGGAGTGCTGCACTGTCGGAGGGTCAGTATTGAGGGAGTGCTCCACTGTCGGAGGGTCAGTACTGAGGGAGTGCTGCACTGTCGGAGGGTCAGTACTGAGGGAGTGCTGCACTGTCGGATGGTCATTACTGAGGGAGTGCTGCACTGTCGGAGGGTCATTACTGAGGGAGTGCTGCACTGTCGGATGGTCATTACTGAGGGAGTGCTGCACTGTCGGATGGTCAGTACTGAGGGAGTGCTGCACCGTCGGAGGGACAGTACTGAGGGAGTGCTGCACTGTCGGAGGGTCAGTACTGAGGGAGTGCTGCACTGTCGGAGGGTCAGTACTGAGGGAGTGCTGCACTGTCAGATGGTCAGTACTGAGGGAGTGCTGCACTGTCGGAGATGCTGTCTTTTGGAAGAGATGTTAAACCGAGGTGGGGGTAAAAGATCCTCGGGTCTTGAGGGAAGTGGCAGTGGGGATTGTGGATGCTTTGGTAATAATTTTCCAAAATTCTCTGGACTCGGCAAAGGTCCCGGCAGATTGGAAAACTGCTAATGTAACACCCTTATTTAAAAAGGGTAGTAGACAGAAGGCTGGAAATTATAGACCAGTTAGCCTAACATCTGTGGTGGGTAAAATTTTGGAGTCTATTATTAAGGAGACAGTAGCAGAACATTTGGACAAACATAATTTAATAGGACAAAGTCAGCATGGCTTTACGAAGGGGAAGTCATGTCTGACAAATCTGCTTGAGTTCTTTGAGGACATAATGTACAGGGTGGATAAAGGGGAACCAGTGGACGTAGTGTATTTAGACTTCCAGAAGGCATTCGACAAGGTGCCACATAAAAGATTATTGCTCAAGATAAAGAATTACTGGATTGGGGGTAATATTCTGGCATGGGTGGAGGATTGGTTATCTAACAGGAAGCAGAGAGTTGGGATAAATGGTACATTCTCGGACTGGCAACCAGTAGCCAGTGGTGTTCCGCAGGGGTCGGTGCTGGGTCCCCAACTCTTTACAATCTATATTAATGATTTGGAGGAGGGGACCGAGTGCAACATATCAAAATTTGCAGATGATACAAAGATGGGAGGGAAAGTAGAGAGTGAGGAGAACATTAAAAACCTGCAGGGGGATATAGACAGGCTGGGTGAGTGGGCGGAGATTTGGCAGATGCAATACAATATTGGAAAATGTGAGGTTATGCACTTTGGCAGGAAAAACCAGAGAGCAAGTTATTTTCTTGATGGCAAGAGACTGGAAAGTACTGCAGTACAAAGGGATCTGGGGGTCCTAGTGCAAGAAAATCAAAAAGTTAGTATGCAGGTGCAGCAGGTGATCAAGAAGGCCAACGGAATGTTGACTTTTATTGCTAGGGGGATAGAATATAAAAACAGGGAGGTATTGCTGCAGTTATATAAGGTATTGGTGAGACCGCACCTGGAATACTGCATACAGTTTTGGTGTCCATACTTAAGAAAAGACATACTTGCTCTCGAGGCAGTACAAAGAAGGTTCACTTGGTTAATCCCGGGGATGAGGGGGCGGACATATGAGGAGAGGTTGAGTAGATTGGGACTCTACTCATTGGAGTTCAGAAGAATGAGAGGCGATCTTATTGAAACATATAAGATTGTGAAGGGGCTTGATCGGGTGGATGCGGTGAGGATGTTCCCAAGGATGGGTGAAACTAGAACTAGGGGGCATAATCTTAGAATAAGGGGCTGCTCTTTCAAAACTGAGATGAGGAGAAACTTCTTCACTCAGAGGGTGGTAGGTCTGTGGAATTTGCTGCCCCAGGAAGCTGTGGAAGCTACATCATTAAATAAATTTAAAACAGAAATAGACAGTTTCCTAGAAGTAAAGGGAATTAGGGGTTACGGGGAGCGGGCAGGAAATTGGACATGAATTTAGATTTGAGGTTAGGATCAGATCAGCCATGATCTTATTAAATGGCGGAGCAGGCTCGAGGGGCCGATTGGCCTACTCCTGCTCCTATTTCTTATGTTATGTTCTTATGTTCTTATCCCACAGCCATTATTTCAAAGAAGAGCGGGGGAGTTCTCCCCGGTGTCCTGACCAATGTTTATCCACCAACCAACATCATAAAACAGATTCTTTGGTCATTATCACATTGAAGAGGGTTTAGTCGCTGTGATGGGAGTTTACAGTTTCTGGGGAAGGTCGGTCTGGGATCACCTCCTTGTGAAATATATTTTTTAATGTTCCAAAGGACACAATCGCATCGCTGACATTAACAGTGAGTGTGATGAAGATTTCCCTTTAGTAAATACGATGTGGAAAGGCCCAGTGTGTTGTGAGGGTTTCTGTGTTGTAAAGCGTGAGATCGCTGGTCTCGGGGATTCTGTGCTAACAGCATCGGGCCGCCGTTTAACTCACTGGGAAGGTGAAGCTTCAAAATCTGCAGATTGGTCCTCACACATTCAGCACATTTGCTGTTCTCGGCACTTTTTGCTGAACTAAGCAGAAACCCAGACAGTTCCTTGGAGGCAAATTAACCTCAGCGTAAACATTTTCCTGTTCCTGTTCTCGAATTAGTGTCTGAAGATTCTCCTGGACTAAAAGCTCGAGTGAGTCTCCCAGATGCTGAGTGTAGAATTTCTCATCTACAGGCTGCCCCCCGGTGACATCATCTGAAAACACAACGTCAGGTTCCACATGTACACTGACGACACCCAGCTCTACCTCACCCCCACCTCTCTCGACCCCTCCACTCTCTCTGATTTGTCACGCTGCTTTTCCAACAGCCAGTACTGGAGGAGCACAAATTTCCTCCAATTAAATACTGGGAAGACCGAAGCCATTGTCTTCAGTCCCCGCCTCAAACTCCGTTCCCCAGACACCGACTCCATCCCTCTCCCCGGCCACAGTCTGAGGCTAACTCTGCTGCCCGTATCCTAACTCGCACCAAGTCCCGTTCTCCCATCACCCCCGTGCTCACTGACCGACATTGGCAACGCCTCGATTTTAAAATTCTCATCCTTGTTTTCAAATCCCTCCATGGCCTCGCCCCTCCCTATCTCTGTAACCTCCTCCAGCCCGACAACCCTCCGAGATCTCTTCAATTCTGGCCTCTTACGCATCCCCAATTTTAATCGCTCCACCAATGGCAGCCGTGCCTTCAGCTGTCTAGGCCCGAAGGTCTGGAAATCCCTCCCGAAACCTCGCGACCTCTCCACCTCTCTCTCCTTCTTTAAGACGCTCCTTAAAACCTCCCTCTTTGACCGAGCTTTTGCTCACCTGTCCCTATATTTCCAGATGTGGCTCAGTGTCAAATTTTGTTTGATAATCGCTCCTGTGAAGCGCCTTGGGATGATTTACTACGTTAAAGGGGCTATATAAATGCAAGTTGTTGTTCTTATTGATGATAGTATTCCCTCCAGATGTTAGCCCTGATAGAATGCCCTCCAGATGTCAATTGATTGTATATCCTAGATGTTTGCCCTGATGGACCATCCCCCAGATGTTTGCCCTGATGGACTGTCCCCCAGATGTTGGCCCTGATAGACCGTCCCCCAGATGTTTGCCCTGATAGACCGTCCCCCAGATGTTTGCACTGATAGACCGTACCCCAGATGTTGGCCCTGATAGACCGTCCCCCAGATGTTTGCCCTGATAGACCGTACCCCAGATGTTTGCCCTGATACAGCGCCCCCTGGATGTGAAGTGTGGGATCAGTGACCCTGAGCAGAGGTGACGAGGAGCTCTCACCGTCCGTGAATCTCCACGTTGGAGATGGCGTAGAAGTATTTGGAGAGGTTGAGCTGGTCGACGCTGGTGGCCCCGGTGGCCGGCCGGAGCAGCCTGACCCGCAGGTCGGTCAGGGTGAAGAAGTCCCTCAGGTCCTTGGTGGTGTCCAGCTGGCCGTAGAGCGAGGCCATGTTGCGGAGAAGGGGCCCCCCGAACAGGGCGAACCGCTCCCTGATCTCGAAGCGGACCGTCTTGTCCACCTTCCACACGTAGCCCCTGGAGTCCTCCTCCGTGCAGATGATGTCCAGCACCGAGGCTGGGCTCAGATCCCGGACCGTTCTCCGCTCCATCCCGAAGGAGTTGAGGCAGTCGGCAGCGTAGAACTGGTAGGGCTGCCACGTCCGGCCGTGGTCCAGAGATTTCTCCAGGACCATCTGCTCCGGCCGGCCCGACTCGAAGGTGATGACGATATCCTCGGTCAGCTCGATGGTCTTGCCCCAGGACAGGGTGATATTGACCAGGAGGGGCTCGGGGAAACTCCTCCAGGAGACGCTTTGCCAAAAGGTGTTTGGGATCCTGCCCTCGTGATCCAGCATCAGCTCGGGGGGGTGTGCGAGCTCGGGCGTGCGAGCATCACACTCGTTGTTGCACATGTAGGGGTTCTCCTGGAAATGGGCACAGAGCAACACGGGTTAGATACAGAGTTAGGCCCCATCTACACTGTCCCATCAAACACTCCCAGGGCAGGTACAGCACGGGTTAGATACAGAGTAAAGCTCCCTCTACACTGTCCCATCAAACACTCCCAGGGCAGGTACAGGGTTAGATACAGAGTAAAGCTCCCTCTACACTGTCCCATCAAACACTCCCAGGGCAGGTACAGGGTTAGATACAGAGTAAAGCTCCCTCTACACTGTCCCATCAAACACTCCCAGGGCAGGTACAGCACGGGTGAGATACAGAGTAAAGCTCCCTCTACACTGTCCCATCAAACACTCCCAGGGCAGGTACAGGGTTAGATACAGAGTAAAGCTCCCTCTGCACTGTCCCATCAAACACTCCCAGGGCAGGTACAACACGGGTTAGATACAAAGTTAGGCCCCATCTACACTGTCCCATCAAACACTCCCAGGGCAGGTACAGCACGGGTTAGATACAGAGTAAAGCTCCCTCCACACTGTCCCATCAAACACTCCCAGGGCAGGTACAGCACGGGTTAGATACAAAGTTAGGCCCCATCTACACTGTCCCATCAAACACTCCCAGGGCAGGTACAGCACGGGTTAGATACAGAGTAAAGCTCCCTCCACACTGTCCCATCAAACACTCCCAGGTCAGGTCCAGCACGGATAAGATACAGAGTAAAGCTCCCTCGACACTGTCTTGAAATCCAGGAATATCCATCCACTCTAATTTTCTCAGGGATAAGTTTTGATTAAACTGTATGCGCTCCATCTCACTGCACTCTGTGCTGGACGGTTAGACAGCTGGTTAATTATATCGCTGTAGTGTTGAGGAATGATTCTCGCTCTGTCTAACGAAAAATAGCTTCACACCACTAAAATATTTTGAGACCTGAATTGTAAAACTGCACAGGAATTGGAAACACAACTGTAAGATCCCACCTTATCCTCACTGGGGGTGATTCCCCGTCGCCGGGGGAGATTCCCTGTCGCCGGGGGTGATCCCCCGTCACCGGGAGGTGATTCCCCGTCACCGTGAGTGATCCCCCGTCACTGGGGGTGATTCCCCGTCACTGGGGGTGATTCCCCGTCACTGGGGGTGATTCCCCGTCACCGTGAGTGATCCCCCGTCACTGGGGGTGATTCCCCGTCACTGGGGGTGATTCCCCATCACCGGGGGTGATCCCCCGTCACTGGAGGTGATTCCCCGTCACCGTGAGTGATCCCCCGTCACTGGAGGTGATTCCCCATCACTGGAGGTGATTCCCTGTCACTGGGAGTGATTCCCTGTCACCGGGGGTGATTCCCTGTCACTGTGCAGTTTGTTGTATCAGAATTAGGAATATCTGGATCACAGAATTTATCATCAGCCAATTTCTCAGGAATGTTGTTCTGAAAGAATCATTTGTGTTTATTAATTCTCGGGATGTGGGCGTCGCTGGCGAGGCCGGTATTTATTGCCCAAAAGGAGAGAGAGAGAGAGAGAAAGGAGGAGAGTTTTCCGGGCGGAATGATCGAGGGGCAGTTGTCTTTTTACAGTCCGTTGTTAAAACAATCCCTTATTTCCGATCAGGCCATAATCCTGGGCTCTGGGTGTCAGACCACAGCCCAGCCTGTGGTCCTAATGATGCTTTATCTGCGGCTGGTTTGCGAGGAAGCAGTCGGAGATGGCAGGGCTCCCTCGGGCTCACTTCAGGTCAGGGTCCTTCCGCAGTGAAGCAGCGACAGAGACAGCGGCAGCTCCACATATTTCACACAAGGTGCGTTTCGGGAATGAGTCGACGGCCCGTAGACAATCAGAGGTCACACATCAGCTTTTATGTGGGTCGTATTCTCCCATCACAATGTTCCCAGATTCTCTGATGATTCCGACAGTCGGGTGAAGGACAGACGAGGCCCCGGAGAGGGTGCAGAGGAGATTTACCAGAATGGGACCAGGGATGAGGGACTTCAGTTATGTGGAGAGACTGGAGAAGCTGGGATTGTTCTCCTCAGAGTAGAGAAGGTTGAGGGGAGATTTAATAGAGGTGTTCAAAATTATGAAGGGTTTTGACAGAGTAAATAAGGAGAAACTGTTTCCAGTGGCAGGAGGGTCGGTAACCAGAGGACACAGATTTAAGGTAATTGGCCAAAAAACCAGAGGAGAGATGTGGAGAATTTTTTTCGCAGCGAGTTGTCATGATCTGGAATGCGCTGCCTGAAAGGGCGGTGGAAGCAGATTCAATAATAACTTTCAAAAGGGAATTGGATTAATACTTGAAAAGGAAAAATTTGCAGGGCTATGGGGAAAGAGCGGGGGAGTGGGACTAATTGGATAGCTCTTTCAAAGAGCAGGCACAGGCATGATGGGCTGAATGGCCTCCTTCAGTGCTGTATGATTCTACGATTCTCTGATTATAAGTCGGGATGGTGTGTGACTCGAGGGGAACTTGGAGGTGACGGTGTTCCCATGCACCTGCTGCCCTTGTCCTTCTCGGTGGGGGAGGTGGTGGGTTTGGGAGGTGCTGTCGAAGAAGCTTTGGCCGAGTTGCTGCAGTGCATCCTGTGGATGGGACACACTGATACTCTCCCCAACATCGGCAAAACAGAATCAGACCAACATCCTTTTCCAAATGATCACACAGCTCGCCTGTTGGACCGCAATCTTCAGAAAGTGGCTGTTGCAGCAATCAATAAAACTAATGTGTGATAAAGATGGAGAGGGGGCCGTATACAGAGAGAATCGAGATTAATGAATCTACAATTCTCACAGCATCTTTCTAAAGGCACTGACTAAAGCTGGATAATAGAGATTAACAAGAGAAATTAAAGATAGTATTAAATCAAAGGAAGAGGCAGAGAAAGACACCAGAAAAAGCAGTAAGCCTGAGGATTGGGAGCATTTTAGAATTCAGCAAAGGAGGACCAAGAAATTGATAAAGAGGGAAAATAGAATATGAGAGTAAACTAGCGAGAAACATACGAACGGACTGTAAAAGCTTCTATAGGTATGTGGAAAGGAAAAGACTGGTGAAGGCAAATGTGGGTCCCCTACACACAGAGAGGGGAGAATTTATAATGGGGAAAAAGGAAATGGCAGAGAAATTAAACAAATACTTTGTGTCTCTTCATGGAAGAAGACACAAAAAACCTCCCAGAAATACGAGAGATCCAAGGGTCTGGTGAGAATGAGGAACTGAAAGAAATTAGTATTCGTAAAAAAATAGTATTAGAGAAATTAATGGGACTGAAAGTCGATAAATCCCAAGGACCTGATGATCTCCATCCCAGGGTTTTGAAAGAGGTGGCGACAGAGATAGTGGATGCATTGGTTGTCATCTTCCAAAATTCGATAGATTCTGGAATGGTTCCTGCAGATTGGAGGGTGGCAAATGTAACCCCACTATTTAAGAAAGGAGGGAGAGAGAAAACAGGGAACTACAGACCTGTTAGCCTGACAACAGTCGTAGGGAAAATGCTAGAATCTATTATAAAGGATGTGATAACAGGACACTGAGAAAATAATAATAGGATTTGGCAGAGTCAACGTGGATTTATGAAAGGCCGAAAGGGAAATCATATTTGACAAACCTACTGGAGTTCTTTGAGGATGTAACTAGTAGAATAGATAAGGGGGAACCAGTGGATGTGGTGTATTTGGATTTTCAGAAGGCTTTCGATAAGGTCCCACACAGGAGGTTGGTGAACAAAGTTAGAGCACATGGAATTGGGGGTAATATACTGGCATGGATTGAGAATTGGTTAACAGACAGAAAACAGAGAGTAGGAATAAACGGGTCTTTTTCAGGTTGGCAGACTGTGACTAGTGGGGTACCACAGGGATCAGTGCTTGGGCCCCAGCTATTCACAATCTCTATCAATGATTCGGACGCAGGGACCAAATGCAACATTTCCAAGTTTGCTGATGACACAAAACTAGGTGGGAATGTGAGTTGTGAGGAGGATGCAAAGAGGCTTCAATCATTGAGTACATTCAAAACAGAGATCGATAGATTTCTAGATATTAAAGGCATCAAGGGATATGGGGATGGTGCAGGAAAATGGCATTGAGGTAGAAGATCAGCCATGATCTTGTTGAATGGCGGAGCAGGCTCGAGGGGCCGAATGGCCTACTCCTGCTCCTATTTCTTATGTACTTATGTTCCTATTAATGAATCTACAATTCTCACAGCATCTTTCTAAAGGCACTGACTAAAGCTGGATATTGGAATCGATTATTTTAATGTCTCTATTTAGAATGAAACGAGTGTCCATTAGTAACAGAATCCTAAAGCTGTCAAAAGTATGAATGAATAATCACACTGTCCAGATGTTAAGTGCTCCTGAATTGCCGTGTCCTCGGTACATAATTAACAGCCCCTTGTCCCAGTGCTACAACTCACCATTCTATGGAATGACAGTGTGTAAACGGTGAGGAAACTCGAGGGGCAATCAGTGGTGGGAGTTCAGTGTGAAACCACAGCGGGAGTGAAGAGAGAGACTGAGCGACTGCCTCTCTCCACCACTCGCTCGAGCTCTCTCTGATTCTCACATTTCTGGACCAGGTTTCTTGTTTACTGTTCCACTGCACCCATCCATGCCTTTCTCACCTCCAGGCTCGACTATTCCAATACTCTCCTGCCCGGCCTCCCACCGTCCACCCTCCGTAAACTTCAGCTCATCCAAAACTCTGCCTCCCGTATCCTAACTCGCCCGTTCACCCATCACCCCTGTGCTCACTGACCTACATTGGCTCCCAGTCCAGCAATGCCTCGATTTTAAAATTCTTATCCTCGTGTTCAAATCCCTCCATGACCTCGCCCCTCCCTATCTCTGTAACCTCCTCCAGTCCTACAACCCTCCGAGATCTCTGCACTCCTCCAATTCTGGCCTCTTGTGCATCCCCGATTTTCATCACCCCACCATTGGCGGCCGTGCCTTCAGCTGCCTCGGCCCTGAGCTCTGGAATTCCCTCGCTAAACCTCTCCCCCTCTCCACCTCTCTCTCCTCCTTTATGACGCTCCTTAAAACCTGCCTCTTTGACCAAGCTTTTGGTCACCTGTGCTAATATCTCCTTGTGTGACTCGGTGTTAAATTTTGTCCGATTACGCTCCTGTGAAGCACCTTGGGACGTTTTACTACGTTAAAGGCGCTATATAAATGCAAGTAGTTGTTGTTGAAACAGTAATTAAAGATCACCACACAGCCCAGGGAGGGAGAGAAACAACAGGCTCCTGCTCTGTGCAGCTGCATCAACGTGGGAAGGGAAGATATTTCAATACACGGATCATATATTACAGGAACTGCTCCTGCCACACTGGAGTGTAAACGGAGCATCTTATGAATCATTGTTACTTCTCCAAATCCACTCACCACTTGACATATATTTCAGGGCTTTAAGTGTTTCTATCTTGGATTTACAATGTGTTGTGTGAGTAACAGCCTGTCATTATCACTAACTAAACCTCTCGCTATTTGCACGGTTCAGTCCCCTGGTTAATTATGTTAATTAGGGTATTATTAAGTACAGGAGTTAGTGGCTCCATAAAGTACAATCCCGCAGATTGCGGTCACTCCCCATCGCCAAGTAATCAGCTCCTTTGTTACAGTTAATTTTAGAGCAGAGTTGCTCAGTTTGGAGGTTAATGATCGGACAGAGAATAAAATGAGCAGCGTTTAGTGTCCCAGAGAGGAGCTGAAATATTCTCCAGTAATCTCGACAGGACAGAGGCAGCGAGAGGATAAAACGGGTCAGAAATTCACCCCCATCCTTTTATACTGTCTGAGGGTTAAAGAGACAATAAATCAGACTCCAAACCTGGAGACTTTTACACCGACTCATTTACAAAACCCCCAACAGCAAATGGAAATCCTGCTATTAATTATGGGGATGTCTCACTTTTTCATAAATTTGACTATTTTAGGGGATCGATTGTTTCTGATAAATACAGTTCAGGAAGTGAATAAAAGGATAATTTCAAGGGTTTTTTTTATCTTCTTTGCCTGATCTCAATCTCATGCTTCTGTCAAACTATCAGCGATTAATCGTTCCTTCAGATCCCAATATCAGGAATACTCTCTGTCCCCTCCCCCTCAATGGGTACCCTCCCTCTCTCCCCTCCTCCTCCAATGGGTACCCTCCCTCTCTCCCCTCCTCCAATGGGTACCCTCCCTCTCTCCCCTCCTCCAATGGGTACCCTCCCTCTCTCCCCTCCTCCAATGGGTACCCTCTCTCTCTCTCCCCTCCTCCAATGGGTACCCTCCCTCTCTCCCCTCCTCCAATGGGTACCCTCCCTCTCCCCTCCTCCAATGGGTACCCTCCCTCTCTCCCCCTCCTCCAATGGGTACCCTCCCTCTCTCTCCCCTCCTCCAATGGGTACCCTCTCTCTCCCCTCCTCCAATGGGTACCCTCTCTCTCCCCTCCTCCAATGGGTACCCTCCCTCTCTCCCCCTCCTCCAATGGGTACCCTCCCTCTCTCCCCCTCCTCCAATGGGTACCCTCCCTCTCTCCCCCTCCTCCAATGGGTACCCTCCCTCTCTCCCCTCCTCCAATGGGTACCCTCTCTCTCGCCCCTCCTCCAATGGGTACCCTCCCTCTCTCCCCCTCCTCCAATGGGTACCCTCCCTCTCTCTCCCCTCCTCCAATGGGTACCCTCCCTCTCTCTCCCGTCCTCCAATGGGTACCCTCCCTCTCTCTCCCGTCCTCCAATGGGTACCCTCCCTCTCCCCTCCTCCAATGGGTACCCTCCCTCTCTCGCCCCTCCTCCAATGGGTACCCTCTCTCTCCCCTCCTCCAATGGGTACCCTCCCTCTCCCCTCCTCCAATGGGTACCCTCCCTCTCTCGCCCCTCCTCCAATGGGTACCCTCCCTCTCTCTCCCCTCCTCCAATGGGTACCCTCCCTCTCCCCTCCTCCAATGGGTACCCTCCCTCTCCCCTCCTCCAATGGGTACCCTCCCTCTCTCGCCCCTCCTCCAATGGGTACCCTCTCTCTCCCCTCCTCCAATGGGTACCCTCCCTCTCCCCTCCTCCAATGGGTACCCTCCCTCTCTCTCCCCTCCTCCAATGGGTACCCTCCCTCTCTCGCCCCTCCTCCAATGGGTACCCTCTCTCTCCCCTCCTCCAATGGGTACCCTCTCTCTCTCTCCCGTCCTCCAATGGGTACCCTCCCTCTCACTCCCGTCCTCCAATGGGTACCCTCCCTCTCTCTCCCCTCCTCCAATGGGTACCCTCCCTCTCCCCTCCTCCAATGGGTACCCTCCCTCTCTCTCCCCTCCTCCAATGGGTACCCTCCCTCTCCCCTCCTCCAATGGGTACCCTCCCTCTCCCCTCCTCCAATGGGTACCCTCCCTCTCTCCCCTCCTCCAATGGGTACCTTCTCTCTCCCCTCCTCCAGTCCCGCACAGGAGACTGGTCAAGAAGGTACGAGCCCATGGAATCCAGGGTGCCTTGGCACTTTGGATACAAAACTGGCTTCGTGGCAGAAGGCAGAGGGTGATGGTCGAAGGTTGTTTTTGTGACTGGAAGCCTGTGGCCAGTGGGGTACCACAGGGATCTGTGCTGGGGCCCTTGCTGTTTGTGGTCTACATTAACGACTTGGATATGAATGTAAAAGGTATGATCAGTAAGTTCGCTGATGATACAAAAATTGGTAGGGTGGTAAAGAGCGAGGAGGATAGCCTCAGTCTGCAGGACGATATAGATGGGTTGGTCAGATGGGCGGAACAGTGGCAAATGGAATTTAACCCGGAAAAGTGCGAGGTGATGCACTTTGGAGGGACGAACAAGGCAAGGGAATATACAATGAATGGGAGGACCCTAGGCAAGACAGAGGGTCAGAGGGATCTTGGTGTGCAAGTTCACAGATCCCTGAAGGCGGCGGAACAGGTAGATAAGGTGGTAAAGAAGGCATATGGGATACTTGCCTTTATTAGCCGAGGCATAGAATATAAGAGCAAGGAGGTTATGATGGAGCTGTATAAAACACTGGTTAGGCCACAGCTGGAGTACTGTGTGCAGTTCTGGTCGCCGCACTACAGGAAGGATGTGATCGCTTTGGAGAGGGTGCAGAGGAGATTCACCAGGATGTTACCAGGGCTGGAGCGCTTCAGCTATGAAGAGAGACTGGGAAGATTGGGTTTGTTTTCCTTGGAGCAGAGGAGGCTGAGGGGGGACATGATTGAGGTGTACAAAATTATGAGGGGCACAGATAGGATGGATACTAAGGAGCTTTTTCCCTTCGTTGAGGGTTCTATAACAAGGGGACATAGATTCAAGGTAAAAGGCGGGAGGTTTAGAGGGGATTTGAGAAAGAACTTTTTCACCCAGAGGGTGGTTGGAGTCTGGAACTCACTGCCTGAGAGGGTTGTGGAGGCAGGAACCCTCACAACATTCAAGAAGCATTTGGATGAGCACTTGAAATGCCATAGCATACAAGGCTACGGACCAAATGCTGGAATATGGGATTAGATTAGACTGGGCTTGATGGCCGGCGCGGACACGATGGGCCGAAGGGCCTCTATCCGTGCTGTATAACTCTATGACTCTTGGGATCACCGGTCCAGGCCTCGGGATCACTGGTCCACCACATTCCTCCAATTCTGGCCTCTTATTCATCCCCGATTTTAATCGCTCCACCATTGGCGGCCGTGCCTTCAGATGCCGAGGCCCTAAACTCTGCAATTCCCTCCCTAAACCTCTCCACCTCTCTCTCCTCCTTTAAGATGTTCCTTAAAACCCACCTCTTTACCTGTCCTAATATCTCCTTATGTGGCTCGATGCATATGTACGTGACAGGAAGTGGATGTGAAGCTGCAACAATCAAGAACCTGAACACCATCCAGGACAAAGCAGTCCGTTCGATCGGCAGCCCATCCCCCGCCTTAAACACCCACTCCCTCCCCCGCCTTAAACACCCGCTCCCTCCCCCGCCTTAAACACCCACTCCCTCCCCCGCCTTAAACACCCGCTCCCTCCCCCGCCTTAAACACCCGCTCCCTCCCCCACCTTAAACACCCGCTCCCTCCCCCACCTTAAACACCCACTCCCTCCCCCACCTTAAACACCCCCTCCCTCCCCCACCTTAAACACCCGCTCCCTCCCCCACCTTAAACACCCGCTCCCTCCCCCACCTTAAACACCCATTCCCTCCCCCACCTTAAACACCCGCTCCCTCCCCCGCCTTAAACACCCGCTCCCTCCCCCGCCTTAAACACCCGCTCCCTCCCCCGCCTTAAACACCCGCTCCCTCCCCCACCTTAAACACCCGCTCCCTCCTCCACCTTAAACACCCACTCCCTCCCCCACCTTAAACACCCGCTCCCTCCCCCACCTTAAACACCCGCTCCCTCCCCCGCCTTAAACACCCGCCCCCTCCCCCGCCTTAAACACCCTCTCCCTCCCCCACCTTAAACACCCGCTCCCTCCCCCACCTTAAACACCCACTCCCTCCCCCACCTTAAACACCCACTCCCTCCCCCACCTTAAACACCCACTCCCTCCCCCACCTTAAACACCCACTCCCTCCCCCACCTTAAACACCCGCTCCCTCCCCCGCCTTAAACACCCGCTCCCTCCCCCGCCTTAAACACCCTCTCCCTCCCCCGCCTTAAACACCCGCTCCCTCCCCCGCCTTAAACACCCGCTCCCTCCCCCGCCTTAAACACCCGCTCCCTCCCCCGCCTTAAACACCCGCTCCCTCCCCCCGCCTTAAACACCCGCTCCCTCCCCCGCCTTAAACACCCTCTCCCTCCCCCGCCTTAAACACCCGCTCCCTCCCCCGCCTTAAACACCCGCTCCCTCCCCCGCCTTAAACACCCGCTCCCTCCCCCACCTTAAACACCCGCTCCCTCCCCCCGCCTCAAACACCCGCTCCCTCCCCCCGCCTCAAACACCCACTCCCTCCCCCTGTGCGCACTGTGTCTGCAGTGTGTCCCATCTGCAGGATGCACTGCAGTAACTCGCCAAGGCTTCTTCGACAGCACCTCCCAAACCCACCACCTCCACCACCTGGAAGGACAAGGGCAGCAGGTGCATGGGAACACCGTCACCTCCAAGTTCCCCTCCGAGTCACACACCATCCCGACTTGGACATATATCGGCCGTTCCTTCATCGTCACTGGGTCCAAATCCTGGAACTCCCGACCGAACAGCACTGTGGGAGAACCTTCACCACACGGACTGCAGTGGTTCAAGAAGAAGGCCCATCACCACCTTCTCAAGGGGCAACTAGGGATGGGCAATAAATGCCGGCCTTGCCAGCGACACCCACATCCCCAGAATGAATTATAAAAACACTCTGTGTACATGAAAACATTACAAGATATTTATGGAGTGAGTCCGTCAGCAGCTGCACACAGACCTGATTCTAACCGGACGGTGTTTTAAGAGGCTGTTTCCAGATGTTGAGGTAATGACTGACTGACCTTGTGACCCTGTCATCAGGGGATGGATTTTTCTATCGACCAGTTTGAATGATAAGGAGTCTCGGGGCCGTCTCCTGTTATTCTCTGTTTCCCGTTCTCTGAATTGCCCACGTTCAGATTTAATTATAAACACAGATAGAGACAGACAGGCAAGGTCATGGGTACAAGGCCCACTCCAGAGACTCGAGTACATAATCCAGGCCGACACGCGCAGTGCAGTACTGAGGGAGTGCAGCACTGTCGGAGGGTCAGTACTGAGGGAGTGCTGCACTGTCAGAGGGTCAGTACTGAGGGAGTGCTGCACCGTCGGAGGGTCAGTACTGAGGGAGTGCTGCACTGTCGGAGGGTCAGTACTGAGGGAGTGCTGCACCGTCGGAGGGTCAGTACTGAGGGAGTGCTGCACTGTCGGAGGGTCAGTACTGAGGGAGTGCTGCACTGTCAGAGGTGCCGTCCTTCAGATGAGACATTAAACCGAGGCCCCGTCTGCCCTCTCAATTTGGCGTAAATGATCCCACGGCCACTATTGGAAGTAGAGATGGGGAGTTCACCCCGGTGTCAAGGTCAATATTAATCCCTCAACCAACATCACTGAAACAGATTATCTGCTCATTATCACATTGCTGTTAATGATACCGGGGCTAAAAGGGTTAAATTATGAGGACAGGTTGCAAAACTTGTTTTGTTTCCCTCGAGTTTGGAAGGTTGAGGGATGATCAAATCGAGGTGATTAAAATGATAAAAAAGGGTTTGATAGAGTCGATAGAGAGAAACTATTTCCTCTGGTGGGAGAGTCCAGAACAAGGGGGAATAATCTTAAAATTAGAGCTCGGCCGTTCAGGGGTGATGTCAGGAAGCATTTCTTCACACAAAGGGGAGTGGGAATCTGGAACTCTCTCCCCCAAAAGGCTGTGGATGCTGGGGGTCAATTGGAGCTTTCAAGACTGAGATCGATAGATTTTTCTTGGGTATCGAGGGATACGGAGCAAAGGCGGGTAAATAGAATTTAGATATAGATCAGCCATGATCTAATTGAATGGCGGAACAGGCTCGAGGGACTGAATGGCCTCCTCCTGTTCCGATGTAACAAGCTCGAGGGGCTGAATGGCCTGGTCCTGTTCCTATATAACAGGTTTGAGGGGCTGAATGGCCTCCTCCTGTTCCGATGTAACAAGCTCGAGGGGCTGAATGGCCTGGTCCTGTTCCTATGTAATTTGAGGGGCTGAATGCCCTCCTGCTTGTTTAATATTTGCTGGAGATTCTCATTCTTTCTCCAGTCAGGTTTCCGTTCTCTTGAAACCTCCCTGTGCTCGGCTCATTACTGAAATGTTTAAACACAAACACCAGGTGCAGAGTTCTGGGTTTTATTAACTTGAACAAACATTCATTTCCACCAGCTCAGATTCTCTGTAATTACATTTCGACGCTTAGAATCCCATCGAGCTCCCTGGGAAGATGTGGACTTAAAACATTGTTCATTTATTAAATTGATTCTGGGGATGTGGGCGTCGCTGGCAAGGCCGGCATTTATTGCCCATCCCTAGTTGCCCTGAGAAGGTGGTGCTGGGCCTTCTTCTTGAACCACTGGGAGCGGGTTTGATACAAACTGAGTGTTTTGCTCGACCACTTCAGAGGGAGGTTAAGGGTCAACCGCGTTGGTGTGGGACTGGAGTCACATATAGGCCCAGACCGGGTAAGGATGGCAGGTTTCCTTCCCTGAAGGACATTAGTGAACCAGTTGGGTTTTTACGACAATCCGACAGTTTCATGGTCACTTTTACTGAGACCAGATTTTTATTTCCAGATTTAAACTGAATAAAAGCATACGGGATTCTGGGCTTTAAAAACAGATGCAGAGAGGACAAAAGCAAGGAGGTTATGCTGAACCTTTATAAATCACTGGTCAGGCCTCAGCTGGAGAATTGTGTCCAATTCTGGGCACCGCACTTTAGGAAGGATGTCAAGGCCTTGGAGAGGGTGCAGAGGAGATTTACTAGAATGGTACCAGGGATGAGGGACTTCCGTTAATGTGGAGAGACTGGAGAAGCTGGGATTGTTCTCCTCAGAGCAGAGAAGGTTAAGGGGAGATTTAATAGAGATGGTCAAAATCATGAAGTGTTTTGATGGAGTAAATAAGGAGAAACTGTTTCCATTGACAGGAGGGTCGGTAACCAGAGGACACAGATTTAAGGTAATTGGCAGAAGAACCAGAGGGGAGATGAGGAGAAATTTTTTAACGCAGCGAGTTGTTCTGATCTGGAATGCGCTGCCTGAAAGGGCGGTGGAAGCAGATTCAATAATAACTTTCAAAAGGGAATTGGAGAAATACTTGAGAGGAAAAAATCACAGAGTTATGGGGAAAGAGCGGGGGAGTGGGATTAATTGGATAGCTCTTTCGAAGAGCCGGTACAGGCACGATGGGCTGAATGGCCTCCTTCTGTGCTGTAAGATTCTACGATTCTATGAATTCAAATTCTCAAACTGCCCATGGTGGGATTTGAACTCACGATCTCTGGATTATTCGGCCAATAACAGGCTTGATGGGCCAGCTGGTCCTTTCCTGCCCGTCATTTCCATGTTTGTCACAAAATCACCACATCACCGGACCCCTTTTCTGGGAGAAATTTCTGGAGAACACGGAACCGAATCACTTGACTCGGCTCAAAGAAGAGAAGCCGACACTTCCCGTTAACATTCACCAGCTGTCGAGACTCGCTGGGATTTTCATAATTGGTGCTCGGATTTAGAAATAATTGGCTGTCAGACTTTTAGCCGAGCGAGTCACACAGACTGTGTTTCTCCAGAAGTAGTGATGTTCCTCCCTTTAAGTCGACAGTTCGAGCAAACCTCACAACACAGGTAGAGAATTCGCTGAGACAAGGATTCCTGGTTAACCACATCCTCCTTCAAACTCATGGACAGTGAGTGAATTTAAAGAGAGCAAAATAGTGAGGTAATCCCATCACTTTATAAATCATTGGTGCGACCGCACGGAGAATAAAGTGTACAGTTCACAGAATACAGTGTACAGTTCATAGAATACTGTGTTCAGCTCTTAGAATACAAAGAACACAAGAACATCAGAAATAGGAGCAGGAGTAGGCCATTCAGCCCCTCGAGCCTCCTCCGCCATTCAATAAGATCATGGCTGATCTTCAACCTCAACTCCACTTTCCTGCCCAATCCCCATATCCTTTGATTCCCCGAGAGTCCAAAAATCTCAGTCTTGAATATTCTCAACGACTCAGTACCACAGTCCTCTGGGGTAGAGAATTCCAAAGATTCACAACCCTCTGAGTGAAGAAATTCCTCCTCATCTCAGTTTTAAATGGCCGACCCCTCATCATGAGCTAATGCCCCCTAGTTCCGGACTCTCCAGCCAGGGGAAACAACCTCTCAGCATCGACCCTGGAAAGCCCCCTCAGAATTTTATATGTTTCAATGAGATCACCTCTCATTCTTCTAAACTCCAGAGAGAATCGGCCCATTCTACTCAATCTCTCCTCATAGGACAACCCTCTCATCCCAGGAATCAATCTAGTGAATCTTCGTTTCACTGCCTCTCAGGCAAGTATATCCTTCTTTAGATAAGGAGACCAAAACTGTACGCAGTTGAGGTGAGGTGAGGTCTCACCAAAGCCCTGTACAATTGTAGTAAGACTTCCTTACTCTTGTACTCCAACTCCCTTGCAATAAAAGCCAACATGCCATTTGCCTTTTGCTTGCTGTTCCGGCATGCAAACGTATTGTGTTTCTTGTACGAGGACATCCAGATCTCTCTGAACACCAACATTTAATAGTTTCCCACCATTTAAAAAGTATTCTGTTTCTCTATTCTTCCAACCAAAGTGAATAATCTCACATTTCCCCACATTATATTTTGTAAGAGGAATACAGTATACAGTTCTTAGAATACCATGTACAGATGTTGGAATACCATGTACAGATGTTGGAATACCATGTACAGATGTTGGAATACCATGTACAGATGTAAGAATACCGTGTACAGTTCTGGTCGTCACAGTATAAAAAGATGTTGCAACAATTGAACGAATACAGAAGTGAACAATCAGAATGATTGAGGGGCTGGAGGGATTGGATTATGAGGAGCAATTATGTAAATTGAGGGAAATTAGGGATGGGCAATAAATGCTGGCCTTGCCAGCGACGCCCACATCCCGTGAACGAATAAAAAAAAAATTGGGAAAGTTCTCACTGGGAAAGAGAAGGTTGAGAGGTGATCTGATTGCTGTGTTCAGGATTCTAAAGGGACTGGATAATGTTTTTTTTAATTCGTTCACGGGATGTGGGCGTCGCTGGCAAGGCCGGCATTTATTGCCCATCCCTAATTGCCCTCGAGAAGGTGGTGGTGAGCCGCCTTCTTGAACCGCTGCAGTCCGTGTGGTGAAGGTTCTCCCACAGTGCTGTTAGGAAGGGAGTTCCAGGATTTTGACCCAGCGACAATGAAGGAACGGCGATATATTTCCAAGTCGGGATGGTGTGTGACTTGGAGGGGAACGTGCAGGTGGTGTTGTTCCCATGCGCCTGCTGCCCTTGTCCTTCTAGGTGGTAGAGGTCGCGGGTTTGGGAGGTGCTGTCGAAGAAGCCTTGGCGAGTTGCTGCAGTGCATCCTGTGGATGGTGCACACTGCAGCCACAGTGCGCTGGTGGATGGGGTGCCAATCAAGTGGGCTGCTTTATCTTGGATGGTGTCAAGCTTCTTGAGTGTTGTTGGAGCTGCACTCATCCAGGCAAGTGGAGAGTATTCCATCACACTCCTGACTTGTGCCTTGTAGATGGTGGAAAGGCTTTGGGGAGTCAGGAGGTGAGTCACTCGCCGCAGAATACCCAGCCTCTGACCTGCTCCCGTAGCCACAGTATTTATATGGCTGGTCCAGTTAAGTTTCTGGTCAATGGTGACCCCCAGGATGTTGATGGTGGGGGATTCGGCGATGGTAATGCCGTTGAATGTCAAGGGGAGGTGGTTAGACTCTCTCTTGTTGGAGATGGTCATTGCCTGGCACTTATCTGGCGCGAATGTTACTTGCCACTTATCAGCCCAAGCCTGGATGTTGTCCAGGTCTTGCTGCATGCGGGCTCGGACTGCTTCATTATCTGAGGGGTTGCGAATGGAACTGAACACTGTGCAGTCATCAGCGAACATCCCCATTTCTGACCTTATGATGGAGGGAAGGTCATTGATGAAGCAGCTGAAGATGGTTGGGCCTAGGACACTGCCCTGAGGAACTCCTGCAGCAATGCCCTGGGGCTGAGATGATTGGCCTCCAACAACCACGACCATCTTCCTTTGTGCTCGGTATGATTCCAGCCATTGGAGAGTTTTCCCCCTGATTCCCATTGACTTCAATTTTACTAGGGCTCCTTGGTGCCACACTCAGTCAAATGCTGCCTTGATGTCAAGGGCAGTCACTCTCACCTCACCTCTGGAATTCAGCTCTTTTGTCCATGATTGGACCAAGGCTGTAATGAGGTCTGGAGCCGAGTGGTCCTGGCGGAACCCAAACTGAGCATCGGTGAGCAGGTTATTGGTGAGTAAGTGCCGCTTGATAGCACTGTCGACGACACCTTCCATCACTTTGCTGATGATTGAGAGTAGACTGATGGGGCGGTAATTGGCCGGATTGGATTTGTCCTGCTTTTTGTGGACAGGACATACCTGGGCAATTTTCCACATTGTCGGGTGGATGCCAGTGTTGTAGCTGTACTGGAACAGCTTGGCTAGAGGCGCAGCTAGTTCTGGAGCACAAGTCTTCAGCACTACAGCTGGGATGTTGTCAGGGCCCATAGCCTTTGCTGTATCCAGTGCACTCAGCCGTTTCTTGATATCACGTGGAGTGAATCGAATTGGCCGAAGACTGGCTTCCGTGATGGTGGGGATATCGGGAGGAGGCTGAGATGGATTATCCACTCGGCACTTCTGGCTGAAGATGGTTGCAAACGCTTCAGCCTTGTCTTTTGCACTCACGTGCTGGACTCCGCCATCATTGAGAATGGGGATGTTTGCAGAGCCTCCTCCTCCCGTTAGTTGTTTAATTGTCCACCACCATTCACGACTGGATGTGGCAGGACTGCAGAGCTTTGATCTGATCCGTTGGTTGTGGAATCACTTAGCTCTGTCTATAGCATGTTGCTTCCGCTGTTTAGCATGCATGTAGTCCTGAGTTGTAGCTTCACCAGGTTGGCACCTCATTTTTAGGTACGCCTGGTGCTGCTCCTGGCATGCTCTTCTACACTCTTCATTGAACCAGGGTTGATCCCCTGGCTTGTTGGTAATGGTAGAGTGAGGAATATGCCAGGCCATGAGGTTACAGATTGTGCTGGAATACAATTCTGCTGCTGCTGATGGCTCACAGCGCCTCATGGATGCCCAGTTTTGAGCTGCTAGATCTGTTCTGAATCTATCCCATTTAGCACGGTGGTAGTGCCACACAACACGTTGGATGGTGTCCTCAGTGCGAAGACGGGATTTCATCTCCACGAGGACTGTGCGGTGGTCACTCCTACCAATACTGTCATGGACAGATGCATTTGCGACAGGTAGATTGGTGAGGACGAGGTCAAGTAAGTCTTTCCCTCGTATTGGTTCGCTCACCACCTGCCGCAGGCCCAGTCTAGCAGCTATGTCCTTCAGGACTCGGCCAGCTCGGTCAGTAGTGGTGCTACCGAGCCACTCTTGGTGATGGACATTGAAGTCCCCCACCCAGAGTACATTTTGTGCCCTTGCTACCCTCAGTGCTTCCTCCAAGTGGTGTTCAACATGGAGGAGGACTGATTCATCAGCTGAGGGAGGACGGTAGGTGGTAATCAGCAGGAGGTTTCCTTGCCCATGTTTGACCTGATGCCATGAGATTTCATGGGGTCCAGAGTCAATGTTGAGGACTCCCAGGGCCACTCCCTCCTGACTGTATATCACTGTACCGCCACCTCTGGTGGGTCTGTCCTGCCGGTGGGACAGGACATACCCAGGGATGGTGATGGAAGAGTCTGGGACGTTGGCTGAAAGATATGATTCTGTGAGTATGGCTATGTCAGGCTGTTGCTTGACTAGTCTGTGGGACAGCTCTCCCAATTTTGGCACAAGTCCCCAGATGTTAGTAAGGAGGACCTTGCAGGGTCGACTGGGCTTGTTGTTTTGCCGTTGTCGTGTCCGGTGCCTTGTGGTCCGATGCCGGGTGGTCCGTCCGGTTTTATTCTTATTATGACTTTTTGTAGCGAGATTTTACAACTGAGTGGCTTGCTCGGCCATTTCAGAGGGCAATTAAGAATCAACCACATTATTGTGGGTCTGGAGTCACATATAGGCCAGACCGGGTAAGGACAGCAGGCTTCCTTCCCAAAAGGACATTAGTGAACCAGATGGGTTTTTACGACAATCCGGTAGTTTCATGGCCATCATTACTGATACTAGTATTTTAATTCCAGATTTTTATTTAATTAATTGAATTTAAATTCACCAGCTGCCGTGGCGGGATTTGAACTCATGACTCTGGATTTTAGTCCAGGCCTCTGGATTACTAGCCCAGTAACATAACCACTATGCTACCGTACCCTATGTCGACCATGACCAGCTGTTTCACCTTGTCCAGAACAGTAGAACCCGAGGACACGGCCTGCGCTCGAAGGGGGTCAATTCAAAACTCATCTGTGGGAACAATATTTCAGTGAGCGAGTGGTCAATCTGTGGAACAGGTTCCCCAGGGAGACGGTGGGAACAGTTAGTATTGATTCACTCAAATACAAATTACATCGATTTCATTCAGAAATAATATTTTGTGATCCAGTATCTGAGTAATTTGAGACATGACGTGTGGTGAGTGTAACAGGCTCGGGAGGAACAGGGGACTTTGGACCTGTGGTTCCCAAAGCTCTCCCCCACTGGGGGTTTTCCTCACCTCATGTCTGGGTCTGTTGGAGACTCATTGATAGAGATTGATTGCTGTGATTGGTCAATAACTCCATTCCCATTGGATCATGTGATTACCAGGATGGTAGAAGGTGAACGAGATCGACCTCGGGCTTTTCCCCTCCAGTAATTCCTATGGACGGCCATCAAACCAATCCCAGACAAACAGAAATACCACATTCTTCTCCCATCTGGCGTGACTCCGTCACACAGCAGACTCCGCACGGTTACAGACACAAAACAATCCAATCATAATAAAGTCAGTCATTGACCGGGAGCCTGAAATTTACACACAGTCACAAACTGTGACGATGGGGAGGTCACGTCCGGAAATAGAGAAATTGCTGAAGCTTCTAACCGTTCGTTTTTTAACAATGTTTACAAAAGAAATGTGGGGAGAAAGGTCAGAATTGGGGTCCAGTTTAAAGGTGAATGTAGATGGGGAAATGTGGAGAGGACATGTTGGGGAGGTTGTTGAAGCTCAAGGGAGATGAGGCTCCTGGATCTGATACGTTTCATCCCAGGGGTCTGAAGGAATCGACACAAACGATTGAGAGTCTTGTGGATATTTTTCAGAGTTGACGAGACTCGGACCAAATCCCAAAGGATCAGAAAATCCCAAATGTGAGTCCCAGAAAGGGACGAGGGATGAACCATCGAATCACAGACCCACAAGCTTTACTTCCAGTGTTGGGAAAGTGTTTGAAAGTATTGGGAGGGATAATATTAGCGTCATCTTGTGAGACATGAGCTAATTCGAGACAATGGGAGGTGATGCTTGACTTATTGATTGGATTTCTTTGAGGAGATGACAGACCGAGTAGATCGGGGGAGACGGTGGATGTTGTCTACCCAGGTTTCAGGAAGACATTTGACAATGTCCCAAATAATAGGCAACAACATAAGGTCCAAGCCCACGGGACAGATGGGAATGGATTAAACTGGATTGGGATATGATTGGAAGATAATGAGTAGTGGGGGATGGGCAGGTCTCTGATTGGCCGACAGTTACCAGGGGAGTGTCACAAGGTTCAGTGTCGGGCCGCTGTTTATAATTTTTATAAATGATTTCGAGGAAGGAATTGTGTCCAAATTTTCAGACGATACCAACTTGGGAGCAGTGGAAAATGATGAATATCAATGGGAACAAATTCAAAAGGATCTTGACAAGTTCGATCAATGGGCGGAGAAATGGCAAATCCAGTTTAATACAGAGAAATGTAAGGTCATGAGATTGGGCAGAGGGAAGGTTGATGTGGATTATGTGCTAAATGGGAATGTACTTGAGGTGTTGGAGCAGGAGAGAGATCTCGGGGTCTGAGTGGACAGGTCACTGAAACCATCAGCACAATGTTCCCAGGCTGTTAAACAAACAATCAGAATATTGGGGGTCACAGTAAGGGGTTATACTGGTTCAGTGGGTCCGTGAAGCTTTGGGACATCCTGAAGTCCTGAAAGGTGCGAAAGAAATACAAGTCTGTCTGTCTGTCTGTCTTTTCTTTCACAGCCCTGCAAATTTTTCCTTTTCAAGTATTTATCCAATTTCCTTTTGAGAGTTATTATTGAATCTGCTTCCACCGCCCTTTCAGGCAGCACATTCCAGATCAGAACAACTCGCTGCATAAAAAAATTCTCATCTCCCCCTGGCTTTTTTGCCAATTCCCTTAAATCTGTGTCCTCTGGTTACCGACCCTCCCACCACTGGAAACAGTTTCTCCTTATTTACTCCATCAAAACCCATCTTAATATTAAATCTCCCCTTAACCTTCTCTGCTCTGAGGAGAACAATCCCAGCTTCTCCAGTCTCTCCCCACACCTGAAGTCCCTCATCCCCGGTCCCATTCTATCAGAGACGGGGATTTTAACTCAGGAGGCGAGTGTTTGGCCCGTTTTGCTGGGGTTGAATTTCAGCCCCAATTGGGGCTGGTTTCCGATGGTCCTGTTTTCCTGCTCTCGGACACTTTTTAATTCCTCTCTCAGTATTTACCCAGTGACCTTTTCAACACTATAAATGATTCAGTATCGATCAGCACTTGTGGCAAAGCTTCCCACATTCAGATTTCAATCATCAGTGATTTTAATTCTGATTTTAAAATTTTCTTCCTCTTCTTCAAATCCATGGCCTGACCCCTCCCGATCTCTGTAACCCCCTCCAGCCCGACACCCCTCCCTATCTCTGTAACCTCCTCCAAACCTACACCCCTCCCTATCTCTGTAACCTCCTCCAGCCCTACACCCCTCCCGATCTCTGTAACCCCCTCCAGCCCCAAACCCCTCCCTATCTCTGTAACCCCCTCCAGCCCTACACCCCTCCCTATCTCTGTCACCCCCTCCAGCCCTACACCCCTCCCTATCTATGTAACCCCCTCCAGCCCTACACCCCTCCCTATCTCTGTCACCCCCTCCAGCCCTACACCCCTCCCTAACTCTGTAACCCCCTCCAGCCCTACACCCCTCCCTATCTCTGTAACCCCCTCCAGCCCTACACCCCTCCCTATCTCTGTAACCTCCTCCAGCCCTACACCCCTCCCTATCTCTGTAACCCCCTCCAGCCCTACACCCCTCCCTATCTCTGTAACCCCCTCCAGCCCTACACCCCTCCCTATCTCTGTCACCCCCTCCAGCCCTACACCCCTCCCTACCTCTGTAACCCCCTCCAGCCCTACACCCCTCCCTATCTCTGTAACCTCGTCCAGCCCTACAAATCCCTCCCTATCTCTGTAACCCCCTCCAGCCCGACACCCCTCCCTATCTCTGTAACCTCCTCCAGCCCTACACCCCTCCCTATCTCTGTAACCCCCTCCAGTCCTACACCCTTCCCTATCTCTGTAACCTCCTCCAGCCCGACACCCCTCCCTATCTCTGTAACCCCCTCCAGCCCGACACCCCTCCCTATCTCTGTAACCCCCTCCAGCCCCAAACCCCTCCCTATCTCTGTAACCCCCTCCAGCCCTACACCCCTCCCTATCTCTGTCACCCCCTCCAGCCCTACACCCCTCCCTATCTCTGTCACCCCCTCCAGCCCTACACCCCTCCCCATCTCTGTAACCCCCTCCAGCCCTACACCCCTCCCTATCTCTGTAACCTCCTCCAGCCCTACACCCTTCCCTATCTCTGTAACCTCCTCCAGCCCTACACCCCTCCCTATCTCTGTAACCTCCTCCATCCCTACACCCCTCCCTATCTCTGTAACCCCCTCCA
The DNA here is from genome assembly GCF_035084215.1 of Heptranchias perlo. NCBI lineage: Eukaryota > Metazoa > Chordata > Chondrichthyes > Hexanchiformes > Hexanchidae > Heptranchias > Heptranchias perlo. Next base: position 17,412 of record NW_027139077.1, on the reverse strand, counting down.
GCCCTACACCCCTCCCTATCTCTGTAACCCCCTCCAGCCCTACACCCCTCCCTATCTCTGTCACCCCCTCCAGCCCTACACCCCTCCCTATCTCTGTAACCCCCTCCAGTCCGACACCCCTCCCTATCTCTGTCACCCCCTCCAGCCCTACACCCCTCCCGATCTCTGTAACCCCCTCCAGCCCCAAACCCCTCCCTATCTCTGTAACCCCCTCCAGCCCTACACCCCTCCCTATCTCTGTCACCCCCTCCAGCCCTACACCCCTCCCTATCTATGTAACCCCCTCCAGCCCTACACCCCTCCCTATCTCTGTCACCCCCTCCAGCCCTAATTTAAGGGTTAAGTCATGGCAGGAGATCCCAGCGCCGTGTCATGTTCCTCTTGTGGGATGTGGGAATTCAGGGCTCCTTCCTGTATCCCTGATTCCTTCACCTGCGGGAAGTGTGTCCAGCTGCAGCTATTGTTTGACCGCTTGACGGCTCTGGAGCTGCGGATGGACTCACTTTGGAGCATCCGCGATGCTGAGAAAGTCGTGGATAGCACGTTCAGTGAGTTGGTCACACCGCAGATAAAAATTACTGAGGGAGATAGTGAATGGGTGACCAACAGACAGAGGAAGAGTAGGAAGGCAGTGCAGGGGTCCCCTGCGGTCATCTCCCTCCAAAACAGGTATACCGTTTTGGATACTGTTGGCGGAGATGGCTCACCAGGGGAAGGTGGCAGTGGCCAGGTTCATGGCACCGTGGCTGGCTCTGCTGCACAGGAGGGCAGGAAAAAGAGTGGCAGAGCTATAGTGATAGGGGACTCGATTGTAAGGGGAATAGACAGGCGTTTCTGCGGACGCAACCGAGACTCCAGGATGGTATGTTGCCTCCCTGGTGCAAGGGTCAAGGATGTCTCGGAGCGGCTGCAGGACATTCTGGAGGGGGAGGGTGAACAGCCAGTTGTCGTGGTGCATATAGGCACCAACGATATAGGTAAAAAACAGGATGAGGTCCTACAAGCTGAATTTAGGGAGTTAGGAGTTAAACTAAAGAGTAGGACCTCAAAGGTAGTAATCTCAGGATTGCTACCAGTGCCACGGGCTAGTCAGAGTAGGAATGACAGGATAGCTAAGATGAATACGTGGCTTGAGAGATGGTGCAAGAGGGAGGGATTCAAATTCCTGGGCCATTGGAACCGGTTCTGGGGGAGGTGGGACCAGTACAAATTGGACGGTCTGCATCTGGGCAGGACTGGAACCAATGTCCTAGGGGGAGTGTTTGCTAGTGCTGTTGGGGAGGGTTTAAACTAATGTGGCAGGGGGATGGGAACCGATGCAGGAAGTCAGTGGGAAATAAAGTGGTGACAGAAACAAAAGGCAGTAAGGGAGAGTGTACAGAACATGACCGGACAGATGGTCTGAGAAAGCAGGGCAAAGACCAAGGGAAGACTAGATTAAACTGCATTTATTTCAATGCAAGAAGTCTGATGGGCAAGGCAGATGAACTCAGGGCATGGATGGGTACATGGGACTGGGATGTTATAGCTATTACTGAAACATGGCTAAGGGAGGGGCAGGACTGGCAGCTCAATGTTCCAGGGTACAGATGCTATAGGAAAGATAGAGCAGGAGGTAAGAGAGGAGGGGGAGTTGCGTTCTTGATTAGGGAGAACATCACGGCAGTAGTGAGAGGGGATATATCCGAGGGTTCGCCCACTGAGTCCATATGGGTAGAACTGAAAAATAAGAAGGGAGAGATCACTTTGATAGGATTGTACTACAGACCCCCAAATAGTCAACGGGAAATTGAGGAGCAAATATGTAAGGAGATTACAGACAGCTGCAAGAAAAATAGGGTGGTAATAGTAGGGGACTTTAACTTTCCCAACATTGACTGGGACAGCCATAGCATTAGGGGCTTGGATGGAGAGAAATTTGTTGAGTGTATTCAGGAGGAATTTCTCATTCAGTATGTGGATGGCCCGACTAGAGAGGGGGCAAAACTTGACCTACTCTTGGGAAATAAGGAAGGGCAGGTGACAGAAGTGTTAGTGAGGGATCACTTTGGGACCAGTGATCATAATTCCATTAGTTTTAAGATAGCTATGGAGAAGGATAGGTCTGGCCCAAAAGTTAAAATTCTAAATTGGGGAAAGGCCAATTTTGATGGTATTAGACAGGAACTTTCAGAAGTTGATTGGGAGAGTCTGTTGGCAGGCAAAGGGACGTCTGGTAAGTGGGAGGCTTTCAAAAGTGTGTTAACCAGGGTTCAGTGTAAGCACATTCCTTATAAAGTGAAGGGCAAGGCTGGTAGAAGTAGGGAACCTTGGATGACTCGGGAGATTGAGGCACTAGTCAAAAATAAGAAGGAGGCATATGACATGCATAGGCAGCTGGGATCAAGTGGATCCCTTGAAGAGTATAGAGATTGCCGGAGTAGAGTTAAGAGAGAAATCAGGAGGGCAAAAAGGGGATATGAGATTGCTTTGGCAGATCAGGCAAAGGTGAATCCAAAGAGCTTCTACAAATACATAAAGGGCAAAAGGGTAACTAGGGAGAGAGTAGGGCCTCTTAAGGATCAACAAGGTCATCTATGTGCGGAACCACAAGAGATGGGTGAGATCCTGAATGAATATTTCACATCGGTATTTACGGTTGAGAAAGGCATGGATGTTAGGGAACTTGGGGAAATAAATAGTGATGTCTTGAGGAGTGTACATATTACAGAGAGGGAGGTGCTGGAAGTCTTAACGCGCATCAAGGTAGATAAATCTCCGGGACCTGATGAAATGTATCCCAGGACGTTATGGGAGGTAAGGGAGGAAATTGCGGGTCCCCTAGCAGAGATATTTGAATCATCCACCGCTACAGGTGAGGTGCCTGAAGATTGGAGGGTAGCAAATGTTGTGCCTTTGTTTAAGAAGGGCGGCAGGGAAAAGCCTGGGAACTACAGACCAGTGAGCCTGACATCTGTAGTGGGTAAGTTGTTAGAGGGTATTCTGAGGGACAGAATCTACAGGCATTTGGAGAGGCAGGGACTAATTAGGAACAGTCAGCATGGTTTTGTGAGAGGAAAATCATGTCTCACGAATTTGATTGAGTTTTTTGAAGGGGTAACCAAGAAGATAGATGAGGGCTGTGCAGTAGACGTGGTCTACATGGACTTCAGCAAAGCATTTGACAAGGTACCGCATGGTAGGTTGTTACATAAGGTTAAATCTCATGGGATCCAAGGTGAGGTAGCCAATTGGATACAAAATTGGCTTGACGACAGAAGACAGAGGGTGGTTGTCGAGGGTTGTTTTTCAAACTGGATGCCTGTGTCCAGCGGTGTGCCTCAGGGATCGGTGCTGGGTCCGCTGTTATTTGTTATTTATATTAATGATTTGGATGAGAATTTAGGAGGCATGGTTAGTAAGTTTGCAGATGACACCAAGATTGGTGGCATTGTCGACAGTGAAGAAGGTTATCTAGGATTGCAACGGGATCTTGATAAATTGGGCCAGTGGGCCGATGAATGGCAGATGGAGTTTAATTTAGATAAATGTGAGGTGATGCATTTTGGTAGATCGAATCGGGCCAGGACCTACTCCGTTAATGGTAGGGCGTTGGGGAGAGTTATAGAACAAAGAGATCTAGGAGTACAGGTTCATAGCTCCTTGAAAGTGGAGTCACAGGTGGATAGGGTGGTGAAGAAGGCATTCAGCATGCTTGGTTTCATTGGTCAGAACATTGAATGCAGGAGTTGGGATGTCTTGTTGAAGTTGTACAGGGCATTGGTGAGGCCACACTTGGAGTACTGTGTACAGTTCTGGTCACCCTATTATAGAAAGGATATTATTAAACTAGAAAGAGTGCAGAAAAGATTTACTAGGATGCTACCGGGACTTGATGGTTTGACTTACAGGGAGAGGTTAGACAGACTGGGACTTTATTCCCTGGAGAGTAGGAGGTTAAGGGGTGATCTTATAGAAGTCTATAAAATAATGAGGGGCATAGATAAGGTCGATAGTCAAAATCTTTTCCCAAAGGTAGGGGAGTCTATAACGAGGGGGCACAGATTTAAGGTGAGAGGGGAGAGATACAAAAGGATCCAGAGGGGCAATTTTTTCACTCAAAGGGTGGTGAGTGTCTGGAACGAGCTGCCAGAGGCAGTAGTAGAGGCGGGTACAATTTTGTCTTTTATAAAGCATTTGGACAGTTACATGGGGAAGATGGGTATAGAGGGATATGGGCCAAGTGCAGGCAATTGGGACTAGCTTAGTGGTATAAACTGGGCGACATGGACATGTTGGGCCGAAGGGCCTGTTTCCATGTTGTAACTTCTATGATTCTATGATTCTATGAACCCCCTCCAGCCCGACACCCCTCCCTATCTCTGTAACCCCCTCCAGCCCTACACCCCTCCCTATCTCTGTGACCCGCTCCAGCCCTACAAATCCCTCCCTATCTCTGTAACCCCCTCCAGCCCGACACCCCTCCCTATCTCTGTAACCTCCTCCAGCCCGACACCCCTCCCTATCTCTGTGACCCGCTCCAGCCCTACAAATCCCTCCCTATCTCTGTAACCCCCTCCAGCCCCACACCCCTCCCTATCTCTGTAACCTCCTCCAGCCCGACACCCCTCCCTATCTCTGGAACCCCCTCCAGCCCTACACCCCTCCCTATCTCTGTAACCCACTCGAGCACTACACCCCTCCCTATCTCTGTAACCTCCTCCAGCCTTTGACCCTCCGAGATCTCTGCGCTCCTCCAATTCTGGCCTCTTGTCCATCCCCGATTTCCTTCCTCTGTGATCTTTTGCTTTGTAGCACAAGAAACACTCAAATCAATTAGCAAATTGGCTCTAAAGTGGAATTGGAGACGATGACATTGATCTGGTGCCAGAGATTAATCAAATTGGGGATTAGAGAGCCTGGGGAATATTCTATTTTCAACACCAAGATCGGTGGGAATTAACTGATGCCTTTTGGTCGGGAAGAACTAAATAAACAATCTTATCGGCTCCATCACCGAGACCGCCGACTTCCACCTCCGTAACATTGCCCATCTCGTAAACTTCAGCTCATCCAAAACTCTGCTGCCCGAATCCTAACTCGCACCAAGTCCCGTTCACCCATCACCCCTGGGCTCGCTGACCGACATCGACTCCCGGTCCAGCAACGTCTCGGTTTTAAAATTCTCTTCCTCTTGTTCAAATCCCTCCATGGCCTCGTCCCTCCCCATCTCTGTAACCTCCTCCAGCCCTGCACCCCTCCCTATCTCTGTAACCCCCTCCAGCCCTACACCCCTCCCTATCTCTGTAACCTCCTCCAGCCCTACACCCCTCCCTATCTCTGTAACCTCCTCCAGCCCAACACCCCTCCCTATCTCTGTAACCTCCTCCAGCCCCACACCCCTCCCTATCTCTGGGACCTCCTCCAGCCCTACACCCCTCCCTATCTCTGTAACCTCCTCCAGCCCTACACCCATCCCAATCTCTGTGACCCCCTCCAGCCCTACACCCCTCCCTATCTCTGTAACCTCCTCCAGCCCTACACCCCTCCCTATCTCTGGAACCTCATCCAGCCCTACAACCCTCCGAGATCTCTGCACTCCTCCAATTCTGGCCTCTTGTCCATCCTCCACTCCCTTCGCCCCACCATTGGCGGCCGTGTCTTCAGCTGTCTGGACCCTAAGCTCTGGAATTCCCTCCCTAAACCTCTCCCCCTCTCTCTCCTCCTTTAAGACCTCCTTAAAACCTACCTCTTTGACCAAGCTTTTGGTCACCTGACCTAATATCTCCTTCTTTGGCTCGGTGTCAATTTTTGTCTGATTTACACTCCTGTGAAGCACCTTGGGATGTTTTACTACGTTAAAGGCGCTATATAAATGCAGGTTGTTGTTGTTGTGAGTGGAAAGAAACCCTGAAAATGCAGGAGGGAAAGGGTGAGCCCAGACATTATCCCGTCTCCTTTTCACACACGTTTATCGACCCGCGAACCAAATCGAACTGAAGGTGGACTCTGGGCACGAGGTCAGCGGGAGGTCGAAGGGTGAACGGGCAGAGAACGGGCCGTGTATTAACAAGCAAACGGCAGGCAGTCCTGCTTCTGTCCACAGCCCCACTCCTCAATGCTGACCCACAGGGGAATAAACCCAGCAACAAAGGATCATCACTCCTTTAAAGTGGAAACCTGGCCCGGTTTAAAGAGGAAGCTCATCTCATTTACATTTTAAACACAATCCACTGAAATGGAAAGTGGATTTAATTCATCCCATTTCATTTTGACTCAAACATTCAGTTTGTGAATTAATGGGATTGAGTTTCTGCTTTTTGTTGGGAAGTGTTGTGAGATTGAATCAGTCCCTCCTCCGATCTCCCATCTCCTTTGTTAAACAGTGTTAGTGACCGACTGCTTCTCATCTCCTTTCTGTGTGAGTGAGTGAGCTGGACGTGTATTGAAGGGGAGGAGAGACAGGGACAGGGTGACAGGGAGATAACTCGACCTTCCAACTCCTGCCTGGACTGAGCCTTCGACACAACAGTCAGGGTTTCTGTTGGGAAAAGCTGTCTGTTTAGAGAAGGTTGTGAGAGGGAGGGAAAAATATAACTGGGGGAGTGAGTCTAACAACAGGCCCCACAGTGTGTCCCTCAGTCCAGGGGGAGTGAACAATATAACTGGGGGAGTGAGTCTAACAACAGGCCCCACAGTGTGTCCCTCAGTCCAGGGGGAGTGAACAATATAACTGGGGGAGTGAGTCTAACAACAGGCCCCACAGTGTGTCCCTCAGTCCAGGGGGAGTGAACAATATAACTGGGGGAGTGAGTCTAACAACAGGCCCCACAGTGTGTCCCTCAGTCCAGGGGGAGTGAACAATATAACTGGGGGAGTGAGTCTAACAACAGGCCCCACAGTGTGTCCCTCAGTCCAGGGGGAGGGAAAAATATAACTGGGGGAGTGAGTCTAACAACAGGCCCCACAGTGTGTCCCTCAGTCCAGGGGGAGTGAACAATATAACTGGGGGAGTGAGTCTAACAACAGGCCCCACAGTGTGTCCCTCAGTCCAGGGGGAGGGAAAAATATAACTGGGGGAGTGAGTCTAACAACAGGGCCCACAGTGTGTCCCTCAGTCCAGGGGGAGTGAACAATATAACTGGGGGAGTGAGTCTAACAACAGGGCCCACAGTGTGTCCCTCAGTCCAGGGGGAGTGAACAATATAACTGGGGGAGTGAGTCTAACAACAGGCCCCACAGTGTGTCCCTCAGTCCAGGGGGAGTGAACAATATAACTGGGGGAGTGAGTCTAACAACAGGCCCCACAATGTGTCCCTCAGTCCATAGAATCACAGAGTCATGCAGCACAAAATGAGGCCATTCGGCCCATCGTGCCTGTGCCGGCTCTTTGAAAGATCTATCCAATTAGTCCCACTCCCCCTGCTCTTTCCCCATAACCCTGCAAGTTTTCCCTTTTCACGTATTGATCCAATTCCCTTTTGAAAGTTATTATTGAATCTGCTTCCACTGCCGCATTCCAGATCAGAACAACTCGCTGCGTAAAAAAATTCTCCTTATCTCCGATCTGGATTTTTCACCAATTCCCATAAATCTGTGTCCTCTGGTTACCGACCCTCCTGCCACTGGAAACAGTTTCTCCTTATTTACTCCATCAAAACCCTTTCCGGGGGCAGGGGTTTCTGGGGAAGGGCGAAATACTGCAGTGGTCTTTGGGAGGGGGTCGGGGGTGAGTCAGGGTGGGTCTGGTGGGGTTTGATGGGAGGACAGTAGGTTGGGGTGGGTCTGGTGGGGTTCAGTGCGGGGGGTCCTCTGATGCGGGGTCCGGGAGGGTCAGATATCAATGGTTCAGGGAAGGTCTCCAAAAATTATACTCAAACTGATCTTTTTTTAATTATTCGTTCATGGGATGTGGGCGTCGCTGGCGAGGCCGGCATTTATTGCCCATCCCTAATTGCCCTTGAGAAGGTGGTGGTGAGCCGCCTTCTTGAACCGCTGCAGTCCGTGTGGTGAAGGTTCTCCCACAGTGCTGTTAGGAAGGGAGTTCCAGGATTTTGACCCAGCGACGATGAAGGAACGGCGATATATTTCCAAGTCGGGATGGTGTGTGACTTGGAGGGGAACATGCAGGTGGTGTTGTTCCCATGTGCCTGCTGTTCTTGTCCTTCTAGGTGGTGGAGGTCGCGGGTTTGGGAGGTGCTGTCGAAGAAGCCTTGGCGAGTTGCTGCAGTGCATCCTGTGGATGGTACATACTGCAGCCACGGTGCGCCGGTGGTGAAGGGAGTGAATGTTTAGGGTGGTGGATAGGGTGCCAATCAAGCGGGCTGCTTTGTCCTGGATGGTGTCGAGCTTCTTAAGTGTTGTTGGAGCTGCACTCATCCAGGCAAGTGGAGAGTATTCCATCACACTCCTGACTTGTGCTTTGTAGATGGTGGAAAGGCTTTGGGGAGTCAGGAGGTGAGTCACTCGCCACAGAATACCCAGCCTCTGACCTGCTCTAGTAGCCACAGTATTTATATGGCTGGTCCAGTTAAGTTTCTAGTCAATGGTGACCCCCAGGATGTTGATGGTGGGGGATTCGGCGATGTTAATGCCGTTGAATGTCAAGGGGATGTGGTTAGACTCTCTCTTGTTGGAGATGGTCATTGCCTGGCACTTGTCTGGCGCGAATGTTACTTGCCACTTATGAGCCCAAGCCTGGATGTTGTCCAGGTCTTGCTGCATGCGGGCACGGACTGCTCGGACTGAAACATGGGCACACTGACAGTGCACCTTCGGGGCTTAATGGGTCAAATTATGAGGACAGGTTGCATGAACCAGGCTTGTATTCCCTCAAGTTTAGAAGATTGAGGGGAGATCTGATCGAGGTGTTTAAAATGATAAAGGGAATCGATAGGGTAGATAGAGAGAAACTATTTCCTCTGGTGGGCGAGTCCAGAACAAGGGGGAATAATCTTAAAATTAGAGCTCGGCCGTTCAGGGGTGATGTCAGGAAGCATTTCTTCACACAAAGGGGAGTGGAAATCTGGAACTCTCTCCCCCAAAAGGCTGTGGATGCTGGGGGTCAATTGGAGCTTTCAAGACTGAGATCGATAGATTTTTGTTGGGTATCGAGGGATACGGAGCAAAGGCGGGTAAATAGGGTTAAGATACAATTGAATGGTGGAACAGGCTCGAGGGGCTGAATGGCCTCCTGCTGTTCCGATGTCCCCGACAGTGTTTGCTTCACTCACCAATACTCCCCTCCCGTATCCTCACACTGTCCCCTCAGTATTTCAATCAAACCTCAACCATGTTTTGTTCTCTGGAGAAGCAACTTTACATCAATTATGAACAGACTTTCCGGGGAGAGAAGGTGAGCGATATAATCAGTAACAAGGCCATGGATTCAGTTGGTCAGCTGACATTGAACATCATGTCCTGGAGATGCTGAAATATTGATCGTAACCCCTTCATTCTGCTGTCGAGAGACTTTGGTAAAATTAGTGATATTGCGGGAAGTGGAGCCCAGAATGTGAGTCAGACTGGGTGAAACCGCGGCCTTTGATATAAATATAGCCCATTATCTGAACTCGAACCTGAGCTCCCACACTTTAGAGAAACACGTCCATCATTGGCTCTTTGTTCAGTCTGATTTTACAGCTCACAGGAAAAGATTTAAAAAATGCAGAGATTTAAAAACCTGGGCCCCGATATTAAAGGGCCTCTCGGCCCCCAGACTGGAGTCACAAATAGGCCCAGACCGGGTAAGGACGGCAGGTTTCCTTCCCTCAAGGACATTAATGAACCAGTTGGGTTTTTACGACAATCCGACAGTTTCATGGTCACTTTTACTGAGACCAGATTTTTATTTCCAGATTTTTAAAACTGAACTCAAATTCTCAAACTGTCCTGGTGGGATTTGAAGTTACATTCTCTGATTCCTCGTCCTGTAACAGAACCTCGACACCACTGGATCCAAACATTATATCACCACAACAACAACCTGCATTTATATAGTGCCTTTAATGGAGTAAAACTTCCCAAAGCCCTCCACAGGAGCGATTATCAAACAAAAATTGACACCCATGTCATAGAAGGAGATATTCGGACAGGTGACCAAAAGCTTGGTCAAAGAGGTAAGTTTTGAGGAGTGTCTTAAAGGAGGAGAGAGAGGTGGAGAGACGGAGAGGTCGAGGGAGGGAATTCCAGAGCTCAGGGCCCAGGCAGCTGAAGGCACGGCCGCCAATGGGGGAGTGAAGAAAATTGGGGATGGACAAAAGGCCAGAATTGGAGGAGCGCAGAGATCTCGGAGGGTTGTCGGGTTGGGGGAGGTTAAAGAGATCTCGGAGGGTTGTAGGGTTGGGGGAGGTTACAGAGATCTCGGAGGGTTGTAGGGTTGGGGGAGGTTACAGAGATCTCGGAGGGTTGTAGGGTTGGGGGAGGTTACAGAGATCTCGGAGGGTTGTAGGGTTGGGGGAGGTTACAGAGATCTCGGAGGGTTGTAGGGTTGACGAGGTTACAGAGATCTCGGAGGGTTGTAGGGTTGGGGAGGTTACAGAGATCTCGGAGGGTTGTAGGGTTGATGAGGTTACAGAGATCTCGGAAGGTTGTAGGGTTGGGGGAGGTTACAGAGATCTCGGAGGGTTGTAGGGTTGGGGGAGGTTACAGAGATCTCGGAGGGTTGTAGGGTTGACGAGGTTACAGAGATCTCGGAGGGTTGTAGGGTTGACGAGGTTACAGAGATCTCGGAGGGTTGTAGGGTTGGGGGAGGTTACAGAGATCTCGGAGGGTTGTAGGGTTGACGAGGTTACAGAGATCTCGGAGGGTTGTAGGGTTGACGAGGTTACAGAGATCTCGGAGGGTTGTAGGGTTGACGAGGTTACAGAGATCTCGGAGGGTTGTAGGGTTGATGAGGTTACAGAGATCTCGGAGGGTTGTAGGGTTGATGAGGTTACAGAGATCTCGGAGGGTTGTAGGGTTGGGGGGAGGTTACAGAGATCTCGGAGGGTTGTAGGGTTGACGAGGTTACAGAGCTAGGGAGGGGAGAGGCCATGGAGGGATTTGAACACGAGGATGAGAATTTTAAAATCTGCAGCATCTGTGCAGGAATTGCTGTCTTTGCACCAACTCTACAGCCAGAGTCTGAATCCATTCTCACCCTGCAGTCTTTCCGTCTCACTCACCCACTCACATTGAATACTGAATCAGAGAACAGAATCAGAGAACAGAAGTTCAGGAGAGGGAACAGATTGGGAGAGAAGGAGCGAGGACACGAGTAAAAAACACAGTTACAGAATAAAAAATATACAAACTACGAGATACCGGCCGAACAACAAGGCTCCGTTTCTCAGGCGTAAACCGGCCAACTAAGGTCCCAATATGGCGGCAGGAAGTTAATATTTATCCTCAAACAACATCATTAAATCAGATTATCGGGTCATTTCTCACATTGCTGTTTGTGGGATCTTGCTGTGCACAAATTGGCTGCTGCATTTCCAACATGACAACAGTGACTAAACTTCAAAATGTACCTCATTGGCTGTAAAGCGATTTGGGACGTCCTGAGGATGTGAAAGGCGCTATAGAAATGGAAGATCTTTGTTTCTTTCTTCACAGCCAATGAAGGACTTTTTTTGACCAGATCATCTGTTTTTGATGTTGGTTGAGGGATAAATATTGCCCAGGACACCGGGGAGAACTCCCCTACTCTTCCTCAAAATAGTAACCCTGGGATCGTTCACGCCCACCCGAGAGGGCAGATGGGATCTGGGTTTAACGTCTCATCCAAAAGACGGCACCTCCGACAGTGCAGCACTCGCTCAGTACTGACCCTCCAACAGTGCAGCACTCCCTCAGTACTGACCCTCCGACAGTGCAGCACTCCCTCACTACTGACCCTCCGACAGTGCAGCACTCCCTCACTACTGACCCTCCGACAGTGCAGCACTCCCTCAGTACTGACCCTCCGACAGTGCAGCACTCCCTCAGTACTGACTCTCCGACAGTGCAATACTCCCTCAGTACTGACCCTCCGACAGTGCAATACTCCGGGTGGGAGGAGGCTCGTGTGGAGCATAAACACCAGTATCGACCAGTTGGGCCGAATGGCCTGTTTCTGTGCTGTACATTCTCTGTAATTCTATGTAATGACTCACTTTGATAAAGGCCATTCAGTGACCGTCCATTCCCAGCGTGACACACAACAGAGACTGGGTGTGAAAGGCTTCTACTCACCAGCGTGCAGTACATCTCCGGGGTCTCTCCACACGTACTGTTGGGGGGATCCAACCTCACCCTCAGGAACCTGCTGACCAGCTCCGCCTCGGGCTGGCAGGCCATGTAATCCCAACTCCTCCCCTGGTCCCAGTGAATCTGAGTCTTACACAGGTCATAGTGACCCCAGGACGGGAAGTGCTGTGTGGAGACAGACAGGGCTGTCCAAAGGGCCTGAAGGGGCAACAAACCGGACAGACGCATCGTTCCGACTGGACCCCGCTCAGAGAGGGGGTGATCTCGGTCTGTCTGGGGGTGATTCAGGGGGTCTCCACTCCGAGGTCTGGTGTGAACGTTCTGTGACGATCCGACTTTGACTGGACACTGATTCCAGATGTTTTTCCCCAGCGGTGTTTGCAGATATTCCAGGTGTTGGGGTTCCAGCTGTTTTTCCCAGCTGTGTTTGCGAACGTGTCAGGTGTTAGGATTCCAGCTGTTTTTTCCACAGCGGTGTTTGCAGATGTTCCAGGTGTTGGGGTTCCAGCTGTTTTTCCCAGCTGTGTTTGCGAACGTGTCAGGTGTTAGGATTCCAGCTGTTTTTCCACAGCGGTGTTTGCAGATGTTCCAGGTGTCAGGATTCCAGCTGTTTTTCCACAGCGGTGTTTGCAGATGTTCCAGGTGTCAGGATTCCAGCTGTTTTTCCACAGCGGTGTTTGCAGATGTTCCAGGTGTCAGGATTCCAGCTGTTTTTCCACAGCGGTGTTTGCAGATATTCTAGGTGTTGGGATTCCAGCTGTTTTTCCACAGCTGTGTTTGCAGATGTTCCAGGTGTTTGAATTCCAGCTGTTTTCCCCCAGCTGTTCTCTGTGTCAGACAGTTGTCCTTATTCGCTGATCAGTCAGTACTGGGACCCAATGTGATGACTGTGTCCTGACAAGACTCTCTCTCCCATTGATCATCTCCTCCTTCTGACATCAGCTCCCTGTTGGGAGAGAAATAAAATCAATGGATTTTGGACCAGGTTCTGCTCCTGACCTTCGAGCCCAATCCTCAGACTCACACTGCCCATTAACAGCCAATCCCCGCACTCTGACTAATCCAATCCGAGTGCCTGGATTTGAGATTTTATCTCGATTTCGATGAGATGAAGATTTCAACTCAACTCCCAGGATTCTGATCGAGATAAAAATAAATCTTGTAAAGGGATTTTCCCGTTAAATCTCGGCCACTATTGAAAAGCTCACTGATTAAATAGAACACACTGGAGTTTGAGGGATTAAGGATATTATTCATTATCTGATTATAAACACACTGATTTACTGCAACATTCAGAAATTACAGACAATCAAAAGATCCTTTCAGACAACACCAGGTCCAGACTCTGGATCCCTGATCATCAGGACCACACTGCCCAGAATCAATCGTTACCGCCTTTTATTCGTTTTAATATAAACCAATAACTGCAGACACTGAGAACCAGTGAGTGTGACGGAGCCGGGTCACCTATTGGCTGGAGTGAGGATTAAAGTGAAACAGCTTTGTTTAATTTTAAAATGTGAGAGTCTCCAGCCCTTCAATTCAATGACAAGGAATCGAGGTTCCCACTCAAACACTTTCTATTGGCTCTCTCTGTGGAGGACTTTGTTTGAGCAGCTTTGGGCCTTTCACATCCTCAGGACGTCCCAAAGCGTTTACAGCCAATGAAATACTTTATTGAAGTGTAGTCACTGTTGTAATGTGGGAAACGCGGCAGCCAATTTGTGCACAGCAAGATCCCACAAACAGCAATGAGATAAATGACCAGATAATCTGTTTCTTCACAATGTTGGTTGAGGGATAAATATTGGCCAGGACACCGGGGAGAACTCCCCTGCTCTCTTAAAAATAGTGCCATGGAATCATCGATATCAACCTGAGAGGGCAGACGGGGTCCTCGGTTTAACATCTCATCCGAAAAACGGCACCTCCAACAGTGCAGCACTCCCTCAGGACTGACCCTCCGACAGTGCAGCACTCCCTCAGTACTGACCCTCCGACTGTGCAGCACTCCCTCAGTGCTGACCCTCCGACTGTGCAGCACTCCCTCAGTGCTGACCCTCCAACTGTGCAGCACTCCCTCAGTGCTGACCCTCCGACAGTGCAGCACTCCCTCAGTGCTGACCCTCCGACAGTGCAGCACTCCCTCAGTACTGACCCTCCGACAGTCCAGCACTCCCTCAGTACTGACCTCCGACAGTGCAGCACTCCCTCAGTACTGACCCTCCGACAGTCCAGCACTCCTCAGTACTGACCCTCCGACAGTGCAGCACTCCCTCAGTACTGCACCGGGAGTGTCGGCCTGGTTTAAGTGCTCGAGTCTCTGGAGTGGGACTTGAGTCAGCACCTTCAGGAGAGGTGAGGAGGAGCTGCAAAAGCAAAAATATTCCCTCCCTCCATCATCTCACCTCAATCTCAGCAGCTCCTCACACGGGAAAAGTGAAATTATTCTCATTCTCTTTTAAAAGTGGCCCCAATAAAAACTCACAAACTCTGGGTTTGATGTCCCTCCCGTGGACCATTTTACGACACAATGTGTTACTCTGGACTCTGACTGATATACAGACTTATAACTGGGATATTTATAACCCATTTTCTATAATAAATACTACGGCCTTTTATAAGCTGCTACACTGTGAGCAGAAATAGTCTCCGAACGTCACCCTTCCTCCCCCGGAATGCTGTTCCCCTTCAGCTCGATCCTCACAATCCACACTCATCTTCTGGCTCCTACGTCACACCACCTGCTCGTAGGGTTTGTGAATCTTTAGAATTCTCTACCCAGAGGGCTGTGGATGCTCAGTCGTGAGAATATTCAAGACTGAGATCGATAGATTTTTGGACACTGAGGGAATCAAGGGATATGGGGATTGGGCGGGAAAGTGGAGTTGAGGTCGAAGATCAGCCATGATCTGATTGAATGGTGGGCAGGCTCGAGGGGCCGAATGGCCTATTCCTGCTCCTATTTCTTGTGTTATGTTCTTATGTGACCCCAACAACAACTTGCATTTATATAGCGCCTTTAACGTAGTAAAACATCCCAAGGAACTTCACAGGAGCGATTATCAAATAAAATTTGACACCGAGCCACATAAGGAGATATTAGGACAGGTGACCAAAAGCTTGGTCAAAGAGGTTGGTTTTCAGGAGGAGAGAGAGGGGGAGAGAGAGGGGGAGAGGCAGAGAGGTTTAGGGAGGGAATTCCGGAGCTTAGGGTCTGGGCAGCTGAAGGCACGGCCGCCAATGGAGGGGTGAAGGGAGTGGGGGATGGACAAGAGGCCAGAGTTGGAGGAACGCGGAGATCTCGGAGGGTGGGAGGGCTGGAGGGTCTCACAGTCGGACATCACTAGAGTTTGATGAGGTTTTGACATATTTGGCCTAGTTTCGGAGATTTGTTTCAGTGATCACATTATCTTCACAAGCTGCAGATCAATAGGAATAATTACACCTCGATAACAGGCGAGTTGGGGTGAATTTATTGGCAGCTCAGAGCTGAGGGGAGTGTGAATCTTGCCCAGTGGCTGGTTCGGGGATGTGGGCTGGTTTGATGCCTCGCTCTGGAAACTCTGCTGTGATTTAGAAATGAAATGAAATGTTGTGAGAAGTGAATCTGATCCCAGACAGGAGCATTAAACACACGGCGGGGGAAACAGGACAAGTTCAGCACCGGCCGCCAATCAAAAACTCATTTCATCAACGCTGATTTAAGGCTCATCCAATCCCATTGTTTGTGTGTTCAGGATTATTTCTTTATTAACCATTAAATAAAGAAAACTCCTTCTGCATCTCGAATCGTTTATAAAGTCAGACAATGTGGAAGGAGTGAGTTGGGGGAGACGCTCAGTGAAAGGAAATTGTCCCCAAAACTGGGGGTGGTCCAGGGTGTGAGACTGGGCCGGACCGGCAGGGGGCCCTGTTCCAGCCCGGGGGAAATGGGAATCAGAGTTTGTGGGTGTTGGAGATTGTCAGATTGCAGGAAGCAGCATATCCCACCCTGGACCGTACACAGAGCCCGTACACCGCGCACAGAGCCCGTACACCGCGCACAGAGCCCGTACACCGCGCACAGAGCCCGCACACCGCGCACAGAGCCCGTACAGTGTACACAGAGCCCCGCACACCGTGCACAGAGCCCGTACACTGCGCGCAGAGCCCGTACACCGCGCGCAGAGCCCGTACACCGCGCGCAGAGCCCCGTACACCGCGCGCAGAGCCCCGTACACCGCGCGCAGAGCCCCGTACACCGCGCGCAGAGCCCCGTACACCGCGCGCAGAGCCCCGTACACCGCGCGCAGAGCCCGCACACCGCGCGCAGAGCCCCGTACACCGCGCGCAGAGCCCCGTACACCGCGCGCAGAGCCCCGTACACCGCGCGCAGAGCCCTATACACTGTACACAGAGCCTGTACACTGTACACAGAGCCTGTACACCGTACACAGAGCCCTATACACTGTACACAGAGCCTGTACACTGTACACAGAGCCTGTACACCGTACACAGAGCCCTATACACTGTACACAGAGCCTGTACACCGTACACAGAGCCCTATACACTGCACACAGAGCCTGTACACTGCACACAGAGCCCTATGCACTGTACAGAGCCCTATACACTGTGCACAGAGCCTGTACACTGCACACAGAGCCCTATACACTGTACACAGAGCCCTATACACTGTACACAGAGCCTGTACACTGTACACAGAGCTGTACACCGTACACAGAGCCCTATACACTGTACACAGAGCCTGTACACCGTACACAGAGCCCTATACACTGCACACAGAGCCTGTACACTGCACACAGAGCCCTATGCACTGTACAGAGCCCTATACACTGTGCACAGAGCCTGTACACTGCACACAGAGCCCTATACACTGTACACAGAGCCCTATACACTGTACACAGAGCCTGTACACTGTACACAGAGCCTGTACACTGTACACAGAGCCTGTACACTGTACACAGAGCCCTATACACTGCACACAGAGCCTGTACACCGTACACAGAGCCTATACACTGCACACAGAGCCTGTACACTGCACACAGAGCCCTATGCACTGTACAGAGCCCTATACACTGTACAGAGCCCTATACACTGTGCACAGAGCCTGTACACTGCACACAGAGCCCTATACACTGTACACAGAGCCCTATACACTGTACACAGAGCCCTATACAATGTACACAGACCCTCCTATAA